>NC_133769.1:8488110-8516589 GCF_003597395.2 Chelonoidis abingdonii
ACTTAATGACCATGAATTTATCCAGTTCCTTTTTAAACACTGTTATAGTCCTAGCCTTCACAACCTCCTCAGGTAAGGTGTTCCACAAGTTGACTGTGCTCTGCGTGAAGAAGAACTTCCTTTTGTTTGTTTTTAAACCTGCTGCCTATTAATTTCATTTGATGACCCCTAGTTCTTGTATTATGGGAATAAGTAAATAACTTTTCCTTATCTACTTTCTCCACATCACTCATGATTTTATAATCAAGGTTAAGAGCTGCCTTGATTGGCAAGTGTGAGTACCTTCATGGGGGGAAATACTGTTAGTAAAGGGCAGCTGGCAGAGAAAGATGTAACAAGAACGAATGCCTGGAAATTAAAGCCAGATAAATTCAAATTAAAAATAAGGCTCCAATTTTTAACAATGAGAGCGATTGACCTTTGGAACAAATTGCCAAGAGAAGTGGTGGATTTGCCATAATGTGTCTTCAAACCCAGGCTGGAGACCTTTCTGGAAGATGTGCTTTAGCCCAACACAAGTTGTTACATTCAATTCAGGAGCAACTATGCCCAGGGCCGGCTTTAGGCACCGCGGGGCCCAATTCAAAGGAGCTGCTGCTGAAGTCCTGCTGCTGTCTTCAGCGGCAGCTCAATCACTGCCATGGAGGAAGGTCCCTTGGCCGAAATGCCTCCGAAGACAGCGGAACAATTGAGCTGCCGCCGCCAACAGTGCTGGGACTTTTGTGGCAGCTCAATCGGCAGCCGGTGCCTTCAGCGGCATTTTGGCAGAGGGACCTTCCTCTGCAGCAGCGACCGAGCTGCTGCTGAAGACAGTGGTGGGACTATAGCGGCAGCTCCTTCGGGACATTGCGGTGCCCTCTTAGGGGCGTGGAATCGGCTGAATCGCCCTAAAGCCGGCCCTGCTATAATCCTTTGGTCTAATTTTGGTTGTTAGGTTTAATGCGTAGGAGCTGGGTGTATGTTTGATGTACAGGAGGTCAGACAAGATGATTTAATGATCCCTTCTGCTGTTAAAGTCTACAAAGCAAAGAAAATATTAGCATGCATAAGGAATGGGATAGAAACTAATATTGAATGGACACAAATCAGACGTCAAGAATTATAACATTCAAAAACCAGTTGGAGAACACTTCAGTCTCCCTGGCCACTTGATTACAGACCTAAAAGTCACAATATTATGACAAAAAAAACCTTCAAAAACAGACTCCAACGAGAGACTGCTGAATTGGAATTAATTTGCAAATTGGACAGCATTAAATTAGGCTTAAATAAAGACTGGGAGTGGATGGGCCATTACACAAAGTAAAACTATTTCCCCATGTTTATTCCCTTTCTCCCCCGCCACCCCGTTCCTCACATCTCCTTGTCAAGTGCTGGAAATGGGCCATTTTCATTACCACAACAAACAGTCTTTTTCTCTCCTGCTGATAACAGCTCACCTTAACTGATCACTCTCCTTATAGTGCAGGGGTAGGCAACCTACTGCACACGTGCCAAAGGCGGCCCGCGAGCTGATTTTCAGTGGCACTCTGGGACCTGGCCACTGGTCCGGGGGGCTCTTCATTTTAATTTAATTTTAAATTAAGCTTCTTAAACATTTAAAAAACCTTATTTACTTTAAATACAACAAGAGTTTTCTGTTATAGACTTATAGAAAGAGACCTTCTAAAAACATAAAAGGTATTACTGGCATGTGAAACTTTAAATCAGAATGAGTAAATGAAGACTTGGCACAGCACTTCTGAAAGGTTGCCGACCCCTGTTGTAGTGTGTATGGTAACACCCATTGTTTCATGTTCTCTGTGTGTGTATATATATAGATCTTCCTACTATATTTTCCACTGCATGCATCCAATGAAGTGGGCTGTAGCTTATGCTCAAATAAATTTGTTAGTCTCTAAGCTGCCACCAGTACTTCTGTTAATACTGAAACTGTGATTGTGCTGTTCTGTAACTCAGTGGACCAACTCACCTGATATAGTGGGTTCTGTTCTGGTCACCCTGTCTTAGACAGGATATAGCAGAAACAGAGGCACTTCTTAAAAGTATGATAGAAATCCAGAAAATATTCATTTGAAGGGAGAGTTAAAAGACTGAGACCTTTTAGTTTAGAGAGGAGACAAATTAGAGGGGATAGATGGTGGGCTACAGAATAATGAAAGGGAGAGAGAAGTAGAGTGATTGCTTCTGTTCACCATCTCTCCCAAGAGCCGGTTTCTCTGTTATGTTCGCAGCATACACACGGACAGGCTTAGATAAAAATATAAATACTCTTGCTGGAAGGCTGCAGCATAGCACTGCTTTGTCTTAGAATTCAGAGCAATTACACATGGAACCAAAAATCTGAGAGAAAGGAAATAAACTGCTCCCTAAGACAGAGAGACACAACACCCCACTTCTGTCTAGACTGACTGCTGCTCCCAGAAAGTTTACCACAGAGCCCCTAGCCTGCAAGCAGAACCAGAAAACTCACCCACTCAAGGTCACAGCTTGCAATCCAGCACAGTCCTTAATGCACCATGCTAGTGTACACACAAGGAAACTGAATGCAATAGACTGAAAGCTCGGTAGGAATCAGAGAAGGATCCCACATGTATATAGGTAATGAGAGCATTCAGAGTCACATGAAATAGAACACAATTATAAGAGCTATAAAGCCTCCCACTCAGGGCAAGAGCCAGCCTCTGACTGATGGGGTTCAGAACTTCCTGCTGTGGGGTTGTTGTTTCATTTTGGGTTTCTTGCCTTTCCTCTGAATGGCTTCAAGGTTGAGATCTGTAGGGATGAGAAGAAAGTGAACAGCTTCCCTCTCATAACCTAGAGCAGTGGTCTCCAAAGTGGGGTGTGCGCAAGAGGATCCTTCGGGGTGTGCGGCAGGAGGAGTGCCGCTGGAGCAGCACTGCCTTTTTTTTTTTTTTTCCTTCGGCAGCTCGGCCAGGAGTCTGAGTGGCTTTTTCTTCTTTTTTTCTTTTTCTTCAACAGTTTGGCCAGGAGCAGGGGGTGCATGCTCAAAATTTTTTTACTGATGGGGTGTGCGATCAAAAAATTTTGGAGACCACTGACCTAGAGAAACTGGGAGGAACAGACTATGGCCATGTCTACACTGGCGAGCTTATAGCAGCAGAGCTGCACCAAAGCATCTGATTGCTCCCGTAGCTGCTCTTGGCCAACGGGAGCGAGCTCTCTGGTCGACATAATTAAACCACCCCCAACGAGCAACAGTAGCGATGTCGGTGGAAGAGCATCTCCTGTCAACACCAGCACTTCTGTCGGTGAAACTTACATCGCTGAGGGGGGTGTTTTTTCACATGCTCAAGCGACATAAGTTACACCGACAAAAGGGCTAGGGTAGACATAGCCTCAGTTAGAGCCTGAACTAGTGCAGTGTGTGGGGGGGTCCAGTCAGAAACCAGGGTTGTTATTACAACAGCAGCCCAGAAACAGGAGAGAAACTGCACAGTCCAGTTCTGTGACTGAATGAATGTTGCTGTGGAAACCACTGTACTGTCTTAATTTTCTGTTCACAAGTCTGGCCAGGAGCCCGGATTAAGGTTCTTTTTCCTTTTGATTTCCCTATTTTTAAAGAAAATGCTGGAGTTACAGGGCAGGAAGTGGCACTGGAGGAGATTCTGGCAGTGAATAGCAAGGTCTCTCTCCTTATTACTTGTCCCACTCCTGGCCCAGCTGTGGCGCTATCTGCACTGTCAGAGGCTTTGCACAGCTGTCTGGTCACTTTCCCAAAGCCTCAGAATTTCACCAAGGTGCTGGGCATGCAGCCAGACCTAGGGCTGAACTTCTGCACGGATGAATTCACCATCTGTGTTGGGAGAGAGCAACTCCCCTTCCCTGAGAAACTGAGGCCCCTGCTGCTAAGGACTGTGCAGGTGCTTTGCTCCCATGCGGCTTGGACAGCAAATCACTTTGCTCTGCAATGTTCCCCTGGCACAGACATTTCCCTTCCACACCTGCCAATGTGACTCTTCTTTGGTGCAAGCCTACTGCATGCCCAGGATTTGGGGGATGCTTTGCTGGACTTCAGCTCCTGCATCCCACCAATCATAGAAATATCAGGTTGGAAGGGAATTCAACAGGTCATCTAGTCCAGCCCCCATGCTGGGACAGGGCCGAGTAAACCTAGACAACCTCTGACAAATGTTTGTCCAACCTGGTCTTAAAACCTTCCAGTGACAGGAATTCTACAACCTCCTTTAAAAGACTTTTTCCAGAGCTTAACCACCCTTAGAGTTGGAAAACTTTTTCTAATATCTAACCTAAATTTCCCTTGCTGCAGATTAAGTCTGGCTACAACAACATTGCATACCCACCTTAGAGTATTTTAATCTAGAATGCATTTGCTTTTGAGTGTGTCCTTTGGGACTATGTCAAAAACCTTACTAAAACCAAGATTCATCATATCTGCTCTTTCTCCACTCCACTAGTCCTGTAACCCTATTGAAGAAAATTAGGTTGGTTTGGCATGCTGTGTTTTGGACACATCAGTGCTGGCTTGTCCTTATACCATTGTTATTTTCTAGGTGCTGTGTTCCAGTATCTTTCCACATACTGAAGATAAACTGACTGGTCTATAATTCCCTGCGGCCTCTTTGTTCCTCTTTTTAAAGATAGGTGCTGTTTGCCCATCTTCAAGGATCTCACCTGTACTCCATGAATTCTCAAAGATAATTGCTAATGGTCATGACATTGTTTCAGCTACTTCCTTAAATACCGTAGGCTGAATTTCATCAGGCTCTGTGGACTTGACCTCATCTAACTTAGCTAAATAATCAGTGACTCTCTGACCCTTTCTTTCCATGCAGTGGAAAAAAATAAAATAAAACAATTGGAGATATACCTATCTTGTAGAGCTGGAAGGGACCTTGAAAGGTCATTGAGTCTAGCCCCCTGCCTTCACTAGCAGGACCAAGTACTGATTTTTGCCCCAGACCCCTAAATGGCCCCCTTGAGGGCTGAACTCACAATGGTGGGTTTAGCAGGCCAATGCTCAAATCACTGAGCTATCCTGCCCGCACCCAAAGGATCCCTGACTGACAGCCTCATGGGGAAGGGGCTGGAACTGGCTTTGAGCTCTTTCATCCCTGGATTTCAGTGATTGATAGAGCCCAGAGCAGAGGCTGCAGAGTGACTTACCCAGCAGTGTGTCCTGTCGCTGGGTCCATCAGTCTGGCTGGAGCCACATGGCCATGGTGGAAAGGAGGGGGTGGCAATAGTTCTATCTGTGCCCTTGCTGCACCTCTGCCCTTGGGAGTCGGAGGGATGGCAGCTCACACTTGCACCAAATGCTCCGTGAACAGGAAAGATCACGGAAATGCCTGGGTCTCACCTGCCGGCCTGAGGAGGAGTCCAGATGCTCCTGTCACTGAGGCTGGGGCTGCATGGAGAGGGTGGTATTTAACCCTGGGTGAGGGAGCCCAGGGGACAGACTCTCAAAGGTGGCTCATTGTTAATGACAGGAACAAAGCCCAGAAAAAACACACACTCCTTCCCACTCCACCCCTATTGGGCTTCTCGGGTGTTGGTGCTGGAGCTAAACTGGCTGGTTGAAATCCAGTACATGGACGTAGTTGGCCTCTCCCAGCCCTGGATCTCCCAACTCCAAGCCCCCACTTTTTAACTCCGGTCAAAGGGCTTTGCTGCACATCTCAACCCTCACATTTCACTCACTCCACTCTTCTGCACCCTCTGTAACTTAGATCCAGGATCCTGCCTTATCTATCACAGCCAAACACTCGTCCTTACATCCAGCTCCTGACCCTACTGCCCTTCAGATCCTGCTGTACCTCCCCCTGCATAATCCTCACATCCCAGCTCCCAGCCCCACTGCCCTTCAGATCATATTGTGCCTCCCCGCATCATCCTCACACCCAGCTCCCAGCCCAACTGCCCTTCGGATCCTGCTCTACCTCCCTCTGTACCATCCTGACACCCAGCTCCTGACCCTGCTGCCCTTCAGATTCTGCTGTACCTCCCCCTGCATAATCCTCACACCCCAGCCCCACTGCCCTTCAGATCATATTGTGCCTCTCCCCCCGCATCATCCTCACACCCAGCTCCCAGCCTAACTGCCCTTCGGATCCTGCTCTACCTCCCCCTGTACCATCCTGACACCCAGCTCCTGACCCTGCTGCCCTTCAGATTTTGCTGTACCTTCCCCTGCACAATCCTCACACCCCAGCCCCACTGCCCTTCAGATCATATTGTGCCTCCCCCACCCCCGCATGTCATCCTGCACACCACAAGCTCCACACCCAACTGCCCTTCGGATCCTGCCAGCCTCCCCGGCACCAAGCCTAGACACCCAAGCCCCAGCCCTACTGGCCCTTCAGATCCTGCTGTACCCCTGCACCGTCCTTTTTGCTATGACAACAGCCTGGCAGCCCGGGTTAATAAAAATGAGGCACGTCTCACTCATGACGAAACTAATAGCGATATTAGCCTAAAAAGTCAGGTTTCAAATAAAACTGATATTATATAATCGATTTCGGGCACGCCACACTAGTGGCACAGTAAGCGGGCGTTGTGTGTCCCATGTCCCGAAGGCTAGCGTCGATTCTTGAAAGCGTTACCATTGTGGGTAGCTATTCTGGTAGTCTAGCTCCATAGTTCTGAGTCTCGCAGCCGGCCCCTTGGGAATCTGGGGTTGAAATAATTGTCGCGGGTCGGTTCTGGGTAAATGTCATCAGTCATTCCTTTCCCGGGAAACAACAGCTGACTATTCCTTTGGCGCCATTTTTCCCTGGATTTGCTCTGGCAGACGCGATAAGGCCACGGCACATGGAGCCGTTCAGATTCTTTTTATTTACATTTTAATTTACACTTTAATTTTTTAATTTTAAAGTCACTTACCTAAGCAGCCCAGGAGGCCACATCATAGGCTGATAGCAATGGTGGTCCATTCAAGTCCATCATTGCATAACCATCTAACCAACCAAGGGAGGGCAAGGAGGCAGATACTGTTCTTTCACTGCAGCAGCATGTGTTCTACAGCAAGCATTCAGTACAGAATAGGGACAATTGAAAATGAAAGTCAAGAAATATTCTTTCCCTTTTCTTTCACATGTGGGGTGGGGGGAAGAAACTGAAGGAGCTATTCCCGTGGAACCATCCCAAGACACTCGTGTTTGAACCTACAGAACAATGGAGCTCAGCCGAAGAATGCAAATAGCTTCAAGAGACTTGGCTGTGGACCTGTGGGATAGCTGGGAGTCCTCAGTACCCCTCTCACTGAGTCGTCCATTTGATTCTTTTGGCTTCTTCCGGACGCTTGTCACCAGACTGTGTAGGCCTGAGAATTTTTTTCAAATGCTTACTGTAACGAGCGCTGATACAGCGGAATTTGTCCTCCCCCATAAAGCGATCGATCAGTATCTATCTCGCGTATGGTCCATCTTGGCAGCTGTTTGGATTTGGGGACTGCATCGCCACCTGTGCTGATCAGAGCTCCAAGCTGGGCAAACAGGAAATGTAATTCAAACGTTCACGGGGCTTTTCCTGTTTACCTGCCTGCTGCATCCGAGTTCAGATTGCTGTCCAGAGCGGTCAGTGGTGCACTGTGGGATACCACCTGGAGGCCAATAACATCGATTTCCGTCCACACTAACCCTAATCCGATATGTTTATATCGATTTTAGCGCTACTCCTCTTGACTGGGAGGAGTACAGAAATCAATATAAAGTGCTCTTTATATATAAAGGGCGTTATAGTGTGGATGAGTACAGCGTTAAATCGAGTTAACGCTGTTTAAATCAATTTAAATGCGTAGTGTAGACCAGGCCTGAGAGAGTAGAAATCCTCCAGGCCTACACTGGGTGAACTGCAGCCCCAGGGCAAGGAGACAACCTGGGCGTAGCCAAGACCAAGCCATGCAGGTGAGTGGGTTCAGTGGGGCAGTGTTGCCCTCCTTGCATACTGGGCAGTGCTTTGCTATGGGAGCACATAGAGGCCCGCTGAGATCCCATCAGACTTTACCTGGGATGTGCTGAAGCTGGTGCTGTTGATGTAAAAAGCCCTCAGTGGTGCAACTCCCTGGCCTTGATCCCCCTCCTTGAAACTTGTCCTAAGACACATTTGAGCAGCATCGTTCCAGGATGTGAACTTGCTCCTTGTGACAACTGGCTCAGCCCCTCCCAACCCATTTTGAAATGACTTCTTTGCCTGAAGTCTAGCACCTGACATGTATTGAGCAGCAGAGCTGCATTTCCCCATCCTATGTTTCTGAGATTTAAAAAAGAGCTCCTGTCCTGAATCAAGACAAAATGTCCATTGTGAGAATTTTTGCAAAGCAAAATTCCAAAACAAGGTTTGAGTCAATCAAAATGTTTTCTTTTGAATTTGACCATTTTTTATTTTTAACAACATCTTTACTCTTAGAATGTCAGGGATCTCAGCTAGTCTAGCCCCCTGCTTAAATCAGCACCAATCCCCAGACTCCTAAATGGCCTTTTCAAGGACTGAACTCAGAAGCCTGGGTTTAAGCAGAGCAATGCTCAAACCACTGAGCTATCCCTCCACTCTCTTATTTCAATTTTAAAATGTATAGTCATTTATAACCAGAAAAACCAGGGGGTTTTTTTGTTCCAAAAATGTCAAAATGGGACATTTAAACAATTTAAAAACACTTTTTCCCCAAATTTTTTTTAGTCAAGACATTTGTTGAAAACTGAGTCTTCCCTACTAAAAGTTTCACTTTTCACAGAGCTATCCTGGGGCTAAGCAAACCTGAGTACAGATTGAGCCACACCTGACAGGAATCAGGTGCTTTCCATATAAAAGGAGCAGGAGGGGGCAGCTTAGGTGACTGCAGTTCTGTCTGGAGATGCTGTATGGAGTAGTAAGACAGTTTCTGTGTCAGTAGGTGGAAATACCAGCTAAGACAGCCTTTGAAGGAGGTGCTGAAAAGCAAACAGATTGATCCCCAGGCCAGGTGAAATGGGGATCAAGATTGTGAGAGTCTGTGTTATGTTTTCAAATCCATTGTTATTTTTGCATTACTGGGGGAGAGAGTGAGACTGAACTAGGATTGGGGCCTGCAGGGCCAATGTGAACCTAGGGAAGTGATTTTTGACCTGTGGTCTTAGAGCTCCTGGAGATCCACAGACTGTCTGAGAGCAGTGGTTCTGGAACTGGGGGTGCTCTGGACCCTTGGCTTGAAGCAGTAATAACAAACACTGAATCCATGGCTTCCATCAGTGGCACCCCCACAACAAAAATTGCTCCAGCACCTGTCTAAGACTCCAAAGGGGTCTGTACCTCCTTTTGAACATTTTTAGGGGTCGCTGAAGGAAAAAAGGTTGAAAACCACTGATCTACAGCAGGGGTTCCCGATCTCTTCCCTCAGGCCTACCTGTGCAGCTGCAAGAGGCCCTGTGGTCCAGCCTTGCTGCCTCCCAGGGCTCCTGACCCATCAACCAGGTCCTGCTGCCTGCTTCTCCCCACCAATTGCCCCAAGCTCCCTTCTGTAGCCTCATGCCCAGGACCACCCTGCTCCTTGCCTAGGGTTACCAGCTTTCTACTGGCACAAAACTGAACACCCTTGCCCTGCCTCTTCTGTGAGGCCCTGCCCCTGCTCACTCCATCCCTCCTCCCTCTGGCGCTCACTCTCCCCCATCCCTCACTCACTCATCTTCACGGGGCTGGCTCAGGGGTTGGGGTGCAGGAGGGGGTGAGGGCTCTTGGGTAGGACCAGAAATGAGGAATTCTGGATGTGTAAGGGGACTCTGGGCTGAGGCAGTGGGTTGGGGTGCAGGAAGGGGGTGAGGGCTCTGGGATGGGGCTGAGGATAGGGATTTGGGGTGCAGGAGCGAGCTGGGGCTGAGGGGTTTGGAGGATGGGAGAGGGATCAGGGCTGGCTCCGGGGCTTGGGGTCCAGGAGGGGTGAAGGGTACAGGCTCCAGGCAGCACTTACCTCAGGTGGCCCCAGGAAGCAGTAGCATATCCCCTCTCTGGCTCTTATGCAGAGGCATGGCTCTGTGTACTGCCCAGTATGCAGGCACTGCCCCATATGCCAGCACCACCCCTGCAGCTCCCATAAGCCTGCCTTAGCCCCACTGCGCCACTGATTGGATTTTTAATGGCCCAGTCAGCAGTGCTGCCCGGAGTTGCCAGGATCCCTTTTTGACTGGGCATTCTGGTCAAAAACCAGATGCCTGGCAACCATCTCCTTGCCTCTTGACATTGGCAGCTGCTGGCCAGGCAGCACAGAAGTAAGGGTGGCATGCTGGGCACTCAGCCAGCAGCTGCTGCTCTCTGGCTAGCTGGGCCGGGCAGCACAGGGAGGAATTTCTGAGCTAGAAGGCTCTCCTGGCCATACACCTGTAAGCAGAGTCTAGTGATGAGCTGTGGAAGAGGAGTTCAGGAGCTGATCTCATTTGCACGGGCACACCCACCCTGCCTAGGTGCTCAGCATGGTGGGACTGCTTGCCCAAATGATCACTTTTGGCTGGTGTTGGATTCTCAGTCTCCTTGTTATTGTGGCAGGAGTAAATAAAGTGTTGTTATCCTTGTGTGAGTCCAGGGCAGCAGAACTGTACTTGGCCTTTCCTGATTGAGGGACTCACCCTCAACTAAATGGCAGTTGCTAGGCAGGGGACATGGGTTTCAAGCCAAGTGAGTGGAGGTGGAAGTTGTTGCTGCTAGGTTGTAGGTATTAACTGACCACTGTGTAATAAGAGCTAATTTAGAGTTTTGTTATATGCTGTAGAACTGAAATTGCTGATATCTAGGCCTGGTATGCTAGTAGTGAAGCTCCCCCACTAATTGCTGAAATCACTGAGCACTGTGTTAAGTGGGACTCTGAAGATATCTTGGTGGGGTTGGTAGAGAATACTATACTAGAGCCCTGCAGAGAGGGGTGTGAGGTGAACTCTGCAGATGCACTATCCAAGGACAGCAACTGTGCAGAGAAGGGATGGGCATGTTAAAGGGACTTCTGGGTTGCTAGATTTAAGAACCTGGGAGGAAAAGGATACAGACCAACTTACTTGATGGTGGGTCTTTTGCTCTTGGTTTATGTTTATAAACCCTGTCTGTGGTGTTTCCCCATATTAATGCTGCATTATTTCCCTCCTTTTATTAAAAGTGTTTTGCTACACTCAGACTCTGAGCTTGCAAGAGGGGAAGTTTTGCCTCTCAGAGGCGCCCAGAGGGTGGAGTGTAATTGTCTCAGGTCACTGGGTGGGGGTTCGAGCTGGTTTTGTGTTGTATTGTTGAAAAAGAACCCTAGATACTGAGCCCAGCCCGTGTTGCTGCCAGCTGTGATGGACAAAAGGATTACACACCCTCTGACCACCATGCCTGAGAGAAGGGGGGTTCTAGGGCTGGGCTGCTGGATCCGCAGAGTTGAGCCTCGCTGTCTGTGTCTCCCGGTCAGGCTGGCAGCCTTAGGCACTGTCATCTGCTCCCCACCTAGCTGGCAAGGCCCTCCAGCCCTAGGCTTACCGGCACTCAGCCACCCTGCCAACAGCCACAGATCCCTGGGTGTGGCAGCTCAGAGCAGGAACCGCTGCAAACTCCAGCCTCCTCTAGCTGCCCTGGGAGCTGCCACCTCTCAGGGTCAGCCCTTTCTACTCACCCAACAACTGCATTTCACCTCTGCTGCCCACCCAGGCAGCTGATCTCCTCCAGCCCTGGGCAGGGACCATTCCTGGCTGCCTCTGGGACTGTGTCATGGCCCACAGTTTGGGAATCCCCGCTCTCAGGGATTGTGCCCCTGTGAAGATCTTAGGGGACCCTAAAGAGGGAGAACAGCGGGCAGGGACACAAGAATGAGAGCTGCTCTGTTGTTGGAGAATCACAGAACTGGAAGGGACCTCAAGAGTTCATCTAGTCCAGTTCCCTGCACTCAAGGCAGGACTAAGTATTATCTAGACCATCTCTGATAGGTGTTTGTCCAACTTGCTCTTAAAAATCCTCAATGATGAAGATTCCACAACCTTCCCAGGCAATTTATACCAGTGCTTAACCACTCTGACAATTAGAAAGTTTTTCAGTCTAAACCGCCTTTGTTGTAATTTTAGCCCATTGCTTCTTGTTCTATCCTCAGAGATTAAGAACAACTTTTCTCTCTCCTCCTTGTAACAACCTTTTATGTACTTGAAAACTGTTATCATGTCTTCTCTGTCTTCTCTTCTCCAGACTAAACAAACCCAATTTTTTCAATCTTCTCTCATAGGTCATGTTTTCTAGACCGTTAATCATTTTTCTTGCTCTTCTCTGGACTTTCTCCAATTTGAACACATCTTTCCTGAAATGTGGCATACAGAACTGAACACAATACTCCAGTTGAGGCCTAATCAGTGCAGAGTAAAGCACAAGAATTACTTCTCGTGTCTTGCTTACAGTACTCCTGCTAATAAAACCATTCTGGGCTGGCTTTTTTTTTTTTTTTCCGATAGCGTTACACTGTTAACTCATATTTAGCTTGTGATCCACTATGACTCCAAGGTCCCTTTCCACAGTACTCATTCCTGGGCAGTCATTTCCCATTTTGTATCCTCCTTCTTGTAACAATTTTTAATGTACTTGAAAACTGTTATCATGTTCCCCCTCAGTCTTCTCTTCTCCAGACTAAACAAATGCAATTTTTTCAATCTTCCCTCATAGGTCATGTTTTTTAGACCTTTAATCAGTTTTGTTGCTCTTCTCTGGACTTTCTCCAATACGTCTTCATGTTTCCTGAAATGTGGCACCCAGAACTGAACACAACACTCCAGCTGAGACCTAATCAGCACGGAGTAGAGCAGAAGAATTACTTTTTGTGTCTTGCTTACAACACTCCGACTAACACATCCCAGAAGGATGTTTGCTTTTTTGCAACAATGTTACACTGTTGATTCATATTTAGCTTGTGGTCCACTATGATCCCCAGATCCCTTTCTGCAGTGCTCCTCCCTAGGCAGTCATTGGCCAGTTTGTATGTGTAACACTGATTGTTCCTTCCTAAGTGGAGTACTTTGCATTTGTTCTTACTGAATTTCATGCTATTTACTTCAGACCATTTCTCCAGTTTATCCAGATCATTTTGAATTTTAATCCTATCCTCCAAAGCACTTGCAACACCTCCCAGCTTGGTATTTTCCGCAAACTTTATAAATATACACTCTCTGCCATTATCTAAATCATTGATGACGATATTGAAGAAAACTGGACTCAGAACCAATCTTTGCCAGACCCTGCTCACTATGCCCTCACAGCATGGCTGTGAACCACTGATAACAACTGTCTGGGAAAGATTTTCCAACCGTTATGCACCCATATTATAGTAGCTTTATCTAGGTTGTATTTCCCTAGTTTATGAGAAGGTCATGTGAGACAATATCAAAATCAAGATATACTAAAGTCAAGATATACCACCTCTACCGCTTTCCTCCCCGCACCATCCACAAGGCTTGTTACCCTGCCAAAGAAAGCTATCAGATTGATTTGACATGGTTTATTCTTGACAAATCCATGATGAAACTGTTATTTATCACTTTATTATCTTTGAAGTATTTGCAAATTGATTGCTTAATTATTTACTCCATTATCTTTCCAGGTACTGAAGTAAAGCTGACTGGTCTGTAATTCCTCAGCTTGTATTTATTTCCCTTTTTATAGATTGGCACTAGATTTGCCCTTTTCCAGTCCTCTGGAATCTCTCCCATCTTCCATGACTTTTTGAAAATAATTTTTAATAGCTCAGATATCTCGTCAGTCAGTTCCTTGAACATTCTAGGATGCATTTCATCAGGCCCTGGTGATCTGAAGACATCTAACTTGTCTAAGTAATTTTTAACTTGTTCTTTCACTATTTTAGACTCTGATCCTACTTCATTTTTATTAGCATTCACTATTTTAGATGTCCAATCGCTAATAAACTTTTTGGTGGAAACCAGAACAAAGAAGTAATTAAGCACCTTTGCCATTTCCACATTTTCTGTTATTGTCTCCCCCCCCCTCATTGAGTAATGGGACTACTCTGTTATTGGTCTTCCTCTTGCTTCTAATGTATTTGTAGAATGTTTTCTTGTTTCCTTTTACGTTCCTAGCTAGTTTGATCTTGTTTTGCACTTTGGCTTTTCTAATTTTGTCCCTATGTGCTTGTGTTATTTGTTTATATTCATCCTTTGTCATTTGACGAAGTTTCCACTTTTTGTAGGACTCTTTTTTGAGTTTTAGATCATTGAAGATCTCCTGATTAAGCCGGTGTGGTCTCTTGCCATGCTTCCTATCTTTCCTATGCAGTGGGATAGTTTGTTCTTGTACCCTTAATAATGTCTCCGAAAAACTGCCACCTGTCGTCAATTGTTTTTCCCCTTAGATTTGCTTCCCAAAGGATTTTACCTACCAATTCCCTGAGTTTGCTAAAATCTGTTGTCTTGAAATTTATCGTCTTTATTGTGCTGTTCTCCCTCCTACCAGTCCTTAGAATCTTGAACTATACCATTTTATGATCACTTTCACCCAAGTTGCCTTCCACTGTCAAATTCTCAACCAGTTCCTCCCTATTTGTCAAAATCAAATCTAGAATAGCCTCTCCCCTAGTAGCTTTCTCCACCTTCTGAAATAAAAAATTGTCTCCAATACATACCAAGAACTTGTTGGATAATCTGTGCCCTGCTTTGTTATTTTCCCAACAAATGTCTGGGTAGTTGAACTGCCCGCCCCCCCCCCCCTTCACCACCATGTCCTGTGCTTTGGATGATTTTGTTAGTTTAAAAAAAGCCTCACCCACCTCTTCTTCCTGGTTTGGTGGTCTGAAGTAGACCCCTACCATGACATCATCTTTGTTTTATACCCCTTTTGTCCTTACCCAGAGACTTTCAACAAGTCTGTCTCTTTTTTCTATCTCACCCTCAATCCAAGAGTATATGTTTTTAATATATAAGGCAACACTTCCTCCCTTTTTTCCCTGCCTGTCCTTCCTGAGCAAGCTGTATCCTTCTATACCAATATTCCAGTCATGCATATTATGCTACCAAGTCTCTGTGATGCCAACTATGTCGTAATTGTTTTTATTTACTAGCCTTTTAAGTTCTTCCTGCTTATTCCCCACTGTGGAAGCTGGCTACTCCAGACTGCTACTGATCGGTTGCTAACCAGTTCAGTGAGGAAAGTCAGTGGTTGAACTCATGTTGACGAAAATGTGCAGGCCATTAATCGCATCGTGCTTTGAAAGACCGTGACTCTGGGCAATGTGCTTGACATTGTGGATGGCTTTGCACAAACAGGCTTCCCTAACTGTGGACAGGCAATAGATGGCACACATATTCCAATTCTGGCACCTGACCACCTAGCCACCAAGTACATTAATCAGAAGGGGTATTTCTTCTCCAGGTGCTTGTGGATCACTGTAGGCATTTCATGTACATTAACACAGGCTGGTCTAGAAAAGTGCATGACGCACACATCTTTTGGAACACTGGCCTCGTTCAGGAAGCTGCAAGCAGGGACTTTCTTCCCAGAGCAGAAGATCACCATAGGGGAAGTCTGAATGCCCATTGTGATTCTGGGAGACCCTGCCTATCTCTTAATGCCTTGGCTTATGAAGCCATTCACGGGGCACCTTGACAGAAGCAAGGAATGGTTCAACAACAGGCTGAGCAAGTGCAGAATGAGTGTGGAGTGTGCTTTTGGTCATTTTAAGGCCCACTAGCGCTGCCTATTTGGGTGGCTGGACCTGGCCAATGACAATATTCCTATGCTTATAGCTGCATGTTGCATGCTCCATAATATTTGTGAAAGGAAGGTTGAAAGCTTCACTCAGGGCTGGACCACTGAGGCTCCACACCTAGAGGCTGAATTTGAACAGCCAGAGACCAGGGCTATTAAAGGGGCACAGCACAGGGCCATAAGGATCAGGGGTGCCTTAAGGCAGCAATTTGAAGCTGAAAGCCACTAATATTTGTTGCTATGCTTGGGAGTGCAGTGCTTGTAATGTTAGGAGGTGATTGTGATTGGTGCAGACAATGCTATGAAGGTGTAAGAAAATTTCCTGTTGCTTTGCAGGGCTCTGTTTGCTTTCAATTAATGGAATAAAGATTGCTTTCAAACCAAAACAATTCTTTTATTAAAAAACAACAACCAGAGGAGAGAGAGAGCCCCAAAAAAACACATCAGCACTGAGAGGGATGGGGAAAGGGAGGGTCCCAGGATGGTTAGAGATTTGTGTATGTCCAAGTATCATATCCAACCTTCTCCTTTGGAGTACAGTGCAGCAGGTACTGTACTTCAGCCGGGCTAAACTGCAGAGGGACGGGTGTTGGGTGCAGTGGGTACTGGGAGTCTGCAGGGCAGGATGGTTACAGGGCAGGAGTGCAATGCAGCAGGTACAAACTGGAGCCAGGAGGTTGATAAGAGTGTATTGGTGGTGTCTGGGGGGAGCATGGAGAAGAATTTTGCGACAGTGGCTGCAGGGGAGGGCATGTGCGGAGCTGCTCAGTTTGCAGTGCTAGTAGCACCTGGAGTGTTTCCGCTTGGCGCTCCATAACGTTTAAGAGCTGCTTCGTCCTGGTCCACCACATTCTCCTTTCAGTCCCTCCTCTTGCTGTCCCTCCACTCCTTCAGTTCTCTTTTTTTTGGCCACGGAGTGCATCGTGACATCACGCAGGAAGTCCTCTTTAGTTCTTTGTGGCAGCTTTCTAATTCTGTGCAGCCATTCAGCTGGCAATAACAAAGAGGGAGGCTGGGCTCCCAAGGTCATATCTGTGAAGCCAAAATGCAACATTTTACAGAAGCAGTATTGTTTGCAACACACAGACCACTGATTCAGTGACTTAAACACAGCCCTATGCACATACCTGTCACTAACTGGCTGACCCCAGGCAAGCACACACGAGCCACAAGACCCCCAAAATGGTGAGTAGCCGCAGGGGCAGGGGAAATCCATGTTCCAGGACCATACTGTCCACTGGGCACATGGCTCTTGGGGACAGCCAGCGCTGTAGGGGGGGAGCTTATAATCGTTATTGTCCCTACATTTTCCCCAGGCTGTGTTAATTATGGAAGATCTTGCTGCTGAGGGTGAGCAGGGAATCAAGGGAGGGTCTTCTCCAAGACTGAGACTTCTGCCCTGCCCCATATGTGGCTCGCCTGTGTGCAGCAATGGTCTCCCCCCAACCCCCGACCAGTGATGACAGAGTGTTGTGGGAAAGTTACTCTTAATGGGGCAAGAAACAAAGCAGCTCTGCCAAAGAACCTGCAGCAGTGGATTGCCCCGTATCTCCACGAGAGTTTCCTGGAGATCTGAGGCAGATTCCTGTGAAGTGAGGGAGTCAATCAACACCCTGTTCCACAGCTTCACATCCTTGTCCAAGATTCCCTCCTCCTGGCTCGGTCTATTCTTGGCTGGCACGCGAGCCCCCGAAGTATTCACAGTGGCCTTCACAGTGGCGGTGGAGTCACCACCGAGTATTGCACTGAGCTCTTTGTAGAACCTACAGCTCATGGCACAGCACCGGAGTGGTGGTTTGCCTCCTGCGCCTTGCGGTAGGTGTTCCGCAGTTCCTTCACTTTGACCCTGCACTGCAGCGTGTCCCGGTCATGGCCTCTTTCTGTCATGCATTGTGAAATCTGTCCATAGGTATCATAATTCTTACGGCTGGAGTGCAGCTGGGACTGAACAGCCTCCTCTCTCCAAATTCTTATGAGGTCCAGCAGCTCGGCACTGCCCCAAGTCGGGGATCACCTGGTGCATGGAGCAGGTGTGGTCACCTGAAAAGATACACTGAGACCACTGCACGCATCACTGAGCAAATAGGAAGGAGACTTTCAAAATTCCCAAGGAATTTAAGGGATGGGGATTGTTACCTGGGATTCTTTCAACACAAACCTCTTCGTTATTTTACTCTGTGTGAGGAGGTGTCAGAAAATAAATTGGGGAGACACGGCTGGCACAAACAGGACAACACGAGTGCTTTCACTTAAAGCTAAACTTTACCTAGTCTCAAGCACTTACACACGTCCGCAACAAGTTAGTAAAACACCCCCAACCCTTGATAATTACCAAAGCTGAGTGTCGCTCTCGAGTGACACAGCAGCAGGCTTCCGGAGGCCAAATCTTCCGTCTGCTGATTGGGACTGCAAGATGTATCCAGAGGGAGAGTCCAAAAGAATCCCCAAACGAGTCTAAATATCTCAAGCTTTTTCCCCTTATTTATACATTAGTAATAGAATGACATATCCTTGAAAGAAACCGTGTCAAGTAAGCAGTTTCAAGCAAGAGGTTCCTTCTGACTATTGATTAACCAGATGTGGGTTTTCCAGAGTCTGCAGCTCTGAGACCCCAATAAACATTCCTGCTCTTTTTAAAAATGCCTGTATCAACAACTTCAAGAGGAGTCTTATCAGGAAGGACGTGGGGTCAAGCTGCCTTTTCCGTGGCACCCAACCCTCCCACTCTCCTGCCTTGGTCAAGCTGAGTTTGCTGAATGATCAATTTACAGTTTGCTGACTAGGTTGCTTTTTAACAATAAGCCATAGTGGTTTTAGGCACTTTACTAGTTTGCCAAAGTCTCCCCGTACAGGGATGATGGTTGGTCACCTGAAGGCAGGGCAGCAGAGTTCAAACCAATGACCAGAGAGGCAAAAACAGGCATTGTGGAACCTCCTGGAGGCCAGTCACACCGATGTAATCGACCAAGGTGTCTACACTGGCACCAGGGCACTGTAGGCCCAGTGCAGAAAGCTGTACGCCTCATTGGGGTGGTTTTACAGCACTGTAGCTGCACTGTTTCTGCATACTAAGTGGCTTGACAATGTGTACACCTCAGGAGTTACACCGCAGAAGGCTGCTTTACTGCGCAGAAACTTGCCAGTGTAGACAAGGCCTTAGTTAGGGCTTGTCTACACTAGCACTTTACAGCGCTGCAACTTAGTTTATATTCATTCCTTATTCTGTTTTTCTGTAGCTTCCTTATCTTTGTTTTGGATACCACATTCCAGGTGTCAATGAGCCTTGGAGCCCCTCTTAACTATACCAGGACATACTATTCTTCTCTTGTTTCTGACAGGTTTTGTATCCTGTGCCAAGGACAGATATCAGCTGTGCAAAGTGTCATGGGCTACACCTTAGTGTGAATGATCAGCATTCTGGGAAAAGCATATTCCTTGTAATACAACTTGGCATAATTACCCAATATTCATCTAGGATATAAAATATACAATATTAATTTTATGCTTCTAATGCCTGTTAGTGTGGTGTGCCACACACATCACCAGTATAGATTTACTAACATGAGGGTGCCCCCCATTGCTGGCATTCTGTGTGCTCCTCATTCTCCCTTCTCCCCACTCTATAGTTCCCCAATTTCCACCCCCACCAGGGGTTCTGTGTGCCCCATTCCTCCTCTTCGTCTGCCCCCGCCCCCCGCAACCCTGCCATGGCAAGGACTGCATGCATGACCCCATTTCCCTCCACCTACCATTCTTATTCTGCCTGGGAGTTGTCACTGAGGGTGTCAGTCCGTTAAGCTCTGTTGAGAGGATAGGCAGAGATGAGATCGTCATGTTGCTGTTCTGCATGTCATTAATGGGTTCCAGCAACCAGGTGTTTGATCTACAGACAATTTCAGAAGTGCTTGAAAAGCTGGCAAGGCTCCAAGTTCCCCCATTTTCCCCTTTCAGTTTTCCAGTTTCCCCCCAGCACAATAGGGTTCTTTCCCTTGACGCCTAGCGTATTTCCTGACATGGCTTGATTGAGTGGATGCAGCATTCAAAGACTATTCTGTTACAGACAGACAGAAACGGCATTGAGTGTAAGGCCTTCACAAGCTCACTCAAGTGCTGGTTTTCTCACGGAACAGCACCGCTGTATAGTTGGTGTAGGGAGGAGTCGCTTTGGGTGGAGGCATTAAGAAAAAGAAAGTAGGACCCAGCTGAAGTGAGGAGAGAGAAGAAACTCCAAATACTGGTGATACTAATCATCTGGGTGAGAAGGAAGGAGGTTTAAGCCACACCTCAGGGAGGGGCTATTTAGGCAAAACCTCAACATAGATTCTACTCCTGCTCCATCTTGCAGTGATGTTATCAGGCTTGATTGTCATGGAAACTAACATGGGGCGAGAAATTCTTGTGTAGGTATCTTAGAATCATCCATCGTAGTAAGGAAATTCACATGTATTAGCTGGAGTGTTGTAAACAAGAAAGGAGAAGTAATTCTTCCACTCTACTCTGTTCTGATCAAGCCTCAGCTGGAGTGTTGTATCCAGCTCTGTGTGCCACATTTCAGGAAAGATGTGGGCAAACTGGAGAAAGTCCAGAGGAGAGCAACAAAAATGATTAAAGGTCTATAAATGTGACCTACAATGAAAGATTTAAAAAATTGGGTTTGTTTAGTCTGGAGAAGAGAAGACTGAGGTGGGACATGTGATCTTCAAGTACATAAAAGGCTGCTGCAAGGAGGAGGATGATACATTGTTCTCCTTAATCACTGAAGACAGGACAAGAAGTAATGGGCTTACGTTATGGTAAAGAAGATTTAGGTTAAACCTTGGGAAAAACTTCCTGTCAGGGCAGCTAAGCACTGGAGCAAATTGCCCAGGGAGGTGGTGGAATCTCCATCCCTGGTGGTTTCTAAGAACAGATTAGACAAACACCTGACGGGGATGGTCTATAATACTTAGTCCTGCATCAATGCAGGGGACTGGGCTAGGTGACCTATTGAGTCCCTTCCAGTCCTACATTTCTATGATCCTACATAATTTTGTGCTGCCTGATGGCGTCGCCGAGTGCTGGGGTACACCCAGCCTTCTCAGATACTCAGCACCTGGTGTACCTGCAGTTGTCTGTCTAGATGGTATTCCTCCCATTGCTATAATGGATTTAGCAAGGCGGTCAGTATCTGTCCAATGTATGCCTCACGTGCCCCTCAGAAGTAGGTGAGTATTATCCCTGTCTTACTGTTGGGGGACTGAGGCGCTGAGAGAAAGTGACTTGGTCTATGCCACGTAGCGAGTCTGTGGCAGAGGTGGGAATTGCATACCAGGGCTTGAGCCCACAGCACAAGACCAGCCTGCCTCTTGGGAGGCCTTATAGACTGGAGCGCCTGGTGGATCCTAGTGAGCACTCGCACACATGGCTGAAATTAAAAGATCCTTTAGTGGGGCTGGAAGAGAGGCATGGCTGCGAATACCTTTAGTCAGTTTCAATCAAGAATGAACACGGCCATTCCTAGCTGAGCCCTAGGACAGCTCAGTTGAGGGTAACAGGGCTAACCAGACCCCCAGGCTTCTCAGGACGCATATCTAGATGCCCCTTCTAGTCTTTCGTCTGCTGGACGCAATTAGGCATTGACCTGTAGGGCCTACTGGCCAGGGCTCTAGCCTCTAGTCTGTCTTGTGAGCAGCTCCTCCACTTTCTTCTCCTCTCATCCAGCTGTATGTAAGAATTTCCAGGCTCGGTCAGTGAGACTGGCTTTAGCTTTTAACATGGACGCTCTCTGATGCTTTTCTTGTCATTGTACTTTTATCGGTTTCTTTTGATCCAGGTAGTCATTTGACTTAACATGGGGTCAGAGGTGGGCTCACAACCAGGCCTTTGCCATTACTTGGAACTTAGCCAAACTTTCCCCATCCTGGTTCCCAGGAGAATGGATGAGTCCTTCCACTGCACTTCATCTGAACAAATCTTATCCATTCAGAAGAGCAGCTCCTGCCCAACCAGCCTGGCAAAGGAATGGAGCCCTGGGTTACAGCTCTGGCCATTAGGAAGGGATCTAATGGTAGGCAGCATGTCTGTTGCTTTTTGAGCACTTAGGAAGTGGGCATTATGAATGTAGGCCAGCTGTGTGAGCCCCACACATCTCTGGTGTCTGCCGCAGGCCAGCTGTGT
This sequence comes from Chelonoidis abingdonii, assembly GCF_003597395.2. Lineage (NCBI taxonomy): Eukaryota > Metazoa > Chordata > Testudines > Testudinidae > Chelonoidis > Chelonoidis abingdonii. The sequence goes on from NC_133769.1 coordinate 8,509,933, forward strand.
GAGCCCCACACATCTCTGGTGTCTGCCACAGGCCAGCTGTGTGAGCCCCACACATATCTCTGGTGTCTGCTGGGGCCAGCTGTGTGAGCCCCAGACATCTCTGGTGTCTGCCGCAGGCCAGCTGTGTGAGCCCCAGACATCTCTGGTGTCTGCCGCAGGCCAGCTGTGTGAGCCCCACACATCTCTGGTGTCTGCTGGGGCCCTGGAGAGCAGCAGGGAGCCTCCAAGAACAGAAGGATCCCAAAGGGAGACAACTTCAGCAAAACTGGTAAATTCTGCCAATGCGGCTGTGCAAAATTCTGCATAGCTCCTTGGTTGGAGAGAAGAGTGAAGGCTAGACTCAGCTGGTGAAGCTGAATTTCAGTGGAGACTGGCTCCATGAGTTGGTGCTGTGTAACCCACAAACCCAGGCCTCAGCAAACAGCAGAAAGGAGAGTCAAACAGCAGAGAAGATGATTATTTATTATTGCAGCAGTGTGTATGGGCCCCACCAGGGACTGAAGCCCACTGTCCCAGGCAGATTACAGAGACATAGATCCTGCACCCCCAGACTGCATCATCAAGGAGCAGCTAACTTATTCTAAAGAAAAGAGGTTTTCTTTAACATAAATATAAAATAAAACATTTCTCTTGGAAGTGTGAGAAGCCATTATAGTCAGAGCAGAGCAGGAGTCACCCCCCACCTCTCACCTCAGCCTGGACCTCACTGCCTGACTGGGGAAGCATATTCCCCCTTCTGGCTCCCCAGAGCCTTCCTCAGGGCCCCCTTCACTTCCTGGTTGCGGAGGCTGTAGATGAGGGGGTTCAGCATGGGGGTGACAATGCAGTACAGTGTGGAGACCAGGGTGTCCACCCCCACAGAGTAGCCTGCGCTAGGGCGATTGTAGTTGAGGTTGGCCATCCCGAAGTATATGGTGACCACGATCAAGTGTGAGGCGCAGGTGGAGAAGGCCTTGTGCCTTCCTGTGTTGGAGCGGATCCTGAGGATGGCTGCCAGGATGTAGAGGTAGGAGATGATGATGAGCAGAAACGGGCTCAGGCCCATGAAGATACTAGCCAGATGGAGTGTGACCTCATTGACATAGGTGTCACTGCAGGCGATCTTCATCAGGGGAGGGACATCACAGAAGATGTGGTGAAGCTGGTTGGCACCACAGAAGGATAAGCTGGAGGCCATGAAGGTGTGTATGGCAGAGTCCAGGAGACCCCAGAGCCAGGACCCCATAGCGAGTGGGACGCACACCCTCCGACTCATGATGTCAGTGTAGCGCAGGGGGTTGCAGATGGCTGCATACCGGTCATAGGCCATGACGGCAAGGAGTGCACACTCGGCTCCCGCGCATGACATAAGGAAGAACATCTGGGCCATGCACTCGCTGTAGGAGATGGTCTCCTGCTCACGCAGGAAGTTCACCAGGATCTTGGGGACTGTGACTGAAGAGAAGCAAATATCCAAGCAGGATAAGTGGCTGAGTAAAAAGTACATGGGGTTGTGAAGATGGGAATCCAGCTGGATGAGGGTGAATATCATGGAATTCCCCACCAGGGTGACGAGGTAGATCACCAGGAACACCAGGAAGAGGAAGGCCTGGGCATGGAGAAGGCTGGAGAAGCCCAGGAAGATGAACTCTGTCACCTGTGTCTGATTCTCCTGTTCCATGGAGCTGGTAGAGTTTGTCTGTGAGGGGAGGGACAGAGAGAGAGAAGAGACAGAGTGAGAGTCAGGAATTCAGAGCTAAACTACCTCCTTCCAGCAATGAGGCTATGATTTCACATGCAGAAAAGATGGAAACTTAGAGTTCAAAATGCTACCTGTTGTCCCTTGTGTGTGTGTAAGTCTGACTAGGAGAGGATCATGTTGTGAAAGGTATGGCAGTTTCCTGCAGCCTCACTGGGAGATCTTACTGTATTAAGTATATGTATCATTGCAGGCCAGACATCTGTAATTCCATGAGAGAAGGTGACTGCAGCCCTCCCAGAACAAAGAACAGTGGGTGGGGGGGAAGCGATTAGGCCAATTCACTCAGGTTGTATCGCCTCCTGGAGATGCTCACATATATTGGTTCAATTTGGATTCTCCATAGACCAAAAAGAGAAAGGACTTTTGGATAAATAGTCAGTTAAAATTCAGGCTCAGTACGATCTTCCTGATCAGCTAATGGAGAGAACATTCTCACCAAGGGGAGGTCCAAACTTTTCTGGGAAGGGTTGGAAGAATTTTGGCCTACAAAGGCCATGTCACACTCATGGATGACTTCTGGTAAGCTTATTAGCATGCATATTGGAACTTTTATTGTTTGTGTTTTCTCTAATGCTTTCACATTAACAATAAATGTGCTTGCTCATAAAGGACTGTGTGATAATTTTTTTAACACTGGGTAATTACCCTGTTCATAGTTTTTGGAGAGAAAGCAAAATAAATGCTGGCCTACTTAGGTAGACTTGCTGGGGAATTCACAGTACAGGCAGGGAACTGTGCAGCCTTGGAAAACCCTGGTCAGGTGAGAGAGAGAATCATATTCTATGACCTCAAGAGGTCATAATCCAACCCCCCGTGCTCAAAGCAGGACCAACCCCAACTAAATCATCCCAGCCAGGGCTTTGTCAAGCTGGGCCTTAAAAACCTCTAAGGAAGGAGATTCCACCACCTCCCTAGGGAACCCATTCCAGTGCTTCACCACCCTCCTAGTGAAATAGTGTTTCCTAATATCCAACCTAGACCCTCCACCACTCAAACTTGAGACCATTGCTCCTTTGTTCATCATACTGCCCACCGACTGAGACAGCCGTTAGCTCCATCCTCTTTTGGAACCCTTCTTCAGGTAGTTGAAGGCTGCTATCAATTCCTTTCTTTACTCTTTCTCTTCTGCAGACTAAACAGCCCCAGTTCCCTCAGCCTCTCCTCATAAGTCATGTGCCAGCCCCCTAATCATTTTTGTTGCCTACTGCTGATTCTCAATTTGTCCACATCCTTTCTGTAGTGTGGGCCCAAACTGGACACAATATTCCAGGTGGGCCTCACCATAGAAGGAATGATCACATCCCTCGAACTGCTGGCAATGCTCCTACTAATTACAAGCCAGTATACCATTAGCCTTCGTGGCAACAAGAGCACACTGTTGACTCATATCCAGCTTCTCATCCACTGTAATCCCCAGGTCCTTTTCTGCAGAACTGCTGCCTAGCCACTCAGTCCCCAGCCTGTAGCAGTGCATGAGATTCTTCTTTCCTAAGTGCAGGACTCTGCACTTGTCCTTGTTGAATCTCATCAGATTTCTTTTGGCCCAGTCCTCCAATTTGTCTAGGTCACTCTGGACCCTATCCCTACCCTTCAGCATATCTACCTCTCCCCCCTACCCCAGCTTAGTGTCTCTGCCCAAAAGAGGATACTGAAGCCAGAAGTGTAAAAGTGTGTGCCTTTCTTGACTCTTAACCTAGTCCTCTCTTGGGGGTCACCCTTAGGGAGACAGAGCATACCTTCTCTGGCCCTTGGGAATAGCTGATTTCCTGGTGGTGGGAAGTCTTTCTAGGGGCAGATCCCTTGTCAGAGAATCAGAGAAGTGTGGGACTGGAAGGGATCTCAGTGGGTCACATAATCCAATCCTCTGCGCTCATGGCAGGACTACATAATAACTAGACCATTCCTGACTGGGTTTGCCTACGGAGGCTGTGGAATCTCCACCATTGGTGGTGTTTAGAACAGGTTAAACAATTTGTTCCAGTGCTTTACTACCCTGACAGGAAGTGTTTCAAAATGTCCATCTAAACCTCCCTTGCTGCAGTTTAAGCCCATTGCTTCTTGTCCTATCCTCTGAGGTTAACAAGAATAATTCTTCTTGCTCCTCCTTGTAACAACCTTTTATGTACTTGAAAATTGTTATGTTCCCTTTCAGTCTTCTCTTCTCCACACTAAACAAACTCAGTTCTTTCAATCTTCCCTCCTAGGTCATGTGTTCTAGACCTTTAATCATTTTTCTTGCTTTCCTCTGGACTTTCTCCAATTTGTCCAAATCTTTCCTGAAATATGGTGCCCAGAACTGGATGCAATACTCCAGTTGACCAGTTGAGGCCATATCAGCGTGGAGTAGAGTGGAAAAATTATTTCTTGTGTCTTGCTTACAACACTCGTGCTGATACATCTCAGAATTATGTTCACTTTTTTTTTAGCAGTGTTACACTAACACGCATTTATCTTAGAATCCACTATGACCCCCAGATCCCTTTCTGCAGTATTCCTTCCTAGGCAGCCATTTCCCATTTTGTATGTGTGCAACTGATTGATTGTTTCTTCCTAAATGGAGTACTCTGTGTTTGTCCTTACTGAATTTCATCCTATTTACTACAGACCATTTCTCCAGATCACTTTGAATTTTAGTCCTATCCTCCAAAGCATTTCCAACCCCTTTCAGCTGGGTATCATCTGTAAACATTTTACAGTACATTTTACATCATCTGTAAACAGTGTACTCTCTATGCCATAATCTAAAACTGTATTTCCCTAGTTTGTTTGAGACAATCATGCGAGACAGTATCAAAAGTTTTACTAAAGTCAAGATATACCACACCTACTGCTTTTCCCCATCCACAAGGCTTGTAACCCTGCCAAAGAAAGTTTGTTTTTGATAAATCCAGGCCGACTGCTACTTATCGCCTTGTTATCTTCTAGGTGTTTTTAAATTGATTACATGATTATTTGCTCCATTATCTTTCTGGATACTGAAGTGAGGGTAACTGGCCTGTAATTCCCCATGGTCTGCCTGGATGGCCCACCTGAGGGTGAAGGGACGGTCAGGTCCAGTTAGAGCCACGCTGGGCACAAGCAAATGTGTTTTTAATATGGCTAAATGTATACACCTGTGAACAAAGAATGTAGTCCATACTTAAAGGATGGGGGACACTATCCTGGCAAGTAGTGACTCTAAAAACATTCATGACCTGGCTTTGATTATCCTTCATTTCCTATGATGGGCTCTTCTAGGATATCCTTGATACTTACCAAAACCAAGTGTAAAATTATATCACCCCTTGTTGGTTAAGTGGCAGTTTTGTAGTAAACTGTCATCTATCACATCCAGGAATAAGTGGGTCCTACTAGTATTGGTAGTATTTATTCTCCAGTCTATATCTGGGAAGTTAGTCTCCCATTATGACCCAATTCCTGGTAGTAATTATCTCTGTAATAATAGAGATTTCTAGCCATATCTAAGACTGACCCTGGGTTTCAATAGCAGACCCCTAACATTATTTTATCTTAACAGGACTTCTTTTACAATCCTGCCACAGAGTGTTTTTGTCCATTCCATCAATTCTTACAGTTCACCACTTTGTTGAAGTACAACACTACCCCACCACCTTTACCTTTTATTCCTCTCTCTCCTAAACAGAACATACCCTTGAATATCTGTATTCCAGTCATGAGTGCTACTCCACCCCGTTTCTGTAATCCCTATAATATCTGGTTCAATCTTCTGCACCAGTAGTTTCAGTTCCTCCATTTTATTGCCTGGACACCTTACGTTCATGTACTAATATTTCAGTTGTTTCCCTGGGACTTCATCCAGTTTTCTAGTTGGGTCCTTTCACTAATTATACCACCTCCCTGATCACTATTCCAATCAATATTTGTACTTTCTTTCTTGCTGCCCATATTCTTACCTTGTGGAGTTCCATTATTCCCTTACTAAATCTTCATTTAGCTGATTTTCTCTCGTCTTGCATATTTAAGCCAGGCATGAAGACTTCCTGAGTCTCTCCCATCCTTCTTCCTTCATCTCCCAATTTAAAGTCCTTCTCAGTCATCATTCCAGCCTTGATTCCAGTAGGCAAATACCCCAGGTACTCAAGTGGAGCCCATCAGCTGAGAAGTCTTTTCTGTTAATGCCTCCCAATGATTGATCATTCCAAAACCTTCCTTTGTAGCTCCAATCCTTGAGCCATCTATTGATCTTCATTATCTTGTCATGCCTTTGCCCTCCTTCACTAGGGACCAGAATTATTCTGCTAAAGATCACCTGAGTTTCCACTTCTTTAAACATCTTAACCATAGTCATCCTTGAGCTATGCCAGTGGGAATCTAGCAGTGTCATTTGTCCCAACATGTTGCAGAATCAGTGGATTTTTTTTCTCCAGTCCTACTGAAATCCTTTTCAGCCTCACGTCTACATCTTGCATTCTTGCTCCTGGTGGATAGCATGCTCTGGTCTGATGACTGGCCTGTCAATTCTTCTGAGTATGAGGTCTCCAATCACATAGACCTGTTTCTCCCTGGTGCTGGTATAAATCAGTCTTCTGTTCTCTCTTGTGGTCCCATTTAAATCATCCTCGTTTTTCCTTAGGCTGTGGTCCCTGGCTATGTCATCATAGGGAAAAAGGGAGGAGGTGTTGCCTTATATATTAAAATGCACACATTTGGACTGAAGTGGAGATGGACATAAGAGATGGAAGTGTTGAGAGTCTCTGGGTTAGGATAAAAAGGGTAAAAAACAAGGGTGATGTCATGCTAGGAGTCTACTACAGGCCACCTAACCAGGTGGAAAAGGTGGATGAGGCTTTTTTTAAACAACTAACAAAATCATCCAAAGCCCAAGATTTGGTAGAGATGGGGGACTTCAACTATCCAGATATATGTTGGGAAAATAACACCACGGGGCACAGACT
>NC_133769.1:8519198-8534362 GCF_003597395.2 Chelonoidis abingdonii
ATTAGGAAAAAGTTCCTAACTGTCAGGGTAGTTAAACACTGGAATAAATTGCCTAGGGAGGTTGTGGAATCTCCATCTCTGGAGATATTTAAGAGTAGGTTAGATAAATGTCTATCAGGGATGGTCTAGACAGTATTTGGTCCTGCCATGAGGGTAGGGGACTGGACTTGATGACCTCTCAAGGTCCCTTCCAGTCCTAGAGTCTATGAATCTCTGAATCTCTTCTCCTCTGCAGGGACTGGCCTCCTTTCTCTTCTTCCTTGTCATGCTGTCTTCTGCCTCCTCTTTTCCCAATGCAGAAAATCCTGTTGTTCAACTTGATTTCACCATTACTAGCTGGTTTCTTCCTCTATCTTGTCCTCATGGTCACATTCTTCCATGGATCTAGGAACAAGAAATGCAGGCTGTACCTACTGTACAATGGAGGACTGTATCCTGAAAACGATTTATGCATCAGAAAGGACAAAAACTCAATAGGAGCTCCCAGTGCTATGCTGTGGCAAAAAGAGGTAAAGTGCTTCTCAGATGTACAAATGGGAGTAGTGAGTAGAGGCAGAGAGGTAATTTTTTACCCCCTGTGTATGGCATTAGGGAGAGCGCTATTGGAATTCTGTGTCCTGTTTTGGCATCCACATTTTAAAAAGAATGTTGAAAAATTGGAGAAGGTACAGTAAACAGCCAGAAAAGTGATTTACAGGCTGGGGAAACTGTCTAATGTTGAGATACTTAGAGCTCAGGATGCTTAGTTTATCTAGGAAGAGACTCAAAGGTGACTTGTTTACACTGCATAAATACCTTTCACAGGGAGAAAATAAAGGGCAGTTTAATCTAGCAGAGAACGACATAACAAGAACAAATGGCTGAAAGTTGAAGCCAGACAAATTCCAATTAGAAATAAGGAAGAAATGTTTAATGGTGAAGATGATTAACCATTGGAACAAACTCCCAAGGGAAGTGGTGGATTCTCCATCTTGTGATGTCTTGAGATCAAGACTGGATGCCTTCCTGGAGTATATGTTCTAGCCAAATCCAAGTAATTAGGCTCAATACCAGGGTAAGTGGGTTAAATGTAATGGCCTCTGATATACAGGAAGTCATATAACATGATCTAATGCTCCCTTCTGGGGAGACGTTACAAAGCTAAGCGATGGAGCAACTTGATCATAGAAGCTATTCAGTTTACTTCCACGCTGAACTTCCCAGATGCATTTCTAGATTCTAATTTAATTATCATCAAATTAGCAAAAAGAAATAGATATTGTGGCCAGGTCAATGCAAACATCTGCTCACTGTGCAGCAGTAAAAGCAAGTACAGATTCGGCTTTAACAAAAGGTTAGAGAATAGTACTGAAGATGGGTGGCATACATTCTACAAATTGATGGCATGTATTCCCAGGAGGTGATGCTCCGTTCTGGTCATCGTCATCTCAAAAGGTGTAAAGCAGAACTAAAGGGCTTAAGAGACTGATAAAATGGCTGAGTCTGGAAAGACTTTCATGTGAAGAGAGACTGAAAGTTTGAGATTACTTGGTTTACAGGAGAGGAAACGTGAGAGGGATCCAGAACGACTGGAAGGGGAATGCTCCTGCTCAACTTTTCTCATAACAAGTGCACATACAATGAAACTAAAAAGCATCTTCTATGTATTACCATAGTTTGTTACTCCTTTACTGTATGCAATAGGTACAATGGGGCTGTATTAATGGAACTCAGTGTTTTGAATTTCCTCACTCTTCTGTTTAAAATTCTTATTCTGGAAGTTGACTGGAGTTTTCCACATTTAATTTCCCCTGTCTTTTTTTCTCCCCTTCTCCCTGCTCCTCCTCTCACCCCAAAAGGAGAAACACAGCACCAGTTGCAGGGCAGATGGCAGTTTCAGGGGAGCAGAATGCACCGGACAGGGTAACTCTCTCTGCTTCTCTTGAGCAAGTTCCTCTCCAGCCCAGCGCTGGCTCTAGCTGCCCATGCACAGGCTTTGCAGAACTGTCTGTGCTGGCAGGTCACTTTCCTCAAGTTTCAGAGTTACCCAGAGCACCCAGCACCTTTGTGAAAGGGAAATGCTGCCTATGCCTTGGGTTGACCCTCTGCTCAGGGGTGAATTCACTCCCTGTGCTTGGAGAGAGTAGCTGCCCTTCGATGTGAAGCCTCTGCCACCATGGACTTCACAGCAGGTCTGTGCCGACGTAGCTGGGAATCACTTTGCTCTGCAATGTTCCACCTGCCAAGACACTTCCCTACTGAACCTGTCAAAGTGGCTCTTCTTTGGTGCAGGCCAGCTGCGTGCCCAGGACTCGGGGAGACGCCCTGCTGGACTCCGGGCCCCGTGTCGTTCTCACAGTGTTGCTGAGGGAGAAGCCTGTCCAGAATTTCCCCGCCCCCAACACACAGGGTGAGACACTGAGGGACATGCCTGGCTGGAGCTGTCCTCTTCCCCACCCCCATCACTGAGGGAGACTTTCCCCAGCACCCCAGTAATCAATGACTCTCTGACCCTTTCTTTCCATGCAGCAGAAGCAGCAGGATCACTGACTGACAGCGCCTGGGACTGGCTCCTTCATCCCTGGGTTTCAGTGAGTGATAGAGCCCAGAGCAGAGGCTGCAGAGCGACTTACCCAGCAGGGTGTCCTGTCGCTGGGTCCATCAGTCCACCGGAGCCACATGGGCATGGCAGAGAGGAGGGGGTGGCTGCACCTCTGCCCTTGGGAGTCGGAGGGATGGCAGCTCACACTCGCACCAAATGCTCCGTGAACAGGAAGGATCACGGAAATGCCTGGGTCTCACCCACCGGCCTGAGGAAGAACCTGTCTGCTCCCTGGGTCTGAGGCTAGGGCTGCATGGAGGGCGTGGTATTTAACCCTGGGTGAGGAAGCCCGGGGGACAGACTCTCAAAGGCAGCTCACTGTCAATGACAGGAGCAGAGCCCTGTAAAAACACCCCCCTTCCCACTCCACCCCCATGGGGCTTCTCAGGTGTTTGTGTTGGATCTAAGCAGGGCCAGTGCAAGGATGTTTCATGCCCTAGGTGAAACTTCCACCTTGTGCCCCCGCCCTAAGGCTCCCTTCCCCCCTCTCTGCCCTGAGGCACCCCCCCTTGCAGCAGCTTACCCCTGCTCCATGCACAAGCACCCTGAGCACACCATCGCTGTTTCACTTCTCCAGCCTCCCAGGCTTGCAGCGCCTAAGCTGATTGGTGCCGCAAGCCTGGGAGGTGGGAGAAGTAAAGCGGCCATGGCGCGCTCAGGGAGGAGGTGGAGCAGGGGTGAGCTGGGGCGGGGAGTTCCCCTGCATGCTTCCCCACTCCCCTTACTTGCTGCAGGTGGCCCTCCCAGCGCTTCCCTGCCCCAGCTCCTTCTGCCTAAATGCCAGTGGCGACCGGGGTGGCCGAAGATCCGGCCGCCATGGTCGCTGCTGAAGAAAATGTCGCCCCCAAATCCTAGTGCCCTAGGCGACTGCCTAGGTCGCCTAAATGGTTGCACCAGCCTTGGATCTAAGTCTGATGGATGAAGCCCAGAATGTCGGTTTTACTGGGCCTCCCCTAACTCCCAGTCTTCCAATCCCAGGCCCCACCTCTAGGTCCCCACAGTTGAATCCCAGCAAAAGGGCTTTATGGAGTTTCCAGACCCACTTTTCTGTTTTCCCAGAGTACATTTTAGTGCTGAAAGTGCACCCCTTGGATATACAGCCTGCCAGGTTGCAGGTCATGTCACACTGAAGCCATCATCCTTTCCCCCTCTCTTGCTCTCAGTCAGTAGTAGACAAACCTGAGCACCCTGCACATATTTGTCTGTGTTGCTGAGAGGCAATTCTATATCCTGGAGCAGTGTGAGTGCACCCCAGGCAGCAGGATAGCTGGGTGTGGGCCAGATATGCAAGCTGGATGCTGGTGGAGGAAGTCTCAGTCACTCTAGTCAGTGCAAGTCACTGCATCCCTAAGCCATAGTGGTGGCCAAAGCAGAGTTTTTCGTGCACCTCTGCCATTGCATCTGCCCAATCCAGAACAGCAGTGCTGCCTGGAGCTGGGGCCAGGCTGGGTAACATGCAGCATAGTCAGAGCAGCAAGGAATTGTAAACCTACTTCTCAGAGGGCAGTCTGAGTTGGAGCTGACGGCTTCCCTGGGAACTGCATCAGGCAGAGAGAAGAAATGCACTGTCTATGCAGCTGGTTCTCCCCAGTTCCACGTTCTCAGACTTGCAGTGGAGTCACCGTCCTTCATGGCTGTCTAAAGCCAACAGAGATGATGGGCCCATTACTGATGGGGATTCAGGAGGGCCAGCTGCCCGCCTTGCTTACAGATGTGTGGGTTAGATGCTGACAGATGAAACCATCTCTGGATGTTACCGACCACCTCAGTTACAGTTCTGATTTGAACCTCCTGCTGTTAGGGAAGCTGATTATTGAGCCTGGTGCCAACCCCCGAGTCCAGCTACAAGCTTTGATTCCTGCTGTGCTGGTTTCAGCACTGAGAATGGACTGGAGACTGCATAAGTACCAATGATCTGTTCTGTTCAGGTTTTTGCTCTGCACCCATCCTGGTGTTATCCAAATGCCTTCCCCTTCAAATCTTGAGGATCATGTGCATTCTGAGGCTGCTGTGGACTTCCCTATGGGATCCTGCTGGAGTGAACGGTAGCACTTCATACAGGTGCACTCAAGCAGGAAAGGTGTGATGAAGTGGACAATGTCTGTAATAGTTTTATGAAGCCTACATTTGCCTCAGTTTCCCTCTGTCCTTTGTATTGCTATCCAATGGGGAAAACAGGGTGAAGGCTGCTCTTGGAAGCACCACAGGACATGAGGGGTAAGTGCCGCTTTGCTGCAATGAATAGGGTTATTGAGGAATTGGTTGAAACTGATCCAATTCAATAGCGGGTCCATAGGGACTCTGGAAGCCCCAACAACTGAACAATTGACGCTTAACAGCGGGAAGCTCCGGCAAGTAGGGCTGAGAGCTCAGCGTGGCCCAGCCTGGAGACAAAGAACTGGGGGTTGACCTGTAGGGGGTAAAGAGTGGACTGCAGGAAGAAACTGACTTTCTCACCTGGGACTGATTAAGAGGTCAGAGAGAGATGGAGCCTAAGATGGAATCTACCACAGCTTGGCTGTTGAATTGCTATGACTTGGCCAGATGGACTATGTCGTTTTTAATAAGAACATAAGAACGGCCACATTGGGTCAGACCAAAGGTCCATCTAGTCCAGTGTCCTGTCCTCTGACAGTGGCCAATGCCAGGTGCCCCAGAGGGAATGAACAGAACAGAGAATCCTCAAGTTATCCATCCCGTCACCCATTCCCAGCTTCTCGCAAACACCATCTTAGCTAACAGCCATTGATGGACTTATCCTGCATGAATTTATCTAGTTCTTTTTTGAACCCTGTTATAATCTTGGACTTCACAACATCCTCTGGCAGGGAGTTCCACAGGTTGACTGTGCGTTGTGTGAAAAAATACTTCCTTTTGTATGTGTTACACCTGCTCCCTATTAATTTAATTTGGTGACCCCTAGTTCTTGTGTTATGAGAAGGAGTAAATAACACTTCCTTATTTACTTATTCATAGATTCTAGACTGAAGAACCTCGCAGAGTCATCAGTCCGTCCTCTCCTCATGGCAGGACCAAATACTTCATAGACCATCCCTATAGACATTTATCTAACCTTACTCTTAAATATCTCCAGAGTGAGATTCCACAACCTCCCTAGGCAACCATTCCGTGTTTAACACCTAATTAGGAACTTTTCCTTATGTCACAACTAAACCTCCTTGTCTGAGTTTAAGCCCCTTCGTTCTTGTTCTTCTTGACTAAGGTGAACATAGTTTCTCCCTCCTCCTGCGATTACACTCTCTTTAATACCTGAATTGATATCTGTCCCCTCTCCAGTTTTCTCTTTTCCAACTTAAAACAAACCCAATTCTTCAGCCTTCCTTCATAGTCTTTCTCAAAACTTTAATCATTGCTCGTTGCTCTTCTCTTGCACCTTCTCCAATTTCTCCGATGCTTCCTGAATGCGTGCCAAACTGGTTAACAATACTCCAGTTGAGCCTAACCAGCGTGAGTAGAGCGAAATGATTCTCGGTCTTGCGTCTCAACACCCTTGTTAATGATTCCAGATCAGTTTGCTTTTTTACTGCAACGGCCATCACACTGGTATGACTCATATTTAGATTGCTGGTCCACGTATAACCCCTCATCCCTTTCTGCCGCACTCCTCCACACAGCTTCTTCCCATTCTGTGTGTGGAAGACTGCATTTTCTCCCAATGGCATCTTTGATTAGTCTTTGTAAACTTGCATCCTTTGCCTTAGACCATTTCTCCATAATTTCCAGATCATTTTGATTTATGAGCCATCCTCCAAGCAGTTGCAACCCTCCCAGTCTGTATCAATCTGGCGAAACTTAAGCATACTATCCCCACACCAGTCATGATTTATAGTAGCTTTATCATATTCCCCCATCATCTCTTTTCAAGCAGAAAGTCCCGTCTTATTAATCTTCTCCTCACATGGGAAGCTGTCTCATTCATCTAATATTTTTTGTTGCCTTCCTTCGTACCTTTCTCCAATTCTAGTATATCTTTTTGAAGTAGGCGGAACCACGATCTTGCATGCCTATTTGAATATGGCGTACCATGGATTATATTAGAGCAAATATACATTCTCTGTCTATGATCTATCCCTGCTTTATGATTTCCCAGCATTTTTGCTTTTCTGATTGTTATTGCACTGTGATTATTTTCAGAAAACTATCCACAATACTCCAGTTATGATCTTCTGAATTCACTTCAAAGGTACCACAATTTAGATCCATCATTTGTTATTGGTATAGCGATACTGGGAATCTTATACCCAATCTGCAGATATTGATGCATTTAGCAACAATGAAATTTCATCTGCATTTATTCCCCAGTCATCCTTTGTTGAGATCCCTTTGAACTCTTTACAGTCTGCTTTGACTTAACTATCTTGAGTAGTTGTAGTCATCTGCAAATTTGCCACCTCACTGTTCATGCCTTTCCCAATAATTTATCAATATGTTGTATAGATTGATCTCAGTACATACCCCTGGGGGACACCACATACACTTCTCTCACTTTGAAAACTTCTACCATTTATTTTCATATTATTATTTCTCTATCTTTTAACCAGTTACTGATCCAGGAGAGACCTTCCTCTTATCCCATAGCTACTTGACTAAAAAAAGGCAGCCTTTGATGTGCGGGTCCTTCTGAAAGGCTTGAACAGTCCAATATCCGATGAAGTGGGTTTTAGTCCATGAAAGCTTAAGCTCAAATAAATTTGTTAGTCTCTAGGGTGCCACAAATGCTCCTATTCTTTTTCCAAGTACACTGTACACTGGATCACCCTTGTCCACATGCTTATTGAGCCCCTCAAAGAATTCTAATAGATTGGTGAGGCATGATTTCTTTTTACAAAAACCATGTTGACTGTTCCCCAACAAATCATGTTCATCTGTATGTCTGTTAATGCTGTTGTTTACTATAGTGTCAATCAATTTGCCCAGTACTGAAGCCAGGTTTACCGACCTGTAATTGCTAGGATGACTTTTGGAGCACTTTTTAAAAATTGGCATCGCATCAGCGATCCTTCACTCATCCAGTACAGAAGCTGGTTTGAGTGATAGGTTACATGCCACAGTTAGTAGTTCTGCAATTTCACATTTGAGTCCCTTCAGAACTCAGGAGTGAATATCATCATCTGGTCCTGGTGACTTATTACTGCTTATCAATTTGTTCCAAACCTCCCTGTAGCAAGGCGGTGTGATTCCCCACTGCCCTGGAGAGAGATGAGCCTCTCCAGACACCAAAGTGGGCAAAGCCAGTGAATCCTGCTCCCCGCCCCCCCGAGGTCAGGGCACAGGACAGGAATTATAAAAGCCCAACCCCAGAGCTCACTAGAAGAACAACCACCGGAGAAGCCAGATGCCTGTGGTCTAGTTCACAGTTGGAAGACCCCAGCAATCGGTGGCCGATCCAAGGACTGGCCAGACCAACTGATGCCTGAAGCCAGCCAGAGCTCAGAGGACCTGCCAAGCCTGCCCCTCGTTGAGTACCCTGAGGAGCCCATGGTGCTGGACCCCATGGAGGATGTTGTCCAGACCCAGGTGCCTCTAGAGGGGGAGTCTGAAGTAGCCCGGGGGCAGCTGACCCTAGTCTGGTTGCAGCACTGCCACAGTCTATGCCAGTGTGTTGTGGCCAGGATCCCCACTCACATAGCAGCGGGTCTTCTGCCACTGCTAGGGCCCCGGGCCAGAACGCAGTGGAGTGCGTGAGCCTGCATCCCCTCTGCCATCCAACTTGTGGGTGGCATCTCCCCCTCTCGCAGGCCCTTCAGAGCCAGAAGCCTGTGCTTGCTCATTATATAACAGTTGCTCAGCTCCTGGAGGAGGACCTGAGCCTGTGACTCACTACTGTCCACTGACTGGATGTGAGTAACTGTTAAGTTTTGCCTCTACTACTGCTGCGGCATGAGACCCCCATGGACAGGCTAATTCCCCATCACAACTAGATGGAAGTAGCAAGGTGGTGTGGTTCCCCACCGCCTCGGAGAGGGATGAGCCCCGGCCAAACCCCTCTACACTGCCCCATTGATGCCTGAATCTGGGACAGTCCCAAATCTGAGCCATTCTTTTTAGGTGACAGATCTGAGGAAATCTCCTTCACGTCCTCAGCCGTGAAGACCGTTGCAAAGAATTCATGTAGTTTCTCCACAATGGCCTTATCAATCTTGAGTGCTCCTTTAGCATCTCGATTGTCCAGTGGCCCCACTGGTTGTTTAGCAGGCTTCCTGCTTCTGATGAACTTAAAACAATTTTGTTCTTACTTTTTGCGTCTTTGGCTAGTTGTTCATCAAATCCTTTTTTGGCCTTCTTAATTATATTTTTACACTTCACTTGCCAGAATTTATGCTCCTTTATACTTTCCTCAGTAGGAATTAACTTTCACTTTTTAAAGGATGCCTTTTAGCCAGGATGGGTAAGGAATGGTGTCCCTAGTCTCTGTTTGTCAGAGGTTGGAGAAGGATGGCAGGAGAGAGATCACTTGATCATTTCCTGTTAGCTTCACTCCCTCTGGGGCACCTGGCATTGGCCACTGTTGGTAGACAGATACTGGACTGGATGGACCTTTGGTCTGACCCAGTACGGCCGTTCTTATATTCTTATGTTCTTATGCCACTCACTGCTTCTTTTACTTTATTGTTTAGTCATGGTAGCATTTTGGGGGGGTCATCTTACTATTTTTTTTTTAATTTGGGGTATATGTTTAAGTTGAGCCTTTATTATGGTATCTTTCAAAAGTTTCCATGCAGCTTGTAGTGATTTCATTTTTGGCACTGTACATTTTAATTTCAGTTTAACTAATTTCCTCATTTGTGTGTAGTTCTCCTTGCTGAAATTAAAATGCTACTCTCATGGGTTGCTGTGGTCCCCCATCCGCCCCGTCCCCAGGCCCAGGGATGTTAAATTTAATTATATTATGGTCACTATTACCAAGTGGTTCAGCTAAATTCACCTCTTAGATCAGATCCTGTGCGCCACTTAGGTCTAAATCAAGTATTGTCTCTCCCCTTGTGAGTTCCAGGACTAGTTGCTTCAAGAAGCAGTCATTTAAGGTGTCTCTGCATCCTGCCCTGAGGGGACATGTATCCAGTAAAGATAGGGATAGTTGAATTCACCCATTATTACTGAGTTTTGCATTTTTACAGCCTCTCTAATCTCCCTGAGCATTTCACAGTCACTATCACCTGGTCAGGTGGTCAGTAGTATATACTACTGCTATATTCTTATTATTCAAGCATGGAATTACTATCCATAGAGATTTTATGGTACAGTTTGGTTCATTTAAGACTTTTACTTTATTTGACTGTTTTCTTTCACATATAGTGCCACTCCCCCACCAGCATGACCTGTTCTGTCCTTCCAGTATACGTAGTACCCTGGTATTACTGTGTCCTATTGATTATTCTCATTCCACTGAGTTTCTGAGATATCAATATCCTCATTTAATATGAGGCACTCAAGTTCACTCATCTTAATATTTAGACTTTTAGCATTGGTATGTAGATGTAAGCAGTCAGAATGAGCTCTCCCCTGACATCTGGTGGTGAGCTGTGGAAAAGGACTTCAGGGGCTGATCTCATTTGCATGAACACATCCACCCTGCCTAGCAAGATAGACTGTTTGCCCAAATGGTCACTTTGGCTTCTGTGGGAGTCCCAGTGTCTTTGTTATTAGGGCAGGAGTAATAAAGTGTTGTTATCCTGGTTATGTGAATCAAGAACTGTAGAACTGTACTTGGCGTTTTATGACAGAGGGACTCACCCTCACCTAAGTATCACTAACTAGGCAATGGACATGGGTTCCAAACTCCAGTGGACTGAGAGAGAGGCTGGGGACAGGTATTTGTGTCTGGAGATAGGGGCTCCCTTCTGAGGGCCCTAAACACCACTTTTATCCTATCTTTCTCCAATATGCAATAACAGAGCTAATTTTGACTTCATTTGGAGTCTTGTTACATGGTATGGAGCTGAAATCACTGATACCCCAGTCTAAGCACTAGCCCTACTTTGGGCTAGTGGTGCAGTGGCACTGAGGATCCCCTACTACTGGCTAAAATCACTGAGTGCTGATGTCACTAAAGAGCTGAGACAGCTGAGAACTGTGTTAAGTGAGTGAGGGGCCTGAAGACAAGTCAATGAGTGGCTAGCAGGATAGCTAGCAGAGAGGAGTGAATAGCAGAGAGGCATGGCAAGTAGAGCAGATAGTAGAGCAGACCAGCCGGTGGAGAGGAGCGGATAGTGGAGCAGAGAAGCATGGTGAGAGGAGCAGATAGTGGGAAGGTGTGGAAAGCGGAGCGGATAGTGGAGCAGAGCAGCCAGTGGAGAGGAGCAGCGAGCAGAGTGGATAGTGGAGCCGAGCAGCCGATGGAGAGGAGCAGATAGCGGAGAGGCGTGGTGAGCAGAGCGGATAGTGGAGTGGAGCAGCCAATGGAGAGGAGTGGATAGTGGAAAGGCATGGCAAGCAGAGAAGATAGTGGAGCAGAGCAGCCGGTGGAGAGGAGCGGATAGTGGAGAGGCATGGCGAGCGGAGAAGATAGTGGAGCAGAGCAGCCGGTGGAGAGGAGCAGATAGTGGGGAGGTGTGGCGAGCGGAGAAGATAGTGGAGCAAAGCAGCCGGTGGAGAGGAGCAGATAGTGGGGAGGTGTGGCAAGCGGAGCGGATAGTGGAGCAGAGCAGCCAGTGGAGAGGAGCGGATAGTGGAGTGGTGCAGCCAGTGGAGAGGAGCAGATAGTGGAGAGGCATGGCGAGCGGAGCAGAGCAGCTGGTGGAGAGGAGCGGATAGTGGGGAGGCGTGGCGAGCGGAGCGGATAGTGAAGAGGAGCGGATAGTGGAGCGGAGCGGATAGTGAAGAGGAGCGGATAGTGGAGCAGAGCAGCCTGTGGAGAGGAGCAGATAGTAAAGCAGAGCAGCCGGTGGAGAGGAGCGGATAGTGGAGCGGAGCAGGCGGTGGAGAGGAGCGGATAGTGGAGTGGAACAGCCAGTGGAGAGGAGCGGATAGTGGAGAGGCGTGGCGAGCAGAGAAGATAGTGGAGCAGAGCAGCCGGTGGAGAGGAGCGGATAGTGGAGCAGAGCAGCCGGTGGAGAGGAGCGGATAGTGGAGAGGTGTGGCGAGCAGAGAAGATAGTGGAGCAGAGCAGCCGGTGGAGAGGAGCAGATAGTGGAGAGGCGTGGCGAGCGGAGCGGAGCAGCCGGTGGACAGGAGCGGATAGTGGAGAGGCGTGGCAAGCAGAGAAGATAGTGGAGCAGAGCGGCTGGTGGAGAGGAGCAGATAGTGGAGAGGCATGGTGAGCGCAGTGGGTAGTGTAGCAGAGCAGCTGGTGGAGAGGAGCGGATAGTGAATAGGAATGGTGAGCGGAGCAGCCGGTGGAGAGGAGCGGATAGTGGAGAGACGTGGCAAATGGAGCGAACAGTGGAGCGGAGCGGCTATCAGAGAGTAGTGGAGAGGCGTGGTGAGTGGAGCGGATAGTGGAGCAAAGCAGCTGGTGGAGAAGCGTCGATAGTGGAGTGGAGTGGTTGGCAGAGAGGAGCGGATAGCAGAGTGGCGTGGCGAGTGGATAGCAGGGCAGCTAGCAGAGAGACACAGCTGGAAGTGAAGACTGTGGCAGAACCCCACGGAGAGGAGTGGCAATCAACCCGAGCATGTGAGATGCCCCCCTCCCATATCTCCCCCCACTTCAACCCAGGCTGGGAGGTAAACTCTGCAGAGGAACTTCTGAACTCTGGGGGCTGCACTGACCAAGGTCAGAAACTGTGGGTGGGGTGACTGTTGGGTTGCTGGACTTAAGACCCTTAGGGGAAAAGAACACTGCCAAACTTACTTGGGATGGGTCTTTTGCTCACAGTTTTTGTTATGAATTCTGTCTGTCGTGTTTCCCCAGTATAATGCTGCATTGTTTCCCTCCTTTATTAAAAGGATTTTGCTACACTCAGACTCCGTGCTTGCGAGAGGGGAAGTATTGCCTCGTAGAGGCGCCCGGGGGAGTGGTATGTAATTGTCCCAGATCACTGGGTGGGGGCTAGAGCCAGTTTTGCATTGTGTTATTGAAACAGAACCCCTGGATACTGAACCCAGCCAGGGCCAGTGCTTCCATTTAGGCGGCCTAGGCAATCGCCTAGGGCGCCAGGATTATTGGGGGGCGGCATTTTGCCGGGGGGGAGCGGCAGGTGGCTCCGGTGGACCTGCTGCAGGCGTGCCTGTGGAAAGTCCGCTGGTCCCACGGCTCCGGTGGACCTCCCACAGGCACGCCTGCAGCAGCTCCACCAGAGCCACGGACCAGCGGACCCTCCGCAGGAATGCCTGCAGCAGGTCCACCGGAGCCGCGGGACCAGCGCGTGGGGCAGTGAAATGGCCGTGCACCTAGGGTGCTAAAAACACTAGCGCCGGTCCTGAACCCAGCCCTTGTTGCTGCCAGCTCTGACAGGCAGGAGGGTTATGTAAGTACTTTAAAAAGTTGGAAATTTTTAACTGTCTGCTGTTATGTGATGTAATTGAATGGAACTGTTTTTCATTTGACCGTTTCTCATCAGATCCTACCCATATTTTATCATCTTCCATCCTCTCCTCCTTACTAGGACATTGGAGATTCTCCATTAATAGATCCTCCTCTAAGGGATGTCTCTGTTTGAACCACGTGCTCCTCCGCACCTGTCGACTTGCCTCCAGGCCTTCGGTTAAAAACTGCTCTACTGCCTTTTTAATTTTAAGTGCCAGCAATCTGGTTCCATTTTGGTTTAGGTGGAGCCCATCCTTCCTATATAGGGTTCCCCAAAAAGTTTCCTCCGTTCCTAATAAATCTAAACCCTCTTTTCTACACCATCGTCTCATCCACACATATGAGACCATGTAGTTCTGCCTTATGTTCTTATGTTCTGTCTCTCTGGCCCTGTGTGTGGAACTGGAAGCATTTCAAAGAATGCCACCATGGAGATCCTGGACTTGAATCTCTTACCTAGCAGCCTAAATTTGGCCTCCAGGACCTCGCTCCTATCTTTCCCTATGTCATTGGTACCCACATGCATCACTACCAGCAGCTCCTCCCCAGCACTGCACATTAGTCTGTCTAGATGTCTTGAGAGATACACAACCTTCGCACCTGGCAGGCAAATCACCATGCAGTTTCCTGGTCATCACAATCCCAGTATCTTTGTTTCTATTGATCAAATCCCCCGTTACTATTACCTGTCTCTTCCTAATAACTGAAGCTTCCCTTCCTGGAGAGGTATCCTTGGAGGGAGGGTCCCAACTATGGGATTGTTTCCTTCTGCTCCAGTTTCATTTGTCTCTGCTAACCCAAGGACTTCCAATGCTGTGGTCCAGTTCACTAATAAATCATACTCTGTTTTGAAAATGCTGCTTGGTGTCACTGCAAATACATATACAAGTGCATTAGTCCATATCAAGGGCCAGCCTTTGCCTAGAGAATTCCCCAGCCTTCTCCAGCTGTCTTCCTGGTAGAGATTTAAAATGATCCACCCTCTCTGCTGCAGTGATTTCAGCCAGCACATGGGAGCTGGCCCTCGGTACTCCAGGCCTCTTCCCTTCTAGCCTCCTCATAGACTCATAGACTCATAGGTCAGAAGGGACCAATATGATCATCTAGTCTGACCTCCTGCACAAAGCAGGCCACAGAACCCTACCCATCCACTTTTATAACAACCCCTAACCCATGACTGAATTATTGAAGTCCTCAAAAATTGTGGTGAAGATCTCAAGCTGCAGACGAACTCCACACGCAAGTGACCCCTCGCCCCATCGCTTTCAGAGGAAGGCAAAAAAAACTCCAGGGCCTCTGCCAATCCGCCCTGGAGGAAAATTCCCTTCCCGACACAAATATGGGCGATCAGCTAAACTGAAGGACAGTAGGCAAGACTCACCAGCCAGCACCCAGGAAAGAATTCTCTGCAGTAAACTCAGTTCCATCCCATCAACATCCCCCTCACAGATGAGTGAGCAGACTTATCTGCTGATAATCCAAGATCAATTGCCAAACTAAACTATTCCATCATATCAATCCCCTCATCCTTATCAAGGCTTAGTCTTTAAAGCCAGATAATCTTTTGCCCCCACTACTTCCCTTGGAAAGGTGTTCCAGAATTCACTCCCCTAAATGGTTAGAAACCCTTCGTCTAATTTCAAGTCTACGAAACTTCTAATATCCAGATTTGTACCCATTTGTCCTTGTGCCTACAATTAGTAACTAAGCTTAAAATAATTCCTCTCTCCTAACGTTAATCCCCCTGACTATATTTATATAAGAGCAAGCATCTCACCCGGAGCCTCTTTTGCCAGGCTAAACAAGCCAAGCTCTTAAGTCTCCTTTCACATAAGCAGGTCTTTCCATTCTCGGAACTCCTAGTAGCCGTCATCCATGTCTGAACTCTGTTCCAGTTTGAATTCATCCTTCTTAAGACATGGGACACCAGAACTGCACATAATATCCAGGTGGGTCTCAACCCATTGCCTTATATAATGGTACTAACACCGCCTTACTCCTTGCTGAAATATCGCCTGATGCACCTAAAACTGCAATTTGCTCTTTCAAACAGCCATCGCATTGGCGGCTCATAGACATCCTGCTAATCCACACAAT
>NC_133769.1:8551965-8564225 GCF_003597395.2 Chelonoidis abingdonii
CCTGATTGAACTAACCTCATTATCTCTAGCTTGCTTCTTGCTTGCATATATATACCTGCCCCTGGAAATTTCCACTACTTGCAACCGATGAAGTGGGTATTCACCCACGAAAGCTCATGCTCCAAAACGTCTCTTAGTCTATAAGGTGCCACAGGACTCTTTGCTGCTTTTACAGATCCAGACTAACATGGCTACCCCGCTGATACTGGAATTCCTTGCCACTCCAGGGTATCGCAGAGTTGGGGAAGGTATGTCAAGGACTGTATTGAGCCCCACTCATCAGCACAATCTTACTATTACATAAAAGTGATGTCTTCCTATCAAGGCAGAGGCCTGTCCTACTGCATTCACTTGTTTTTAAAATAGAGCTGTGTTTCCCTTCCCAAGTGCATGTGGCCATTCCCTTTAATACTTTAGAATCAGAGGCCAGTGTTCTGATTATTAATTTCAAGGTTTATAGAACATGTGATGGGCCTGTACAGAACATTTTGGAGTCACAGCTCGGCTCAAGGGATCTTGCAGTCTTGAAAGGCAAACAGGTAATCAATGATTCAGGCACACAAAGCCCCTGGGAGCAGGAGGTGGGTCTATCACACAGAGCTGTGAGATGTGTGGGTTTGAAATAATAATGGCACTTTGCTGGATGGTGGATTAAAACTCAAGAAGGTGACAGAGGAAGCATTTGCTGTGGTGGCTGCAAAGCAGACAGACCCATTTCTGCTCCTGGGGATCAGGGCCAGCATGCGCCTAACTCATCTTGCATCCATTGCAGGCTACCGAACGTCCATAAACTTTTCTAACGTCTTCACTTCTCTTCTCTTGTCTCCTGCAGGTGGGGTTTTTAATACAATGTGAGCATTTCTGGCGCCTCCTGCACATTTTAATGCATGGATTTGATGCCAGAAAGGTCCCTGTGCTGTGCTCTGGGTAACTGCATTTACTGCTAACTGAAAGTTTGGTTGGTTGGTTAGTTATTTTATACAAAACTCAGGATGTTGTGGGAGCTCCAGGCATGCTACAGCTGCTAAAGGGGCTGCAGTAAAGTTTCTACCAGTTGGGTGCAAGGAGGGAACTTTCTGCAGTACCATAGAATCCAATTTGTCAAGGTCGTTTCAGATTTTAATCTTGTCCTCCAAAGTGCTTCCAACCCCTCCCAGCTTGGTGCCATCTGCACACTTTATAAGCATCCTCTCCATTGCGTTATTCCAGTCACGAATGAAAGTATTAAACAATACCAGACCCACAGGGCTGGCTTTAGGAAGTGCAGAGCCCAATTCGAACATTTTCGACGGGGCCCCAGCAGAGATGACTAAAAAAAAACACATGTAAAAACACACGTGGGGCTTGTACTCACCACGTGGTGCTCAGAGTCTTTGGCAGCACTTCGGCAGCGGGTCCTTCACTCGCTCCAGGTCTTCAGCGGCACTGAAAGACCCGCCACGGAAGTGCCGCTGAAGACCCAGAGCAAGCAAAGGACCTGCCACCAAAGACCCGGAGCGAGCGAAGGACCCGCCACCAAAGTGCCGCTGAAGACCAGGAGCGCCGCCAGGTGAGTAAAAATTAAAAAAGGCGCCTCTAGTCAGGGAAGAGATTCTCAATGGGCGTGGAGTCCTCTTAGGCACGGGGCCCGATTCGGGGGAATTGGTGGAATAGGCCTAAAGCCGGCCCTGCAGACCCAGGACAGCCCCTTGGAGGACTCCATTAGATGTGTCCTCCCAGTTTGACAGTGAACCATTGATAACTACTTTTTGAGTACAGACTTTAAACCAATTCTGCACCCTTCTTGTAGGAAATGTATCTAGACTGCATTTTCCTAGTTTGCTTATGAGAATGTTCTGTGGGACTTTGTCAAAACCTGACTAAAATCAAGATATACCATTACTACTTACCCCCCACACCTCATCCACTAGTCCAGAACCCTGTTAAAGAAGGAAATTAGGTTGGTATGATTTGTTCTTGACAAATCCATTCTGAGCTTTTCATATAATCCTATTGCCCTCTAGGTGCTTGCAAACTGATTGATTGATAATTTGTTTGAGTATCTTTTTAGGTTTCGAAGTTAGGCTGACTAGTCTATAATTTCCTGCATCCTCTTTGTTTCCCTTTTTAAAGATACATATTATGTTTGCTTTTCTTCAATCATCTGGGACCTCACATCCTCCAAGAGTTCTTGAAGATAATTGCTAACTAGTGGTTCTGAGATTGCTTCAGCTAGTTCCTCAAGTACCCTAGGATGAATTTTATTAGGCTTGCTGACTTGAATACATGTAACTTATCTTAATATTCTTTAACCTATTCTTTCCCTATTTTGGCTTGTGTTCCTTCCCTTTTGTTGTTAATGTTAATTACGTTGAGTATCTGTCCCCATTAACCTTTTTAGTGAAGAGTGAAGCAAAATAGGCATTAAACACTTTTTAGCCTTCTCAGTGTTATTTCTCTTGCTCCTAATGTATTTATGCCCCTTGCTAGATGTAACTCATTTTGTGCCTTAGCCTTTCTGATTTTTACCATATAGCCTTGTGCTGTTCTTTTGTGCTCCTCCTTAGCAGTTAGCCATGTTTCCCCTTTGTGTAGGATTCCTTTTCAGGTCACTAACGAACTTCTGATGGGGCCATATTGGGCTCTTACTATTTTTCCTCTCTTTCTTTCACATTGGAATAGTTTTCAGTTGTGCCTTTAATACTTTCTCCTTGAGAAACTGCCAGCTCTCCTGACCTTCTTTTTCCTTTGATTTTCTTCCCATGGGACTTTACCTGTCAGTTCTGACTTTGTTAAAGCCTTTTTTGGAAGTCCACTGTCCTTATTCTACTGCTCTCACTCTTCCCTTTTCTTGCAATCATAAAATCTCTCATTTTACAGTCACTTTTACCCAAATTGCCTCCCACCTTCCAATTCGCTACCAATTCCTCCCTGTTGGTTAGAATCCAGTCTAAAATGGCCGTTCCCCTGGTTACTTCCTCCACTCTCTGAAATAAAAAATTGTCTCCAATACATTCCAAAGATTTACTGGAAATATTGTGTTTTGACATATTACCTTGGGGGGAGAGATAGCTCAGTGGTTTGAGTATTGGCCTACTAAACCCAGGGTTGTGAGCTCAATCCTTGAGGGGACCATCTAGGGCAAAAATCAGTACTTGGTCGTGCTAGTGAAGGCAGGGAGCTGGACTCAATGACCTTTCAGGGTCCCTTCCAGTCCATGAGATAGGTATACCTTTCCAATAGATGTCTGCATAAAGTCCCCCTGGTCTCATGTTGTAGATATTTGTTGGTTGTTCTAGAAATGCCCTGTTCAGGAAGAGGAGGTGTTTGGTGGTCTCTAGTAGACCCCATCATAACCTCACCCCTATTTTTCATTTCTTGTATCTTTACACAGAGACTTCCAGCTGGTCTGCCTCTCACCATCTTGATTTCCTTAGGGAATATGGTCCTGGGCTGGGCCTTACTGAGAAGCACTGGCCCAGTTCAGGAGGAAGTTGGCTTGAATGTAACTGTGTGTAGTGAGATGAAAAAGGGAAAAAACTAGGTGGAACTTCAGGAAAAATGGGAGGTGACTCTGCAGCCTCACACAATGGAGGGGTGGGGCCCAATCAGCCTGCACAAAGCCAGAGAGAGTAGAGTGTAAGGAACTTGTCTTGCCCTGGCCCAAGAGGTCAGGGGGGGACTGGTTCCAGCTCTGATCTCAATGATCCTCACTGGCCAGGATGTTCCTGCAGGGACATGCTGACCCGCTGTGAAATCTCTTCTGCAGCCACAGGGACGACACTTTGTCTTTAGTGTCTTGTATTGGTGTTGATGAAATGCACTGATTTGAGCGTCCTGGTGCGTCTGTTACTGCACAGAACAGGTACAGCGCAGACAGCAGCTGCTCCAGCCACCTTCTCACCTTCCTAGCCTCTCCCAGTGACCTAGAGGAGGTTCCCTGCATGACAGCCTCTACCTATTCAGTCCTGAGCTTGTACCTCTCTCTGTTGAGAGGTAGAAACTGCACAGGGGTCAGTAAGTGCCCCTTAATAGCACACTTTAAACTGAATGGAAAAGCTGAAGTTTGAAAGTGAAGTTTTCCTGCTCCTTGTCTCTGCTCAGGACCTTCCCCATAACAGTCCTGACTTATCTCCATGACAAATCCCTCCAAGATTTGAGCATTAATGACAACAGTACAGAATTTCCTGGGGATTTATTAACCAAGGTGTTTTTCTGTAACTTATAAATCAGTCACCAAGGGACCTGTTAAAAGTTTGTTTGTCTAAGACACTCGCTGCTGCAGTGTTTGCCCTCAGCTGTGACTTTAAAAACATTATTTCTAAATTTAGTTAATTGCACTATCACATGAAAACAATGGGGAAAGAGGAGAAAATGCCAGTTGGTAAAGCAGAAAGTTCTCCCCTCTGCTCAGCCCTTCCTTCCTTTTCCATGTTCTAAGCTCCTGGGAAAAGAATGGACACAAAGTACTGAACGAGACATGGAAAGAATAGAAACGAGTTAAAGATTTTACAGCAGTTTAGAGTGTCAATATGTAGCCCAGGTAAATTAAAACACATTTAAAAAAAAATCCTGAATCAAGAAGCTTATAGTTAGTGCCACACAGAGCTAGAAGTCTGGCCTTGTATCCCTGCCCAGATCCCTTCTCTATTATGATGCAATACAACCGTCACATCAAGTTGTTACTAATGTGTATAAAAAAAAAACCCGAGGAGTCCTTGTGCCACCGTAGAGACTAACAAATTTATTTGGGCATAAGCTTTTGTGGGCTTCAGCCCACTTCATCGGATGCATACAGTATTTTCCACTTCACGCATCCGATGAAGTGGGTTTTAGCCCACAAAACTTATGACCAAATAAATGTGTTAGTCTCTAAGGTGCTACAAAGACTCCTCGTTCTTTTTGATGATACAGACTAACACGGCCATTACTCTGAAACCTGTCACTAATCTGTAAATTATTCCAGCTGCTATGTATCCTGGAGGTGTAACCCACACAATTTAGGCCCTCCAGCTCTCCTGGGTCTAGTGGCCCTCTATGGGTTAACAAGACCTTGTGCCAGTGAAGGAGACTTTACACAGTAATACCGTTAAACATGTACACGTATTTATTAACAATCAAGCAACAGAATAGACACGCCAAGCATCCACTGCTCACCACTCCCAACAAAGCAGCCAGACTTCTCTCAACGGTCAGACTGTGGCCGGCACAAAGTGCCCGAGGCCAAGCAATAGCGGGGGGGGGGGGGGTGTCGTCGCCGGTGTGCTGCGCCAATAAACACACCAGGGTGGAGAAGCAAACCAAGTTTATCTGAGATCTCAAAGCGGTGCAAGGAGACTGATGCCTCAGATCAAGCACACTTAAAGCAAGCGGCTTTTCTCTTTTATACCCGAGTTGTTTACTGCAAAACTTGCTGACTAGCTTATCCCCCATTCCTCCTCCCTCCTCCTTCCAGCTGCAGCATCTTTTCTCACTCAGTCTTTTGTCTTTCCCCTTCCTCCTCCCCTCTCCGCTGCTGAGACATGTGTTCTGTATCAAACAGTGGCCTTCAGTTCATTTTAGCCTAGCTTCAGTGTATTGCAGCAGAGAACTGGCTGTTACAACAGAAAACTAACTGCGAACACTACATTTTTGCAGCTATTAGTACATTAGGTTACACTAGGTTACACAAAGTGTTTAACAGGGAGGAACAATGGTTCATTGAGGCCTGAGCAGGAGGGCTTCATCGGCACTCGTGATCTTCCACCCTCCCGAGTTACCTAGGGTTATGCCTAGTGACACCAACAAGTCAGCATCAGATTTCATCCAGGTGGCTGGCTTCTGCAGGATGTAAGCATTCTGGCAGCTTTGTTCTTGAGCTGTGTCCTGGAGTTAGTTCCAGCTGACATCTCTTTTGACTCTCATTATATGGTTAAAATGAGAGTCCTTCTTATCTATACTTTTAACCAATTATTTTACTTGAAACATGACTATGCAATAAATTTAACCAATCATAATCCCAATGGGCTCAAACAACTTCTCTAGCAACAGCAAAACCTCATAATTGCTACTTATCAGCAGAAGCAACTTTGAAATAAAAACTCTCACAGGCACCCAGTAAGAAACTTGCAGAAACTCAAGGTTAGTTTGTCCCTACTTCCTTCTATTCCCATGAATGTGATTTTACTGTATCTATCTCTGTTAGTAAGGCTGCAGCTGCTATTTTTCTGTCTGCTGAGGATGAATTTTCCTGACTCTATAGTTTTTATTTCTAATTTATGGTGGCTGAGCATACAAGATGGCTGCGGGTTATGCTAAGTCGTACACAAGATGGCTGTGGGTCATGTCAAGTCCAGGCCTCTCACAACAGATGGTGGGAGATGTATCCTGGTCTCCTAGACTCTTCATAGAATGACAGCTGTGAAATGAATGGTTCTAGACTTCATATGGAGCAACAGGAGACAAGTTAATTGTTGTCGTCAATTGACACATGAACTGAAGGAGGGTCTGCACGTGGACTGCACTGTGTGTTGGGATGAGGTGAGGGAATATCTACAGTAGGAGAGAAGGTATTCCTGATACTGGAGTAACCAAACAACATTGTATAAGTCTTTGCCATGTCCACAGTGCGGTAACTGAGGGCTTGAGGTGCATGCTGGGACAGTGGCTGAGGTGTGGTGACCTGGTGATACAATGGCTGGGTTTATGGGCTCATGTGGAGGTAGAGCATCGTAATATCCAGTTAGGGCTAAGGCTGTTTGTGAAAACTGAAGTGAGTTTTCAACTTTTTGATGGTGAAATATTTCTCCAGAGGCCTGTCCTGGCTTTGTGCTGGGTTCAGAATGATCCTGAACAGGACAGGAGTGCCCCCTAGAGGCCAGTAGAGATTTGGGACACACAAGACACCACAAGCGGAGTGCAGCCAGTATGACCCGGCAATGAGAACTGTATGGGCAGAGACGGTATTGTCCATTGGACCAATTGGAATTCAACTGTAAGGCCAATAACAATTTATTACCATATTTACAGTAAATAACATTTTGCGATTCAAAAGCCCCAGACTCCAGCTAGAAAGTCGTGTAATAGCGCAGATTCCCGAATGTCAGACAATCTGTGCAGTACACACGTGTGCTCCAGCCAGGCCCTGTATGCCGCTGCTGTATAAATATACCTTGCCCTGAAGCCAGCCGCAGGGCATTGTCTCTGCTGCAGGGGGTCTGGCCCAAGGCTAGAGCACTTCCAGAAAGGAAGGCACAGCACAAATTCTTGGACTAGCAGGACATATCCTGTCACCACTCCACACCAGTGAGTGTCCCAGACTGAGGCAGTCAGTGGCCTCATAATCTGGAGTAGCCTACAAAAATGAGCATGTGTAAACATGGATGTGATGCACGCTGTGGCCCAGCACAGTTAGAACCTGGGTCTTCTTGCCTGTGTGGACAAATCAAAATGTTACAGTGGTTAACCTCTTGTTCTCTGACCCTGTTGGTACAGCAGTGCCAGAGGCACTAATCAGGATCAGGGCCCCATTCTGTGGGGCTCTGTGTAAACCCAGAGTAAGAGACCGTCCCTGCGCCAGAGAGCTCACAGTATAGCTGCAGATGTGAATCAAAGAGTTGCTGAAACAAGCAAATGGGTGGGGGGGTTGAGGGGAATGGTGACAGGACATGTGGTTAACAGAATGATTGTATGTCTGACGAACTCTGGGCTAGGTGGGAGTTTTTCATGGGAAGGGGGCTATTTTTGTGTTTAAGCTACAATAAATGAGATAGTGATGATCTCATTCACCCTGCTGATCACCTGCCCAGTCACTCATTTCTACATGTACAGGCAGGAGGAAAACATGATCACACACCACTAGGCCACAGGCTTGTTTAAAGCTGCTTGTTCTTGCAGTGTAGTCAACACCTGTATTGGGTACAGTCCTTTCTGCACAGAGTCATTCTTTCCAGATGACAATTCTGAGGAACTGTCCCAGACTAGAATTCCAATGGAGGAGGTTTTGGAACAAATTGATAAATTAAACAATAGTAAGTCACCAGGACCAGATAGGATTCACCCAAAAGTTCTGAAGGAACTCAAATGTGAAACTGCAGAACTACTCACTGTGGTATGTAACCTATCACTTCAATCAGCTTCTGAACCAGATGACTGGAAGGTAACTAATGTAACACTGATTTTTTTAAAAGGCTCTAGGGGTGATCCTGGCAATTACAGGCCAGTAAACCCAACTTCAGTACCAGGCAAACTGGTTGAAATTATAGTAAAGTATTATTAGACAAATAGATTAACATGATTTGTTGGGGAGAAGTCAACACAGTTTTTGTAAAAGGAAATCATGCCTCACCAATCTATTCCAATTATTTGAGGGCGGTCAACAAAAATGTGGAAAAGGGCGATCCGGTTGATAGAGTGTATGTGGACTTTCAGAAAGCCTTTGACAAGGTCCCACTCTAAAGGCTCTTAAGCAAAATATGTTTTCATAAGATAAGAGGAAAGGTTCTCGCATGGATCAAGAACTGGTTAAAAGACAGGAAACTCAGGGTAGGAATAAATGATCAGTTTTCACAGTGGAACAGGTAAATAGCAGCATACCCCCAAAGATCTGTACTGGGACTGGTACTGTTCAACATATGCATAAGTGATCTAGAAAAGGGGGTAAACAGTGAGGTGGCAAAATTTTCAGATGATACAAATTTACTCTAGATAGTTAAGTCCAAAGTAGACTGTGAAGAGTTACATAACTGGGTGACTGGGCAACAAAATGGCAAATGAAATTCAATATTGATAAATGGAAAGTAATGCAAATTGGAAAACAATCCCAACCATACAGATAAAACGATGAGATCTAAATTAGCTGTTACCACTCAACGAGAACTTGGAGTCATTGTGGATAGTTCTCTGAAAACATCCGCTTAATGTGCAGCAGCAGTCAAAAAGCTAATGATGATAAGAACCACTAGTAAAGGGATAGACAACTTTAGCAGGTCTTGGGTGAGTTCTCCCCTGACATCTAGTGATGAGCTGGTAAAAAAGGACCTCAGGAACAGAACGTGTTTGCATAGAACTGCCTGTTCTGCCTAAATGCATAGCATGATAGAGGTGCTTTGCCAAAATCACTTTTGACCAGTGTTGTTACAAATCACTTTAATATTGAGTGATGAAGTGGTGTTATCCTGATTGTACGAGTAAAGGGCATAAGAACTGTGCTCAGCTTGCCCTGACTGAGGGGGTCACCCTCAACTGAATTGCACTTGCTAAGCAGTGGGTAGGGATGCCAAATGCTATAAGGAAGAAAGAAGGTGAGGTCAGGTGTTCCTATGTGGGGTGGCTGTGGCTGCTTAGAGAGTCCTATACACTGTTTGGCTCTTCTCTCTCCACTGTTTAAAGACAACTGATTAGACTCAGTTGTATGTTGTTCTTTTGCTCAGCTATTACTAGAGCTGAAATAACTGATAACCAGGTGCTGAACCTTAGATCAACAGTAGCAGAGTGAATAGCAGCAACTGTGAACTAGCTGTAGCAGCTAGGGCATTGCTCAACACTGCCCACTGCAGGGGGGGGAAATGAACTCATGTGAACAAATTTCTCAACGCTGGGTCTTTGCTAACCAAAGACAGCAACTGAGTGGTGTGTTAAAGGAATATTTGTTTGTTGGACCTTCACACCACAAGGTGAGAAACTGAAGCATAGGCCTTAACCCAACATATTCTGGGGTGGGTGTTTGTTCGTGGTCATGTGCTTTTGAATCCTGGTTGTGGTGTTTTCCCAAATCAGTGCTGGGTTCCTTTTTCCTTTTTACTGATTGCTTTCTTGGCTACACACACTGTGCGCTTAAAAGAATAGTAGTATTTCCTCTTGGAGGCATCCAGAGGTGGTAGTTAATTTTCCAGATTGATGGATGGGAGCTTGAGCTGGTTCTGTTTTGTATTGTCAAGAGAAATCCTTAGATATTGAACACAGAAGGATTACAATTATAAGACAGAAAATATCATAATGCCACTATATACAGCCATGGTACACCCATACTTTGAATATTGTATGCAGTTCTGGTCACCCCATCTCAAAAAAAAGATGTATTAGAATTGGAGGAAAAGTACAGAGAAAGGCAACAAAAATGATTATGGGTATGATGAGGAGAGATTAAAAGGCCTAGGACTATTCAGCTTGGACAAAAGATGACTAAGGAGGGATATGATAGAGGTCTATAAAATCATCACTGGTGTGGAGAAAGTAAATAAGAAAATGCTATATATCCCTAATATAACACAAGAACCAGTGGTCACCAAATGAAATTAATAGACAGCAGGTTTAAAACAAACTTTTTTCCACAATGCAGTCAACTTGTGGAACTTGTTGCCAGGGGATGTTGTGAAGGCCAAAAGTATATGTGGGTTCAAAAAAAGGATTAAATAAGTTAATGGAGGATCAGTCCATGAATGGCTGTTAGTCAAGATGGTCAGGATGCAACCCCATGCTCTAGGTGTTCCTAAACCTCTGACTGCCAGACTAGATGATAGGGGATGGCTCACTTGATAAAGTGCCTTGTTTTATTCATTCCCTCTGAAGTGTCTGGCACCAGCCACTGTCAGAAGACAGGGTACTGGGCTAGATGGACCATTGGTCTGACCCTGTATGGTTGTTCTTGTGTTAATGTCATGTTCCATTAGCTGACTCTGCCCTCTCCTGCCTACACCTGGTGATTCATGAAGCACCCATTCTTCCCATGGTCTGCTCCTGTCCTAGTCAGACTCTGTCCTTGAAATATTCCTGGACGGTCAGTGGTTCTAGGCTTCTCTCTGCTGAAGTCTGTATTGTACAAGTGCAAAATGTCAGTGTTGCATTAAGGTAATAATTGGAGATATACCAATCTCCTAGAACTGGAAGGGACCTTCAAAGGTCATTGAGTCCAGCCCCCTGCCTTCACTAGCAGGACTAAGTACTGATTTTGCCCCAGATGGCCCCCTCAAGGATTGAACTCACAACCCTGGGTTTAGCAGGCCAATGTGCAAACCACTGAGCTATCCCTCCCCACTGTGAATTAATGATGACTGAAAGATTCAGCAAAGAGTTTCCTGTGGTCCTGGGTGTAGACCCATAGGGAAAGCTTGTGCTGCTGCTCCCTGGCATGAGAGAAGCACAGGGGCTCTCCAGACAGCTGGGAGAAATGCAATGTCTCCCCTGCTGGCGCTGGGTTCACAGCATGGCTGGACATGGGGAGTGGCCTATTTGGAGAGTGGGGAGTAGGGAAGTTAACTTTTCTAGTACTCTGTGAAGCTTCTCATTTTTATTGCTCATTGTTTGTCAAGTATTCCCAGAGAGCCTGGCTCTATACACGGGATGCTGCTAGCTTTGCCCCAAGAGTCTGGATAAAGGGTAACAAGACAACATTCTACAACTACATTAGAAACAACAGGAAGACCAAGTACAGGGTAGGCCCATTACTCAATGAGGGGGGAAAACAATAACAGAAAATGTGGAAATGGCAGAGGAACTAAATGCCTTTTTTGTTTCAGTTTTCACTAAAAAGGTTAGTAGCAACTGGACATCTAACTTAATGAATACCAGTGAAAATGAGGTAGGATCAGATGCTAAAATAAGAAAAGAACAAGTTTAAAAATTACTTGGACAAGTTAGATGTCTTCAAGTCACCAGGGCCTGATGAAATACATGCTAGAATACTCCAGGAGCTGACTGAGGAGATATCTGAGACATTAGCAATTATCTTTGAAAAGTCATGGAAGATGGGCAAGATTGCAGAGGACTGGAAAACAGCAAATATAGTGCCTATCTAAAAAATGGGGATTAAGGACAACCCAGGGAATTACAGACCAGTCAGTTTAACTTCTGTACCCAGAAAGGTAATGGAGCAAATAATTAAGCAATCAATTTGCAAACACTTAGGAGATAATGAGGTGATAAGTAAGGGTCAGCATGGATTTGTGAAGAGCAAATCATGTCAAACCAACCTAGTAGCTTCCTTTGACAGGGTAACAAGCCTTGGAGGGAGAGGGAGAACCAATAGATGTGGTATATTTTGACTTTAGTAAGGCTTTTGATACTGTGTAACCCTTCTGAGCTGGCAGCAACAAGGGCCGGGTTCAGTATCCAGGCGTTCCGTTTCAGTAACACAATGCATAACCGGCTCGAGCCCCCACCCAGTGACCTGGGACACTCACATAGCACACCCTCCTGGGCGCCTCTAGGAGGCAATACTTCCCCTCTCGCAAGTACGGAGTCTGAGTGTAGCAAAATCTTTTTAATAAAGGAAGGAATCAATGCGGCATTCCATTGGAGAAACA
>NC_133769.1:8567464-8642160 GCF_003597395.2 Chelonoidis abingdonii
GAGCAGTCTCAGGGGCGGAGGAGCGTGCCGCTTGACCCTGGGAAAGAGAAGGATTTTTGCAGTAGCAGGGTTCCCCTGGGGATTGCAGGAGCAGTCCCAGGGGTGGAGGAGTCTGCAGCTCGACCCTGGCAAAGAGGTGGTGATAATGAGAAGGGCTGGCACACCAGGAGTTCTTCCTGGAAACCATGGGGGAGTCAAAAGCACACAGGCCTGTGAGTCCAGAGCAACTTGGGAACGGTGAAGTGATGGCCTATCACCATCTCCTTAAGAAGGATATTGTGATCCTGTGTACAAAGAGGGTTACGCATGGGGAAGTTCACCAAGGCACAGTTAATTGTGCAGTTAGAGAAGGACCACTCTGAGGAGCAGATTCCTGACCCAGATGGGGCTACAAGAGGATCTGGGAGCAGCTGGAGCAGCAGCCAGACATCCCCGAGAGTCTGGTCCCCAACCAGACGAGAGTCTTCACGATCGGGTTCCCCATCAGGGGATTGGACATGGATGGATGAGAGCAGAGTCTGAGAGAGTGAGAGGACCGTGAGAGAGAGCAAGAGCCCGAGTAAAAACTGCAGGAGAAGCAGCAGCAGTATGGACTGGCGATGGTGGAGCGCAGAAACATAGGGGTGTTCCCAGGGGTCAGTGGGGAAACACGCCTGGGGTGGCAAGACCCTGGGACAGGGAGAACTGGGGTGATGCAGCAGATGCTGAGGGGCTGTGGGACCTGGGTGAAAGTCCCCGGGTTGAAGCCCCTCGCCCTGCCTATGGCCAGATCCCTGTGAGACCAAGGAGGGGTCGGGCTGGCTGGTAGTTCTCCAGGATATCAGCTGGGAGGCCCTGTTGGAGGTGACTGTCTCTCTTTGGGACAGGATCCAGGCCCTGCTCCTGTAACGGCCGAGGGTTTGAATTCAAATCCAGGGAATCAATTGGCTAGGACAGAAATGGTCAGTGAAAATGCAAATGACCTGGCTGGCAGGGGGGCAGGGGCTGCTGGGTTCAGGATACCTGCCTGCCTGTAACCAGCCCCCTGGGGCTGAGTGGGAGGGAGAGATGCTTCCCGCCCCCCCTGCACACCAGAGCTCATGCTGGCTCTGATGCTATGACCAGAGCAGAGAGCTCGCTGTCTGCGCCCACTGGGACAGCAAGGGCAGTGCTGAGCACGGGGGGAGCTGAGACCCCAGCTGACATGGGGGACACCCAGGTAGGGCAGGTCAGCTGCCAACCAGGTTTGCCTGGTCCAGACATGCTGCTGGGAAGTGATTACACAGCAGGGAGGGAGCTACCAGGGACAGGGCTCGGGGGGCTGTGACCCCAGGCCCAGCCAGCAAAGGGAGCAGGTCCCACTCCTTGCCCCAGCTGCTGTATTCCAGATCAAGCTGCGCAAGGATCCCTCTTTGGAGAAGCTGAGGGAACTTGCTGGCCACCCCCTTAGGGAAAGCTGCAGGGACAGAGTCCTGCGGGAGAAGGGATTCCTGTACCGGGAATGGGCTCCCCAAGGGGAAGTAGAACTGAGGGGTATCGGGAGGCACCTGGTGGTGCCCCAGGAATCCACAGGGTTCTTCCCTTTCAAGCTGCTGGATGGGAGAAGAGTGAGGGGACCCCTGGACCTGAAAGAGGAGGATTGGGAGGAGAAGGGGGAAGACCCCCTGGGAGATCTCTTCCCTAAGGTGGGAGGCAATATCCCCATCAGGTGTTCCCCGTTCACAGTCACTGGGAAAACAGCCCAGAACCTGGAGAGAGAGGTCAAGGACATGCTGGCTTTAGATGGGATCCAGCCGTTTTACAACCCATGGACCTCATCCGTGGGGCTGAGCGGCTGCCCAAGCCCAGAGCTGGCCAAGGCCAAGATGGGGGCTCTTAACCACGAGAGCCCGAATCGCAGCCCAGAGTGCTGGGAAAAGACCCAATCCCAGTTTGAACCCCAGGGATATAGGGTGGCAAAAGGGTT
Source organism: Chelonoidis abingdonii (assembly GCF_003597395.2). Taxonomy (NCBI): domain Eukaryota; kingdom Metazoa; phylum Chordata; order Testudines; family Testudinidae; genus Chelonoidis; species Chelonoidis abingdonii. The sequence goes on from NC_133769.1 coordinate 8,569,410, forward strand.
CAGGCCGCATAAACCTTCCCACATGCGGCCTGCGAGTGCCATCAAGCACACCTGACCTAAGGGAGGGTGTGAGACTGGATGGTCCTGGTGTAACTCACACCAAGGAACGGGAGAGATGCTGGAGCATCTCTGGGAACGTTGGTGGGTTCGAACTTCCCCAGGTCACTGACTGAAGTGACCTCACTCAGTTTGGTCTCGAAGGGGGGAGAGATGTGACAAACTGGGAATGTTCTTAATGTTTTCTCTGAATACTGTGTTGGTGCCTCAGTGTCCCCTGTGCAGTTCTTAAGTATCTAGGTGGTGGAATAAGGGTGTGTGATTTCTACAGAGCAAAGGGCCAGTGCACCTGAATGCCTGACACTCTGTCTCCTAGCAATTGATGACCTGGGCCCCTCCTCTGCAAAGGTGTCAACTGAGGGTGTTGGAAACAAAAAGATCAGGTGACCTCCTGGCCCGGGAAAGGGGCTGAGCAGAGAGGAGGGGCTGGAGGGGGTTTCAGTCTGGAGCAGGCTGGGGACGAGGAGTGAAGTGCAGACAGGGGGGTCTGGCTCACTGCCCCCCAGAATGGACCCGGCTGAGGGGTCCGGCTGGCGGTACCTACAAGCTCTGTTTTAGACCCTGTTCCTGTCATCGAATAAACCTCTGTTTTACTGGCTGGCTGAGAGTCATATCTGACTGCGAAGTGGGAGTGCAGGACCCTGTGGCTTCCCCAGGACCCCGCTGGGGTGGGCTTGCTGGGGGAAGCACACAGAGGGGCAGAGGATGCTGAATGCTCCAAGGAGAGACTCAGGAGGTGAAGACGTGTGAGCTTCTTGCCCTGAACAAGTCTGCTCCAAGGGAGAGGAGGCTCCCCAGAGTCCTGACTGCCTTTGTGGGGAGCAGTTCCAGAGCATCGCCCAGGGACTCCGTGACAAGGTGTCATTGGAAGAGTTATGATATGCTGAATATGATTCTTATTTGTATGCATGTATCGTTTTTGTATCTGAAGTTATGAATATTGACCATGTTATCTGTATTTCACATGTAGTCACATCTGGGTGATGCCCACTAAGTGAAAGGGCCTATTTAGGGTAATGGGTCATTAGGAAAAACAATAGCCCTTAGGAGAAGCTTATCCCCCATCTGGGATGATCCAGACCGCCTGTAAGCATTGACTTACTATGGCTGCTATGACTCAGCAATATATGCCAGAAACAGGGAAAGAATTGCTTCTGGGCTCTGGAAAGCTCCAGGTTGTGTCTCTTCTCCCAGGTAACAATCCCAGTTTTTCATAGGTTTTTCCAGGCCCTTGGTCATTCTTGTTGCTTTTCTCTGAACCTACTCTACTTCTGCCATATCCTTTTTGAAAAGAGGAGACCTCTGCTGCACATGGTGTCCAGAGAAAGCTGCCATTGCTCTATATAAAGGCATTAGAATATTTTCCATATGATCCTCCATTCTGTGCCTTATGCACCCTAACATCTGGTTTGCCTTATTGACCAGAGCTGTGTGCTGAGCAGAATTCACCACCGAACTGTCTCCACAGACACCAGGTCCCCTTCCTGAGTTGATTCAGATCTTGTAAGGTATGTGAGTAGTTTACATTTTCTTCCAATGTGCATTCTTTTGGCATTTATTGACATAAAACTTTATTTGCCGTCATGTTGCCCATCCCTCTGGCTTGGTCACGTCTCTGAATATTTCACAGTCCTCTCTGATTCTACCTAACCTAAACAACGTTGTGCTTCATAAACTAACAATTTGCTCCAGCATCATTTCTTCTGGTCACTGCTAGCAACTGGATATTATAAGGAAAGAGCAGGTGGGGGGCAGAGAGGGGAGGGATAGCTCAGTGGTTTGAGCATTGGCCTGCTAAACCCAGGGCTGTGTATTCACTCCTTGAGGCAGCCACTTAGGGATCTGGGGCAAAATCAGTACTTGGTCCTGGCTAGTGAAGGCAGGGGACTGGACTCAATGACCTTTCAGGGTCCCTTCCAGTTCCATGAGACAGGTATATCTACATATATTACTTATTACCTCCGCAACATCCTCTGCAGTGAGGACTGGTATAGATCATTTAGCTCCTCATCAATGTCCTTATCTTTCTTAATTGCTCTCTTTTACTTCTTGATGATCTAGGTGTCCCACTAATTCTTTCACAGGCTTCCTATTTTAGATATAGATTCATCAATTCTAGGCCCTGAAGGGACTATTATGATCACCTACTCTGACCTCCTATATAACAGGCCAGAATTCCCCAAAATAATTCCTAGAGGAGATATCTTAGAAAAACATCCAGTCCTGGTTTAACGACTGTCAGTGACAGAGAATTCACCACAACCCTTGGTAAATTGTTCCAGTGGTTAATTACTCTCACTGTTAAACATTTATGCCTTATTTCCAGTCTGAATCTGTCTAGATTCAGCTCCAGCCTTTGGATCTTGATGTACCGTTGTCTGCTAGATTGAAGGGCCCATTATTAAATATTTGTTCTCCATGTAGGTACTTAAAGACTGTAATCAAGTTACCCCTTAACCTTCTCTTTGTTAAGCTAAATAGATTGAGTTCCCTGGGTTTATTACTATAAGGCTTGTTTACTAATCCTTTAAACATTCCTGTGGTTCTTCCCTGAATCCTCTCTAATTCATCAACATCCTTGAAATGTGGACACCAGAGCTGGACACAGTATTCCAGCAGTGGTTGCATCAGTGCCAAATAAAGATGTAAAAAAACCCACTCTATTCCTACTCAAGATTCCATGTTTATCAGTCCCAGGATTGTATTAGTTCTTTTGGCCACAGCATAACCCTGGGAGCTCATCCACAACCTCTAAATCTTTTTCAGTCACTCCTTTCCAGGATAGAGGCCCCTGTGCTGTATGACCAATCCCCAAATGGCCCCCTCAAGGATTGAACTCACAACCCTAAGTTTAGCAGGCCAATGCTCAAACCACTCAGACATTAAGATCAGAAGGAACTATCTTGATCATCTAGTCTGACCTTCTGCACATCGCAGGACATATAACCTCACCCACCCACTGCTGTAATAGACCCCTCACCTCTGCCTGAGTTACTGATAGCCTCACATCATGGTTTAAAGACTTCAAGTTACAGAGAATCCACTATTTACACTAGTTTAAATCTGCAAGTTACACATGCTTCAGAGGAAAGCCAAAAAAAAAAACAGAGTCTCTTCCAATCTGACCCGGGGGGAAATTCCTTTCTGACTCCACTTAGACCCTGAGCGAGAGGGCAAAACCCACCAGCCAGACACCTGGGAAAGAATTACTGGTAGTAATTCAGAGCCCTCCCCATCTAGTGTCCTGTCAAGGTTTCTTTCCCCACTCTGAACTTTAGGGTACAAACGTGGGGACCTGCATGAACACTTCTAAGCCTAATTACTAGCTTAGATCTGGTATACGCTGCCACCACCCAGAATTTCAGTGTCTGGGGCACTCTGTCCCCCCAAACTTCTCCCCCCCCGGGGTTGCCTTGAGGGACTTCACCAATTTTCTGGTGAACACAGATCCAAACCCCTTGGATCTTACAAGGAGAAATTAACCATCCCCCTCCTTTCCCCCCCACCAATCCCTGGTGAGTCCAGATCCAATCCCCTTGGATCTTAAAACAAGGAGAATTTAACCATCCAGCCTCCTTTCCCCCACCAATCCCTGGTGAGTCCAGATCCAATCCCCTTGGATCTTAACACACGGAAAAAATCAACCAGGTTCTTAAAAAGAAAAGGTAAAAATCATCTCTGTAAAATCAGGATGGAAAATGCTTTACAGGGTAATCAGATTCCTACAGACCAGAGGGGCCCTCCCCGCCAGCCTTTGGTTCAAAGTTACAGCAAACAGAGGTAAAATCCTTCCAGCAAAAAGAAACATTTACAAGTTGAGAAAATAAACATAAGACTAACACGCCTTGCCTGGCTAATTACTTACAAGTTTGAAACATGAGAGACTGATTCAGAAAGCTTTGGAGACTCTGGATTGATGTCCCGTCCCTCTCAGTCCCGAGAGCAAACAACACAAAGAGCACAAAGACTTCCCTCCACCAAGATTTGAAAGTATCTTGTCCCCCTATTGGTCCTCTGGTCAGTGTCAGCCAGGTTTATTGAGCTTCTTAACGTTTTACAGGTAAAAGAGACATTAACCCTTAACTATCTGTTTACGACACGTCCCATCACCAGCTGCTGGAGGTACTTGCTGCTAGCAGTCGCAGACTGGCTACATGCCATTGCAGGCAGCCCCATCACACCATGCCCTCCATAAATTTATCAAGCTCAGTCTTGAAACCACTTAGGTTTTTTGCCCTCACTGCTCCCCTTGGAAGGCTGTTCCAGAACGTCATTCCTCTGATGGTTAGAAACCTTCACCTAACTTCAAGCCTAAACTTGTTGATGGCCAGTTTACAGCCATTTGTTCTTGGATCCACATTGGCGCTTAACTTAAATAACTCCTCTCCCTCCCTGATATTTATCCCTCTGATGTATTTCCAGAGAGCACTCATATCTCCCCTCAGCCTTTGTCTGGTCAGGCTAAACAAGCCAAGATCCTCGAGTCTCTTCTTGTAAGGTAAGTTTTCCATTCCCACCAGTCCCCTGACATGGGGCTGGATTGGAGCCAGCATCCACTAGAGGATAAAGGCTCTGTGATGGGGCTTCATCCCCATCATATGCAAGGCTAGTGAATGTACCCAATTTGTCATGCTTTACACCCAGGGAGGTGGATAGCTAACTGGCTCCTGGTCACAGGGTGCAGAGTTAAGCCATAATAAAGTAGACTGAGGGAGCTCAATTGAGGGAGAAAGAGCAGAGGAGACAGGTCTTTCTGAGAGAAGCGGCGGGTTAGGGTACACAGACAGAGAATGGGGGTAGTGGGCTACAGGGGAAGCATAGGCTCCTGCAAGGGAAGCCCCCAGATAGGGTCTTTAAGTAGAGAAGAGATGATTTCAGTAGCCCAAGAGGGCAGAAGAACTATTCAATTTTGTTTGGACTTGTTCATGATACCCCAGAAGGGGTCTGACCTTAGGTGACTTGGGTGGAGGGTTGAGACACATAAGAGCAGAGCCATAGGCAGGTGGGCAGTAAGAACTGCTGAAGCTAAAGATAGTGCCACTGATGCTAGGGGGTGCTCGAAGGTCAGTGAGCTCAACCACAGGCTCTTACCCTGATTCGTTGCATCCCACCACCCTGGGCTTAGGCTGAAACCAGCACCCTAGAGGTGAAGTTGTGTCTCCCACGTAACACAGAGGTATCTCTGAGATGTGGCTCGGCCATGCCAGCTGATCCACTCTGTCCTCAGCAAGCTCTGTCAATGAATATGCCTGCAGCAAAGAAAGCTTTATTACTGCAGCACACCATGGCTGTGTTGGAGAAATGCTTTACAGACAAAAGCACAAGATAAGCAAGGAAGATTGTCGCTGGTAATGAACATCCACACTGCATGTGGGCAAGGCAGTGGGATTGGCTTTGCGCTTCACAGAGATATTCCACACTCATCCTCATCACTGACACCTGTGCTCTCACCCCTGCACACAGCACTGTGCCCTGTGGGGGTAGCCCACTGCACCCAGCTTATATGTGAGCGCACACAGTGCTGGTGAATTGCAGGCTGGGGTTCCTCTGCCATGCTGGAGTTCAATGGATTCCAGCTGGTATCTGAGGTTTGTCTGTAGCATCCATGCTATCTAGGTGCTACACGTGCAGCCAGAGGTAAGTGAGACACTCCCCCAGAGCGTGGTGTAATGTGTATTGCATCTGGTATTCGCCCACTGTAACAGACATTACATAGCTCCCTGTCCTTGTTACAGGGATAGTCCAGCTGGTGCTGCTAGCAGCACTTTCTGCATGAAAGGCAATGCCCCCTCCCCATCTCCAAGGGGGTTAGTCAATGGTAAGTTTCCCCCACTGCTCTAGGATGACTCTGTCCTGCCAGCCTTGGGTAGGCTGTGAACACGCTCCCCTGCATCGTAGTGTGCCAGGCCGCAGCGCAGATGTGGTTCATCCTGCTGGTACCAGAGACTCTCGCTGAACTCTGGGAAGAAGGTGGCAATTTCTCTACGGGCCGATGCCACCGAGTCTGTGAGAGGAGAGAGAGAGAGAGAGAGATAGCCTGAGGTGGTGGTGCACATTGCCTTGATCGTACCCTGAGTTCTGCTCAGAGGGGTGAAGGGGACAGCCTATGCTCATGGGCCTAAATTCTACCAGTGTATCCCTGAGTCACAGGCTGGGGTGAATGGAGCCTGTCTGCTTAGATGGGAGGAACCTGCAGTGATGCAAGGACGTGGGGTTTGGGCACCAGCAGAGGCAATGAGTGCACTGAGACAGTGCCCCCATCTGGCCTTCCTCCACCCCAATGACTGCCCTGGTGTTCTTACCTGAGCCATGTGTGGTGTTCCTCGTGTCAGTGAGGCCATAGGCTCCTCGGATGGAGTCTGGAGCTGTGTTTCGGGCTCGGTACACTTTGGTGGGTCCCATGAGAGACCTCCAGCGTGCAACAGCATCTTCATGGGCTAGGATATAAGCCCGCATTGGGCCACTGTGAAAACATAGCCAGGTGGGTAAAAGAAAAGACAAGATTACAGCAGGATGTGGGCATCTCAAGTGCTTTCTAGCCACAGACACAGCAGAGTCAGAGTGGCAGGCGAAGGGGGCTGCCATGCAGCAGTCCTCGGGGTCACAGAACAGGCTGATTGAGAAATGACAGTAGCCAGGACCCCAGGGTTATCCCAGACTGTTAAAACATCCTGATATCAGGGCAGTGACCTGATTTAAGGTAGCCTAGAAAGAATGGCATTTCTAACAGTACAACTCACACTCCCCTAAGGGCTATGCTGTCAGGGCAGCACTGAGGATCAGCTGGTGCCGGATTGGAGTCACCAAGTTCTAGCCTTGAGGCCTAAGCATCATTCATTGTCCTACGAATGCTGCCTCTCTGGGACACAAGTTTCATGAATCCAGGAATGAGCTTGCCCATTGCCCTGTCCCACCCCCATTCTCCCCTTACCAAGGCAGGGGAGAGAGGGTTTACCAAGGTGAAGGAGCCTCCCATGGCCAAACGGAAGCAGCATTGCTAGAAGCAGCACCAGCATGAGGGGGCAATGGCATGTGTGTGACCGTGGGTGTCACCCCCATCACTCCTAACAGCCAGAACAGCTCCCAACCCCCATGGCTGGGATCCACCGCTGAGCTAGGATTGATGGGGAAGGGGAGGGGAGGTACCTGGCCATGAACTCCACCAGCCTCTGATAGAAAAATCGCCCTGCAAGGAGAGAGACAGCATTTCACTCTAAGGGGGCAGAGATGCCCAGTTTCCCCGTCATACTGATAGCCTTGCTTGGCCTTGCCCTACCACCCTCCCCTCACCCCACTGCCCTTTCCTTTGCTGCTCTTACAATAGGAACAGAAGCATTGCCAGCCCAGGGCATGTCTAGCAAAGAAGCCTGTCTCTAACTGGGACTGATATCAGCTGCTTTGACAGCAGGGGCAGAACCCCCCAGTGGACAATTCTGGGATAACCTGCCCTTGTGGGACAGTCTCCCCAGCCCTCTGGGTCAATGGCTAGCTCCTCCCTGCAGCAGGAGGGTTTATCTCATCCTAGCAGAAGTAACGAGGAGTTCTTGTGGCACCTTAGAGCATAACACATTTATTTGGGCATAAGCTTCTGTGCGCTAAAACCCACTTCATCAGATGCATGGAGTAAAAAATACAGTAAGAAGAATATATATCAGGGGTCAGCAACCTTTCAGAAGTGGTGTGCCCAGTCTTCGTTTATTCACTTTAATTTAAGGTTTCACGTGCCAGTAATACAATTTAACCTTTTTCGAAGGTCTCTTTCTATAAGTCTATAATATATAACTAAACTATTGTTGTATGTAAAGTAAATAAGGTTTTTAAAATGTTTAAGAAGCTTCATTTAAAATTAAATTAAAATGCAGAGCCCTTTGGACTGGTGGCCAGGACTCAGGCATGAGTGCCACTGAAAATCAGCTCACATGCCACCTTCAGCACCCGTGCCGTAGGTTGCCTACCCTGATATATATTATAGCACAGGGATCGGAAACCTTTAGCACATGGCTCGCCAGGGTAAGCACTGGCCTGGAGTGGCGAACAGCGGCCAGTGGGAGCCGTGATCGGCCGAACCTGCGGAAGCAGCAGGTAAACAAACCAGCCCGGCCTGCCCAGGTGCTTACCCTGGCAAGCCACATGCCAAAGGTTGCCGATCCCTGTTACAGCACATGAAAAGATGGGAGGTGCCTTACCAAATGGGGGGTCACTGCTAATGAGCCCATTCAATTAAGGTGGAAGTGGCCTATTCTCGACAGTTGACAAGAAGGGGTGAATACCAAAGGAGGGAAAATTACTTTTGTAGTGGTAACAAGGCCAATGTAATCAAGATGGCCCCTTTCCAGCAGCTGACAAGAAGATGTGAGTATCAGTAGAGGGAAAATTACTTTTTATAATGACCCATCCACTCCCAGTCTTTATTCAGGATTAATTTGATGGTGTCCAGTTTGCAAATTATTTCCAGCTCTTCAGTTTCTCAGTGGAGTCTGTTTTTGAAGTTTTTTTTGTTGAAGAATTGCTACTTTTAAGATACCATCAAGACTAACCTGGCTACCACTCTGAAACTTATCCTAGCAGATATAACAGAAGCCGTTTATTTGTTTGTATCCATCCATCCATGGTACATATCTGGCCCCTATTACTCCAGGAGCAGAGCACCTGGCAATTTTTAATGTACTGTATTTATCTTCACAACATGAGGCATGTAGGGAAGTGTGATTATCTCCATGTCTCAGCTGGGGAACTGAGGTACTAAGTGACTAGTCTAAAGTCATGCAAGAAGTCTGTAGCAGAGAACTATGCACGTAAGTGTCTAATTTTGTTTTGACTCCTACTGAACTCTTGGCCTCAGTAATGCCTCTGGCAGTGAGTTTCACAGATTGTGTGTTGCATAATAAATATTTCCTATAATAAGTTTTACGTGTAGTGCCTTTTGGGTTCTTTGAATGACCTGCTGCATTCAGAGAGAGTGAACAGGACTTCCTGATTTACCTGCATCTGTCCTAGGGTTTATACTGGCATCTATCCTCATAGTATCTGAGCACCTTCCAAGAGAAATCAGTTCTGTATCCCTCTGTCATGCCCCCTTTCATTCGTCTCATCACCGAACTATACAATCTGTCTTCAAACCTCTCTCCACACAAGAGTCTTTCCAACTCTCTCCTCCTCTTTGCCTATCTCTCAACCGCCTGTCCTTCTGCAGTGTCCTTCCTGAGAGAGGCCTTTCCCTGTGCTCCCCACTGCCCTGCATGAGCAAAGACAACTTCCCGTCCCAGGGTTCATGCCCTGAAGGGCGCAGTTAGGATCAGTGGCAAGCTCCCTGTGATCACTACCTGAGTGCTCCTGGTAAAATCGCTGGCTATCTTCCCTTCTCCACATCAGCTCCTTGGTCCGCACAATGAGGAATTTGTTATTTAGGATGGTTTCGTGCACAGCCTGAAAAGGCAGGGCAAGGGTGAGGCACAAACACATCAGATGTTGCAGAACAAAGACTTCAGCCAAGGGACCAGAAGGATCCTGACTACTGGGAGAAAGGTGTGGTCAGAGCAAGAGAGACTGCAGTGCCAAGCACAGGCGCCAAGTACAGGCTAGTTCCTGGAAAGAGATACAGTGCAACTAGAATAATTCACAAGGCCTCATACTCCACCGACCTGAATTCTGGGGTAGGGCCCCTGTTTGCTGTGGCACCTCCAGCAAGAATGGGGCAGTTCTTGCCTCATCAAGCTCTTGTGCCAGTCTCTGCTGACAGAGAAACCCCAGCAAATGTCTTTCTAAAAGAGAACTAAGCTTGTGGCGCACAGCTCGATATGGGCAATCCAGGGAGGGATCTGGCAGGCTCCGCAGCAGCGGAACAGGGCATAACTGGGCCCAGGAGTTGTGTTCACATGGGTCAGTGTCCAATAAACAGAAGGGGGGGGAAGGGGAGGTACTACCGCCTCCCGGGGCGTAGCAATGACTAATGCATGGGGGAGGGGGGCATGGGCAAGGCCAGGGGGGTATCACTAACTAACGCCTCTCGGGGGGATGGGCCGGGCAGGGGGTACCACCAACTAACACCTCCCGGGGGGCTGGGCGGGGGGAGGCTCCTAGGGGGGCAGGCGGCCGGGGGGCGGTATTTCAACCAACAACGACACCTCCAGGGGCGGGGGGAAGGCCTCCCGGAGGTGTGGGCCCAGGTGTGTGGGGGGTACCAACACAACTAACACCTTCCCGGCTGGCGGGTAAGGCGTTCCTGGGGGGCAGGGCCGGCCGGGGGCGGGTACCACCAACTAATCACCTCCCGGGCCGGCCTAGGGCGGGGGAGGCTGCTAGGGTGGCAGGCCGGGCCGGGGGGGGGTAAACCGACCTAGCTAACACCCACCCGGGCCGGCCGGGGATTGGCTCCAAGCGGGCTGTCCAGCGGGCGGGGCGGGCGCGGCGCAGCGCAGCCGGCCTGAGCCGGCGTGGAGCGGAGACTGGCGCGAAGACCCCCCTCACCTTCGACAACACCAGCGGGTGGCCACGGCGTCAGCTTCAAGCAGCGCCAGCGTGGAGCTGCAGCGGCCGCGCGCGAAGCGCACACAACGCGCCACCATGGCGCGCGCGGCCAGCACTAGACGCGTGCACTGGGGGCGGCGGGGCGCAGCGGGCCTCGGGCCCGCGTCCGCCATGGTGAACAGGGGTGGTCCATGTGCCCAGATCGGAGAGGGGCGCGGTGCCCGCGGGCCTGGCCCTGCGAGGGCAGTGATACGGCGCCTCGCTTGGGTGTCTCAGGCCCAACCCGCTCAGCTCTAGCTTCGCTCGGACGGCCTCAGCGCGCTCTGTGGACAGCGCTGGCCGCGAGGTCCCTTAGGCGCGTGGGCGAGCAGCCCCGGGCCCTAGTGCCACCGGGCGTCGCGTAGCAGCGGGGACGCGCTGGCCAAACCGGTGAGCGCCGGGCCATGGCTCTGCGGAAACGGGGCCAGCCTGGCAGAGTGGGAGCTGCCTCGCCCCCGGGGGGTGACAGGTCGGGGTCGCCAGGAGCCGTTCCCTGGGGGAGGGGTGATTCGGCGGGGAGCTGCCCCCGGGGGGGAGGGGTGATGGGGGTAAGCCATGAGCTGGTCCTGGGGAGCAGTGTTGATAGGTGGGAGCGCCTGCCTCGGCGTGGGGTGATCAGGCAGGGTAACCGAGAGAGCTGTGTTCCTAAGATGGTGGAGGGTGATAGGCGGGTGAACTGCCCGCCGGGGGGAGAGGGGTGATGGGGGATAAGCCAGGAGCTGTCCCGGGGGGGAAGGGTGTTAGGTAGGGGAGCGTGTCCCTAGGGGTGTACCAGGTAAGGGTAGACCAGGAGACCTGTTCCGAGGAGAGATGGGGTGATAGAGATGCAGACTAACCTCGGGGGGTGACAGATAGGGTAGCCAGGAGCTGTTCTTGGGGGGATCGGGGGCGGAAGGTGAATGGGGGTAGCCAGGAGACTGCCTAGATCGGTGTAGAGTGGATAGTGGGGAGCTGTTCCTCCTCATGGGGGGGGAGGGGTGATTAAAGGTGGGGGAGCTTGTTCCCGCATGGAGGAGGAGGGTGAATGAGGGTAGCCAGGAGCTGTTTCCAGCCATCCTGTAACAGTCGGATCAAGCAGGGGGTGAGGGCGTGGGTAGGTGAGGAGCTGCTCCCTGGGGGGGAGTGACAGACGGGGTAGCCAGGAGCTGTCCCCGGGGTGGGAGGGGTGGTAGGTGGGGAGCTGCCCCCCAGAGGGGTGACAGGCGGGGTAGTCAGGAGCTGTCCTCGGGGAAGGGGTGGGGTGATGGGTGGGGAGCTGTTCCCAGGGGTGGGAGGGGTGATGGGCGGGGAGCTGTCCCCGGGTGGGGGGAGGGATGATAGATGGAGTAGCCAGGAGCTGTCCCCGGAGATGGGGAGCTGTCCCTGGGAGGGAGCGGGGAGAGGTGGGGTAGCCAGGAGCTGTCCCCGAGGGATAGGAGTGGGGAGCTGTCCCCCCAGTGGGGCAGGGGGAGGGGTGATAGGTGGGGAGCTGCCCTCGGGGGGATGGGAGAGGAGCTGTCCCCAGGGTGGGAGGAGTGATAGATGCAGTAGCCAGGAGCTGTCCCCAGGCGGGAGTGGGAGGGGTGATAGGTGGGGTAGCCAGGAGCTGTCCCTGGGGAAGGGGTGGGGAGCTGCCCCTGGGGGGGGAGGGGTGACAGGTGGGGAGCTGCCCCCAGGAGGGATGGGAAACCAAGGCGTTGTCGATGGTGTCAGGAGGCTCTGGATGAATTGGTGCCTTTCCATTCCATTCTGGTTAGGTGTCTCCACCAAAGGGCTGGCGTCTGATCCAGCACAGTGGTTCCATTTATCGCAGGGGCTGGCAAACTTTTTGGCCCAAGGGCCGCATTGGGTTTGTATGGAGGGCCAGTTAGGGGAGGCACAGCCATGTGTGGCCCGGCCCCTATGTCTCCCTGCTTCTTGCCCCCTGATGCCTCCTCCCAGGACTCCTGCCCCATCCAACCCCCCTGTTCCCTGATGGCCCGGACCCCTGCCCCATCCACCTATCTCAATCCCTGTCCCCTGACTGCCCCCCCATCCAACTCCCTCTCTCATTCCTGAATGCCCCCCAGAACCCCTGCCCCATCCACCCACCCCATCTCCCTGACAACCCCCAGAACCACTGCCCCCCGCTGCCCCATCCAACCTCCCCCTTCCTGACTGCTCCCTGGGACCCCTGCACCCATTCAACCCCCCTGTTATTCACACCGCCACCCTCTGACCACCACCCCAAACTCCCCTGCCTTCTATCCAACCCCCCCTGTTCCTTTCCCCCTTACCGCGCTGCCTGCAGCACCCGTGGCTGGTGGTGTGGTTGTGGCTGAAGCCAGCCAAGCCACTGCGCAGCACAGAGCACTGGGTCAGGCTGCGGCTCTGCAGCTGCGCTGCTCGGCCATCCAGAGCATTGTGCCAGCGGTGCGGTGCGCTGAGCCTGCGGGGGAGGGGGGACAGCAGGGGAGGGGATGGGGGCTAGCCTCCTGGGCCAGGAGCTCAGGGGCCGGGAAGGAGGGTCCTGCGGGCCATAGTTTGCCCACCTCTGGTTATTGTAATTGCTCTTTGACGACTAGGAAGGAGACTGTAACACTAGTAGCTTATCCTAGCTCTTTCTGAGAGGCTCAGAAAAGTAAAATCTTCCCCTTGGTCCTAGGAGAGGTGGCTTCTGTGCAGCTAGGGTGGAGGCAGCATGGCTAGAGATGCACCAGGGGGAGATTCGTGTGAGGAGCTGGACCAGACGAAGTATGATGCAGATGAGAACGTGAAGATTATCTGTCTGGGGGACAGCGCTGTGGGGAAGTCCAAGTAAGTAACTGGCCCTTATTGCACATGCCAGGAAAGCTCCAGCAACATACAAGCTTGGCACTCCTCAACCAGTGTCTGGTCTCTCCCTCTCCCCTGCACAAAGCAGCAGCTCTAGTTATTGTTGTTACCTACACAGTGGTGTATTAGCTTTGTCTGAGGCCAAGAGAGAGGCTGAATGTGTAGGAGTGGGGTGCCTATCTGTATCCGGGATGAGGAGAAAGAAGATAATAAGATGATCTGGTAAGGACTAATGGGCCTGTGTCATTTCTCTACTTGCAGGTTAATGGAAAGGTTTCTCCTGGATGGATTGTATCCTTTGGGTCCTTTCAGACCTCACCGCTGTTTATTTTTGTTCTTGGGCCCAGGAGGGTACATGAGGGGGAAATGGTCTGTTTGAGGCCTTTTTGTTTAACCATGTTCTTCCAATCAGGGGCTCTCATTCCATCTTCACCAGAGTTCTGTTTCCTGGCTTTCCCTGCCTGATCTAGACTCTCTTTATACTACATTGATGAGCTAGCTAAATCCACACAGCACTTGGGAACTTATAACTTCTGTTCCTCCTAAGAAGGTCTCCTCCCCGCCAGCCCCACCCCAACTACAGTATTTTCTTTAGAATTCCTTTCCTGAGCACTGCAGTGCTAGCAGCTGGTCCTGTGAGGCGTATAGGACTGTCATGGGCACTTCAACTACAGCTCCTACTCCCTCCCTTAGGGCTTGTACACAGTAGCACTTACTTCAATATAACTTATGTCGCTCAGCAGTGTGGAAAAGCCTTCCCCTCCCCAAGCGATTTAAGTTACACTGGCCTAAGCGCCAGTGTGGACCGTGCTATGTCGGTGGGAGACGCTCTCTCGCCAACATAGCTACCGCCTCTCGGGGAGGTGTAGTAATTATGCCAATGGGAACGCTCTCTCCCAGAAGCATAGAGCGTCTTTCCTAGAAGCACTACAATGGTGCAGCTGCCTCAGTACAGCTGGGCAGCTGTATTGATTCTAGTGTAGACTAGCCCTTAGTTTGGGATTGAAACTCTGAGGCAAATTTGAGTGAATATCTTGGCTGTGCTACACCCTGCAGAGGAGCAGCTTGGTGACCCAGCTGCTGACTGCTTGCCCTGGCCCCCCTCAAGCAAGTTCCCCTCACAGGTGCTCTACTGAACATGAGATTGGTGTCTGGAGAAGACTCACTTTTCAGCTCCTTAACCTATGCACAGCCGACCCCAGCAGCTCTCTACGTTTGCCTTGACACTCTACAAATACACAACCAGTGTGGATGGGAAGAATATCCTTGTGGGTAAGCACCTCCTAGAAGATGAGCACCTGTCCCCCTTGTGAGTGCTGGGTGCAGCTGCAGGAAATCCCTGCTATGGCATCGCTAAAGGATCTCTGTTGATTCCAGGAATTCCTGTGCATCACAGTTGGGTGTAAACTAAACCCAAATAAGGGCAATGGCATTGTCCATGGTATCGGTGTCACTGTTGACCATTTTTGTAGAAACCCTTGTGCTATTTTTAGTTATACTTTTCATGCTGACTGTGCTTGGGGCTATATAGGACGCTTGAGAAGCTTACAATCTCGAAGGCTGCGTTAGGAAGACAGATCACACTGGGAAATTGAGATGAGGGAATGACCTTTGTTATTGCTATGAACTCCCAGTTTTGGGGTACTGCAGAAGAAATGAGTCTAAGAGGGATTTGAATGAGAACTTGGTGAGCACAGATTGGGAGATCATTTTGCACCTGAGGCAGTATGAAGAAGGCCCAGAGACAGAAATGTGAGAAGGAATGAAAAGATCATTGAGGCTAGTACCATTGCTGGAGTGGAAGGGGTATGAGGGGCATGTTAACGGAAAAGTATTGTGATGTAGGCAGGTGTGCAGTGATGCAGGACGTTGGAGGCAAGACCAAGGAATTTAAATTTAATGCAGTTGCAAAGAGGGAGCCAGTAGAGGGACCAAAAGGGGTGAGAGGTCAGCTTGACAGGCACGCAAGTTAATGTTATGGGCTGTATTTTGGATGGACCAAAGGGGCATGATGAAAGAATCGTAGAAGCCACTGAGGATAAGGCTGCTGTAATCAGGATGGGAGGTGATTGAAGCCTGGACTGGTGTTCTAGCTTTTGGGACCAAAAAGAAGAGCTGGATTTTTAATATATTGTACATGAAAAAGCAGTGAGATTTGGATGAGATGGGAGGAAGAGAGGGAGAGATCAGTAAGGCTGGGCCAAAGGATGGCGGTGCTGTCATCAGAAGTGGGAAATGTTACTAATGTGCTTCTCCAGGGGGGCAGGAACTGTGTGAGAACCTGAGAATAAGGTTACAAATGACTCACTGTTCTGTCCTATTTTGGTCTGTGTCATGGCAGTGAGGCTAGCGGCACTTCAGTCCTCTTTCTGATCTCTCTGACTCCAAAGTGTTTGGTCTCTTGAGGTGGAATCTCATGATTCTTCTGTTCTTAGATGGTATCTTGGTTTACTGACCCATGAATACCAAAAGCTTATCACCTGCTGGCCAGACTCAGTTTCAGGAACCTGTGTGCTTCCTACTTTCAGGATGCTGTGAAAAGCAATACTGACCAACAGCTTTCTCAAAACCGATTGTTTTGATTTAGCAGTTGGAATGAAGTACAGCATATACCACTTATCAGCAACCTCTCATTTCCCAGCAAGAAGTTGCTATTATCTAGAAGTTGCCGATAACCAAAAGGCAGGTTTTTGGGGCTACAGCCAGGAATGAAGTGCTGGGACATGCTGAGCTTGGGCCCCCAGTGCCAGGCCAAGATGCAACCCTGAGAGCGCCAGGAGAGGCACCATGCAGGCCCCTAGCACTCCTGCTCACCCTGGAAAGCATCTGGACCGCAACTCGCATCCCAGCTGCTGCCCTGTCTATAGCTTCCCCCTCCCAGCCTGCAGCACCACTGGAGAGGAGACTGTGGAGGTAGTCTTTGGACAGGGCAGCACTGGGGAGAGGCGGGCAGCAGCCCAGGTGCTGGGGCTTTCCGCGGGGAACAGAGATGCTGCGGGCTCGTGGGGCTGAACTGTACCTCTTCCTGCATTCTCCGTCTCCCTGGGTTTTTCATATCCCAGTGCTTCCATACCTGGCTGCAGCCCCCAAAACCTGCCTACTACTGGGTCTTTCCATGGGGAATGGGGTACAGAGCCCAGGCCCCCAGGGCAGGGCACAGCCCAGATAACGCAAGAAGAAGTACTGTGCAGCCCCATGGACCCCCAACATCCCTGTCCCCAGTGGAAAGCCCTGGCATTCGGGCTACAGCCCATCTCCATGCTGCTGCCCTCTCTGCAGCCTACCCTCCCAGCCTCTCCTCCCACTTTGCAGTGCTGGGACTCCTGTGTTATCTCCTGTGTGGCTGCTGGATCCCCACCCATGGAGGAAGCTCCATGTCAAAGAAGAAAAGTTGCCAGTTAGCATCGTGACAGTTGCAAATATCTGAGTCTAGTTAACTTTATAATTGATGGGATAGGATCAGCTTCCAGCAAAATGTTGCTAATAACCGAAAATTGTCAGTATCAGGATTGTTAATAGATTCATAGATTCAAAGACTCTAGGACTGGAAGGGGCCTCGAGAGGTCATCGAGTCCAGTCCCTTGCCCTCATGGCAGGACCAAATACTGATATTTGTCCCTGATAGACATTTATCTAACCTACTCTTAAATATCTCCAGAGAGGGAGATTCCACAACCTTCCTAGGCAACCCATTCTGGTGTTTAACCACCCTGACAGTTAGGAACTTTTTCCTAATGTCCAACCTAAATCTCCCTTGCTGCAGTTTAAGCCCATTGCTTCTTGTTCTATCATTAGAGGCTAAGGTGAACAAGTTTTCTCCCTCCTCCTGATGACACCCTTTTAGATACCTGAAAACTGCTATCATGTCCCCTCTCAGTCTTCTCTTTTCCAAACTAAATAAACCCAATTCTTTCAGCCTTCCTTCATAGGTCATGTTCTCAAGACCTTTAATCATTCTTGTTGCTCTTCTCTGGACCCTCTCCAATTTCTCCACATCTTTCTTGAAATGCGGTGCCCAGAACTGGACACAATACTCCAGTTGAGGCCTAACCAGCGCAGAGTAGAGCGGAAGAATGACTTCTCGTGTCTTGTTTACAACACACCTGTTAATGCATCCCAGAATCACGTTTGCTTTTTTTGCAACAGTATCACACTGTTGACTCATATTTAGCTTGTGGTCCACTATGACCCCTAGATCTCTTTCTGCCATACTCCTTCCTAGACAGTCTCTTCCCAATCTGTATGTGTGAAACTGATTGTTCCTTCCTAAGTGAAGCACTTTGCATTTGTATGTACTGTATTAGAGAAAAAGGGATTTTTAAAACAGCAAAGAGCCTACACATTACACATATAGTCTCAGTGATAATAATCATCATCCCCAGAAGGGACCATTGCAGTCATCTAGTCTGGCCTCCGATATAGTACAGGCCACAGAACTCCCACCCCGCAAAAAAATTCCTAGAACAGATCTCTTAGAAAAATATCCAATCTTGATTTTAAAATTGCCAGTGATAGAGAATCCATCATAGCCTTGATAAATTATTCCAGTGATGAATTACTCTTATAATTAAAAATGTACGCTTTATTTCCAGTTTGAATTTGTCTAGCTTCAACTTCCAGCCACTGGATCATGTTAGACCTTTTTCTTCTGGATTGAAGAGCCTATTAAGTATTTGTTCCCTACATAGGTGCTTATAGACTGTAATCAAGTCACCTTTTCACCTCCTTTTAGTTGAGTCTGTCATTTTAAGGCATGTTTTCCCATCTTTTAATCATTCTCATGGTTCTTTTCTGAATATTCTCCAATTCACCAACATCCTTCTTGAATTGTAAACACCAGAAATGAACACAGTACTCTAGCATCCCAGGATCTCTTTAGCTCTTTTGGACACAGTGTTGTACCTGGAGCTCATGTTCAGCTCATTATCCACCAAGAACCTCAAATCTGTTTCAGAATCACTTCCTTCCAGGCTAGAGTCTCCCATCCTGTGAGTATGGCCTACTGTCTTTGTTCCCAGATGTATACATTTACATTTGGGCATATTAAAACTCATATTGTTTGGTTGCACACACTTTACTAAGCAATCTAGATTGCTCTGCATCAGTGACCTGTCCTCTTAATTATTTACCACTGCCCCAATTTTTGTCATTTGCAAATTTTATCAGCGATGATTTTGTTTTCTTTCAGGTCATTGATAAATGTAAAATAGTGTAGGGCCAGAGGCATGGATGGCAAGAAGGAGGGAGAGATTGGGGCCGGGGAGGCGGGGGGGATGTATGTGAGTAGCCATAGCAATGGGTGTGATGGTGGGAATGTTGGAGCAGTGTCCAAACTGTTTGAGGGTAGGAGAGGTGGAGCAGGGGAGTCTGAGCAGTTGGATGTAATATGGAGAGGTTAGAACTGGGGGAGGGTGTTGGTACAATGCAGGAAAGAATGGAGTGGAAAGGAGGGGGTTGGAGCTGTGCAGTGGGGAAGTTAGTGAAGCTACACTTGCTCCCCTTCCTCTTACACTTCACAGCAGAGTCTTAGTCTGTGAGGCATTCAGTAGTTCGGGACCTGGCTACTTCAGAGACCACCTTATCCTCCATGGCTCTGCAGCCACAGAGACAATGCAGCTGGACAGAACCACAGTTAGGCTGCCCAGTGAGGATGACAGCCAGGATTCTGGCATGGAGAATGCTCTACGGACCACCTTGCTAAAAAGATCACACTGCCATTGTTGAGATCACCCCTGATCTATATAGATTTGGATCCCACAATCATCCCAGTACTATCTGCGTACTTCTCACCCTATTTTCCTCAGCTTTCGCACCCATGTCTTGCCTTGCTAGTCTGCGTTTTTTAAAATCCAGTTTACACAGAACTTTTTGCGCTACTGTATTTACACCAGTGCCAACTGTCTCTGCTGGGACAGTGTACAGGCATAGCTAAACCCCATGTATCACTAGAGCCTATGTTTGTAAACAGGTCAAGGAATGTCTCAACCTGCTTTAGCAAAGGCTCGTGTCAGTCGGCATATAGGAGAGGGCGGGTTGTGAGGGGCTTGGAAGTTCTTTCCTGTCATGGCATGCTGAACTTGCTGGTTTGTGCCTTTCAGACTTCTGGGACACAGCCGGACAGGAGAGATTCCAGAGTATGCATGCATCCTATTACCACAAGGCCCATGCTTGTATCATGGTAAGGGCATTCTTCTGGCTTTCACTCTGTGTGTGTAAAGGATTCCTGGCTGGTAACAGAACCTGTTTGGTATGCATCCTACACATTACCTTTAATAATGTTACCCTGAGTACAGCCTCTTAAGGCCAGAGTGGCTGAACTGGAGGAGCTAAGGGAGACAGAGAGGTACACAGAGGAGATTCTCCGGGACACAGCAGAGCGGTCCCACCCCCACCCTCTGTGCTGCCGAGGAATATGAAAATCTTGGGGAAGGAGAACATCAAACTGGAGCAGATGGAAACAATCCCATAGTTGGGCCCCTCCTTTCAGATGATGCCATGGTATCTTCTCACACTGAGGATATCTCTCCAAGGGAGGGGACCCCAGTTATTGGAAGAGACTGGTAATAGTAATGGGGGATTCGATTATTAGAAATATAGATAGTTGGGTTTGCGATGACCAGGAGAACTGCATAGTAAATTGCATGCTGGGTGTGAAAGTTGCAGATCTTTCAAGACATCTAGACAGACTTATGGGCAGTGCTAGGGAGGAGCTGGTGGTCATGGTTGATGTGGGTACCAATGACTTAGGGGAAGGTAGGCAAAAGGTTCTGGAGGTCACATTTAGGCTGCTAGGTAAGAGAGAAAAGTCTAGGACTTCCATTGTTTGATATGCTTCCAGTTCCAGGCAGAGAGCCAGGTAGACAGGCATCACTGCAGGGTCTCAATGCATGAATCAGACAGTGATGTAGAAATGAGGGGGTTAGATTTATTAGGAACTGTGGAACCTTTTAGGAAAGGAGGAGCCTATATGGGAAGGATGGGCTCACCCTAAATCAAAATGGAACCAGATTGCTGGCACTTAAAATTAAAAAGGTCGTAGAGGAATTTTTAAACAAAGGGCTGGGGAAAACTGAAAGGTGCGGAGGAGAACATGGTGCAGACAGAGACATTCCTTAGGGGAGGATCTATTAATGGGAGTTCTCTATGTCCTAGTAAAGAAGTTGATAAAGTACAGGTAGAAGCTTAAGAGAAACAGTCAAATGAAAGAGAGTCTCACTCGGTTACATCACACGGAGGCAGACAATTAAATATTGACAAATTTTATAAGTGCCTATAGACAAATTAAAGAAGTCTAAATACTAAAATGAGTGAACTTGAGTGCCTGGTATTAAGTGAGAATATTGATATCACAGATACTTGAGGGAATGATGATAATCAATGGGACAAGGTACAAAATATAAAGGAATGGGCCGAGTAGGTCAGGCTGGTTGGGGAGTGGCACTATATGTGAAAGAAAGCACTAGAGTCAAATGCAGTAAAAGTCACAAATGAATCAAACCGCCATAGAATTTCTGTGGATAGTAATTCCATGCTTGAATAGTAAGAGTATAGCAGTAGGAATATACTGCCGATCGCCTGACCACAATGGTGATGGTGATTATAAAATGCTCAGGGACATTAGAGAGGCTATAAAAATTGAAAAGTTAATAATAGGATATTTTAACTATCCCCATATTGACATGTCACCTCAGGATGAGATGCAGAAATAACATTTTTAGACACTATGAATGACTGCTTCTTGGAGCAGCTGGTCCTGGAACCCACAAAGGCAGAGCCAATTCTCTATTTAGTGGCGCACAGGATCTGGTCCAATGGGTATATATAGCTAAACCACTCAGTAATAGTGACCATAATGTATTGAAAATTAACATCCTTGCGTGGAGTGAAATACCAAAGAAGCCCACCTCTGTAGTATTTAACTTCAGAAAGGGGAACTACACAAAAATGAGGAAGCTAGTTAAACAGAAATTAAAAGGAAAGTCACAAGAGTGAAATGCCTGCAAGCTGCATGGAACATTTTAAATAACACCATAATAGAGGCTCAAATTAAATGTATACCCCAAATAAAAAAATAGTAAGAGGACCAAAAAAAATGGCACACAGCTAAACAACAGAGTAAAAGAAGCGGTTAGAGGCAAAAAGCCTTTCTTTAAAAATTGGAAGTCAAATCCTACTAAGAAAATAGAAAGGAGCATAAACTCTGGCAAGTCAAGTATAAAAGTATAATTACGCAGGCCAAAAAAGAATTTGAGGACCAACTAGCAAAAGACTTAAAAGTATTTTTTGCTGCAGTTTTTAAGGACCTCCAAAGTAGGAAGTCTGCCAAACAATCAGAGGGGCCACTTGAAAATCAAGATGGTAAAGGAGCACTCAAGGAAGACAAGGCTATTGCAGAGAAGCTAAATGAATTCTTTGCATCTGTCTTCACAGCAGATGATGTAGAGGAGATTCCCACAGCTGCACCATTCTTTTTAGATGACAAATCTGAGGAACTGTCCCAGACTGAGGTGTTGAGAGAGGAGGTTTTGGCACAAATTGATAAACAGTAGTAGTAAGTCACCAGGACCACGTGGGATTCACCGAAGAGTTCTAAAGGAATTCAAATAAGAAATTGCAGAACTAATAACTGTGGAATGTAAGCTATCGCTTAAATCAGCCTCTGTACCAGATGACTGGGCGATAGCTCCAGGAGCAATCCAAGCAATTACAGGCCAGTAGTCCTAACTTCAGTACTAAGCAAATTGGTTGCAACTATAGTAAAGAACAGAATTATCAGACACATAGATAAAGATGGTTTGGGGAACAGTCAACATGGCTTTTGTAAGGGGAAATTGTGCCTTACTAATTCATTAGAATTCTTTGTGGAGATCAACAAACTTGTAAACAAGGGTGATCTGGCTGATACAGTGTACTTGGACTTTCAGAAAGCCTTTGATAAGGTCCTCCACCAAAGGCTCTTAAGCAAAATAAGCTGTCAGGATATGAGGGAAGGTCCTCTCATGGATCAGGGACTGATTAAAAGACAGGAAATAAAGGATAGAAATAAATAACCAGTTTTCACAGTGGAGACAGGTAAATAGTGGGGTTCTCCAGAGATCTGTACTGGGGCCAGTGCTGTTCAACATGTTCATAAATGATCTGGGAAAAGGAGTAAACAATGAGGTGGCAGAGTTTACAGGTGATACAAAATTATTCAAGCTAGTTAAGTTCAATGCAGACTGCCACAACTTACAAAGGGACTTCACAAAACTGGGTGACTGGGCAACAAAGTGGCAGATGAAATTCAGTGTTGATAAATGCAAAGTAGGGAACACTGGAAAACAACTGTACATCCCAAAGGATGGGGTCTAAATTAGCTGTTACCACTCCAGAAAGGTCCTGGAGTCAATGTGGATCATTCTCTGAAAACATGTGCTCAGTGGGCAACGTCAGTCAAAAAAGCGACAGGCTCATTAGGAGGGGGATAGATAATAAGATGGAAAATATCATAATGCCACTATATAAGTCATGTTGTGCCCACACCTAGAATACTGTGTGCCATTTAGGTCGCTCCCATCTCAAAAAAGATATGTTAGAATTGGAAAAGATACAGAGAGAGGCAACAAAATGATTACGGGTATAGAACAGCTTCCAGATGAGGAGAAATTAAAAAGACTGGAACTGTTCAGGTTAGAAAAGAGACAACTAAGTGGGGATATAATAGATGTTAATAAAATCATGACTGGTGTGGAGAAAGTGAATAAGGAAGTGTTATTTACCCCTTCACATAACACATGAACCAGGCATCACCCGATGAAATTAATAGGCAGCAGACTGAAAACAAACAAAAGGATGTACTTCTTCACCCATTGCACAGTCAACCTGAGGAACTCACTGCCAGGGGATGTTGTAAAGGCCAAAATTATAACTTGGTTCAAAAAATAATTAGATAAGTTCATGGAAGATAGGTTCATTAGTG
Source organism: Chelonoidis abingdonii (assembly GCF_003597395.2). Lineage (NCBI taxonomy): Eukaryota > Metazoa > Chordata > Testudines > Testudinidae > Chelonoidis > Chelonoidis abingdonii. The sequence continues at coordinate 8,592,724 of NC_133769.1, forward strand.
GCTATTAGCCAAGATTATCAAAGATGCAACCCCATCCTCTGGGTATCCCTAAGCCCTTAACTGCCAGATGCTAGAACTGGACAACAGGGGATGGCTCGATAATTACCTTGTTCTTTTCATTCCCTCTGAAGCATCTGGCACTGGCCACTGTCAGAAGACAAGTTACTGAGTTAGATCAGTGGTTCCCAAACTGGGGTTTGTGAACAAATGTTACAGGGGGTTCTCGGGGAAAAATTCCCTAATGGTGGTCAGAGCTGTTCCTAGGGACCCCGGGCAGCATGGGGCCAGCAGCACAGAGCCCCTGGACCTCCAGGAGCTAAGCAGATCAAAGCAAGTGTATCTATCACACTGAGGAGATTTAAACTTCAAGATTCCTTATAAGAAATGGAAAGGGAGGTGGATAGTTTTTGTTGTTTTTAAAATTAAATAGGCAGCTAGTGTTGTTTTTAAAATTATTATGAAGAACAAATTTAAGCTTTGTTGTAACGTGTCTTGTTTGCCTGGACTGTTTAAGACCTGAATGCTTGTGTCGGAGGAACTCTTTGAGTTGGCTTCTTAAATACCTTAATACTGTTTCACATCTCATAGTCCTTAATGAAACATAGCAGCCTTGTCTTATAACAGGCTTATTCAAAGTGATACAAGCTACGAAAGTGGGATCTTGGAAGAGTGTTGCTGTTTTCCTAATGTAATAAAAATACTGTAATGATAAATAATAATAATTAGTGTGTAATAAGCATGTCATAAAAACAAATTTTATATTTCCAAGTCACTGCTTTTATAATTTATACTCAAGTAAATCCTGGAAATATTCATTTTTAGGAGGGAGTTCTCAAGACTTGACATTTTAGTGAAAGGGGTTCACAGGTTGTTAAAGTTTGGGAACCACTGAGCTAGATGGACCTTTGGTCTGACCTAGTATGGCCATTCTTATGTTCTTACGTAGTGCTGTAAATATTTCCTTTCCTGGCTTGCTGTTGACCGTCCTTCCTGTACTGTTCTCCTGTTCCTTCTCCCGTCACTGTTTACCTTTAGCACCTTTCACCTTTCCTCATAACGCCGTCCCTCCACCTCTTTGTATTTCTGTTGTATGCTCAACTCCATCCAATTCATCAATAGCTTTCCAGTAATATCATGCCCAGAACAGGATGCACTTTTCCTGGTGCAATCACATCAAAACCATATAGGGAGGTCTGTCCCTTTGTTGCTCTGTGACTCGGTGCCTTGGAGCATGCAGCACAAAGCTGCATTGGTCTATTCTGCAGGATTAGTGCATTGTAAATTCATGTCCCATTTGCTGCTTCCTCTCACTGCCTGTGTCTTTCAGCCATTGCTGCTTCCCACTGCTGGAGTTTCCTGCCCAGATGTGTTCCCTTTCCAGGCTTTAATCTCTTTACTCTCCTCTGTCCACACTGGTATTCTCAACTCCTCTTAGCATCATTTGTAAACCTCGCTAAAGTGTTGCTGACTCCCTTGTCTAGATCATTAATGAAGTTTGTAAATCAGACTGGGCCTGACACCTATCCTTACAGAGCACATTAGACCTTTCCCCACCCTCCTTATTGTTAAGGGCAAGTATCCTCAGCACTATACAAGGCACGTTGTGCAGAGAGACCAAGAGGCTGATGATAGCTTAGTACAGGAAGAGGGGCTGGTTTTATTTTTAATGGCTTGGTGATAGTTTGCCATTTACCACAGCCTCTGTTTTACCACCTTCCTGCCAGTTGTCAGCCCCTATGCTGGTGTCTGGTCTAAGCTAATTGTAATTAATTCTGACACTGAAGTTCCATGGGATGTTGTATCAAACATTTTGATCCAATCTAAATAATCTCACTTCAGCATCTTCCCTTCAGGCACTAACTCTGCAATTCTGTGTGTTTAAAAAGAAAGGCAGTGGTTTTGCATGGTGGGATGAGATCTTTGCAAATGCTCAGTGCAGTGAGTTACTCAGGGACTGTCCAGCTGCAGGTCTGATGACAGGTGGCTCTTCCTTGGCAGGTGTTTGATGTGCAGAGGAAGGTCACCTACAAGAACCTGAATAACTGGTACAAGGAGCTGAGAGAGTTCCGCCCAGAGATCCCCTGCATTGTGGTGGCCAACAAAATTGATGGTGAGTGTTTCTGCCTCTTAGCCTTTCAGTGCTGTGGGATGGTCCTTTTGTGATATGGCTGAGGGAAGTAACCGCCTGGCTGGTCCCAAGGGCTTCTTGGAGATGGACTCCATCGGTCATATTTTACTAGATAAAGTGTGGGCCTTTCACAGCATGTTTTTGCCTCTTGACTTTGTTTTGCTCAGAAAAAGAAACTGAAAACATACACTTGCTTTCAGTACAGACATAAATATATAGCACAGTTAGCTGAGCTCTGCCCTGATATCACCCAGTCCCCTTCCTATCTCCTCCCCTAAACAGCAACTTGCACCACACTGGCCAGCTGGCACAGCCCTCTTAGCTCACCAGGTTCCCTGACCTGGCTACTGTTTATAGTCCATATTGTGGAAGGACCCAGAGGCCCCATCCAGATCAGGCCCCTTTATGCATAGGATGAGACTGTCCCTGCCCCAAAGAGATTGCAGTCTGCTTTGGGACAAGAATCAACAAGCGAGTGTGACAAACTGTGGAAAAGCAGCGGAGGGAGGGCAAAGGTGATGGTTCTATGCCAACACCGGTACGCTGCAAGTGTCCTAGGAGGTGAACCACTGTTAGCAATAGTGTGAAACGTTTGAAAGACATCCCTAGCACAGACAGAGCCATGCAGGCCTGGGAGCTGGGACAGATGACAAGTAATGCTCCATTGTTTACACTGCACCAGATGTCCCTCGGTGAGGTGAGAGTCCCTGTCGGTCCCTCTGTGGAAAGCCTTGACCAGCAACAGAGAGGTCCTTTTCCATCATGTACTTCCTTGCTAACTGTTAGCTTAGCCTGCCACACTTTGCAGGGACCTCTCGTTGTCAGGAATCACCATCCAAACCATGCGCTGTATGAAGGGGGCCTTGCCAGTGAGATGCCCCCACGCAGGTTGCATGGATTCCTTCTCTATGCTGTCCCAGGCCATGCTTGGCCTGCTACCAGCAGTGATGGCTCAACAACTGCTTCTCCTTTGCTCCTTCAGCGGATATGAAAGTGACTCAGAAAAGCTTCAACTTTGCCCGGAAGTTCAATCTGCCCTTCTATTTTGTCTCAGCTGCAGATGGTACCAACGTAGTGAAGGTATATCTTGGCTATGTTAGGTGGGACTGGTGCCAGGCTGCATGGGGACGTGAGAAGGAGCAGGGGTTCTTTGTGAGACAGGATGTTTCACTGGCTGCCTCACAGGTGGGGGGCGGGGGGGTGAGGTCCCGTTGCTGGAGGGTTGTCTCATGGCTGGTTTCTCTAGAGTGCTTTAGGGTTGGGGGGAAAGTCTTGTGCATTCACCTGGGATTGGGCATCTCAGACGCCCCTCTCATTCCCAGAGTAACAAGTGCCCCTCTTTCTCCTCAGCTCTTCAGTGATGCTATCAAACTGGCCGTTGCGTACAAACAGAATTCAGGGGATTTTATGGATGAGGTCATGCGGGAGCTGGAGGTAAGAGAGCCCTGCCTAAAGCTCACCTCCCTCTTCTTAGTGGTTGCCAGCACCATACACCTTCCCTCACTAGGAAAAAGCCCCCAGTCCCAGCTCAGAGTGGGTGAGGCAGGCCCTGTGTTGGGAGCGTTGTGGGGATCCTGTACAGACTGTTCCAGATTAGGGGTAAGGGGATGAGGTGCTGTGCTGGGAGTGCTATGGTGGGGTGGGGAATGGCTGGTTCCCATTTGCTTCTCACCATTCCCCCGTCCTGCCCCCTTCCAGAACTTTGAGCTGCAGAAAAAGGGAGAAGACTCGGATAAAGAGGAGAACTACCCTGAGGACAAGCCCCCCTCCGCCTGAGCCCAGGCCTCAGACCAACCTTGTGCTGCTCCCTATCGCCCAGCTTTTTCATGGCTGGTTAGAACCATCACTCTGTCAGGGGAGAGCAGATTTCTCATGCACTGGCCGTGCTGGGAACCTATGGCTGGGACCATCCCTCCCTGGGAGGGAGGCTGTTTGGGCCTGATCTTCCTGGCCTGGACCCCATCCTCCTGAGCATCCGGGACACAGAAGGAACAAGAATACATGTGACTGCTGCCTGCCCATGTGGGAGGGAAGGAGGGCATTTGCTGAGCTGTTGGGCACCTGCCTGCCCTGCAGGGAAGGGTCCTGCCCAGGTGTCTATAAGCAGAGCCCAGATTGAAAAAACCAACACTAAAGGATTTTTTTACAAAGCGTTGAGCCTGAGTCCTTCCTGCACCCGAACCATGTTTGAATAGCAGCCCTTCTCACTGCTGTTTCAACCCAGCCAGCTTTACCTCTCACCCCTCCCTGACTCCGCCACCGTACCAGCCCATCCATTCCACCCCAATGCTTCTCTGGCTCTGTGTGCGCCACCCTTCCTCGTGCCCACTGTTCCAGCCCAGCTGGCTCTGTGTGCCACCCTTCTCCACCCACACTGTCCCAGCCCACTACGAGCCATCCCCCCCTTCCTCAGTCCACCATTCTAGTCCAACTGGCTGTGTGCAGCCCCTGCTCCTGTGTGGTTCTGGGCATGGCGTAAAAGGCTGAATAGAACAGAGGCAGAGCTGGTTCTGTTGTGGACACTGTTTTACTTCTGCGGTGAGGTAAGTGCTCAGTCTCCATCCACAAGGACAACGGGAAGGATGGGAGCTGCATGCTGGTACAGAGTCCTCTAGCGCAGTGGGCAAAGCCCCTGTCCATCTCAGCCTCCGCTGTGCTCTGCTCCCCTCCCTTCTCAAGTCCCCTTTCCCTTCAGGCCCCGTAGGAACTCGTTCAGCTTCCTGAAGAAGTCAGACAGACTGCTCTGGATTGACAGGCAGAGGCCTGGCCTGGGCCTGGGCCTGGGCCTGGGCCTGACTTTCCCCAAGATCCAGTCATGAAAGTGCAGAGTGGAGCTGTAGACCCCTGGCCTCTGTGCCTTAGCACAGCCCAGCCCCCAGCTGGTGACTCCAATAACCCAGAAGCGCTTTGACCTTTCCTCTGCGCACATGAGGGGGCCTCCGCTGTCGCCCTGCAGCAGGGGAGAGAGGTCTGAGGCAAAGCCAGCTCCTCACGGTGCGTCAGGCTTGGCAGTAGGGGTGACTCCTTGAAAGAGGATTAAGGATCCACAACCCGTCTGGCATCAGCCTCTGGGAGACATTTGTCAGCTAGAGCTCAGAGAAAGGGGCTCACTCCCAAGGCCTGGCTAGCGTTGGCAAAGCCCTAGCACATGTTCCAAAAGGGGACAATCTTGCAGTGCCCCCCACCCCTGGGAATGGACTGTCTAGGGGCTGCAGCTAGGGCTTCCCCCATCAGGAGTCAGCTGCATTTCGGTGTTAGCTCATAGCTGAGCGGTCAGTTCCCTCCCCTTCCTCCTCCCATACAGAGCCCTCTTGGGTACCACACCTCTGAACGCCGCCACTATGCAGCGGCACTGTGGCACGGGGCCTTCCTCCCAACTCTGTGTACCACGGGCAGAGTGTCTGCTTCACTGGTCTTGAGCAGTAGCTGTGCTCTTAATCCCAAGAGCGCCTGACCCAAATTGGGTCTCTGAGTCATTGATATTAAAGATAAAAACTGCCTACTGCGCCCCTCTTGTCCATTCCTGTGGATGGTTTCCTGTGGCCTGTTCCCTAGTGTTCTGGCCAGTTCCATTGCTGAGGACACTTAAATGGGAGTCTTCCCACTTCTTTTGGGAGACTGCCACAGCCCAACACAGCTCATGGTGGGCTCTACAATCCCTCTCCTTTTGCATAGCCTCCCTGGGGCTTTACACTCCTAATACAGTGACGGAGAGAAAAGCAGAGGTTTCCAGCTGAGATTACCCAGGAGATGGGCAAACGGAAGGAGTTCTGGTAGCAGGCAGACAGAGGAGAAGATTCCCATACCACCAGGTAGAGAGAGGCCAGTGCTGCTGGACAAGCAGAAGGACTGGGGCATGGGTTTTAAAATGGGGTGGGACAGTTTGGAAGGGACTGGGCACCAGTGGAGGAGCTTGGGGGTGGGTGAGGAGGAATGATGGGGTTGCACTTTCTTTTGTATGCCAGAAACAGCGTCATCTGGGACTAAAGGAGACCATAGCCAAGGGTGCAAAAACTGTTCAGGTCGGAGGAGATAGGGGAGGAACTGGTGGGAAAGGAGAGGGAAGTGGAGCCCTGGGTAGGGATATTGGAGGAAGAGGAGGCAGGGTCCCAGGTGAGGATTCCAGCAGAGCAGGGGAAAGTGAGAGTTCTAGGCAGGGATCCCAGAAGAGGGGTTGTGAGGCCACAGCACGAGCATTTGAGTGGAGCTGGGGAGGACTCTGCAGTGAGAGGGCTCTGGCCTGCGTACCTGGCAGCTGTCGACACCTCCTTGCTCGTACCCTGCACACAGGTTGTTGCTGGCGATGGCCCCGTTGTACCAGCGGCTGCTGTTACAGGTTGTGATGTCGAGGAGATGCACTTTGGCTTCCTGCAGGATGTCGGCTGTTTCCTGGGCTGCAGGGACATGAAGAATATTTACTGCACAGCTCTTAGCCCTATCTCCCGTTTCCCAATGCGCCGCATGGGTGTGCCCCTCCCCCAGTGCCCAACCTTCACTCTGCTCTGTCAGGTTTGTGGGAGGTGGTTCTGCTAATGCATCCCCTCCTCCTCCTCCCTTGCCTGGGCAGGTGGTTTGGATCCAGCCCTGGGTGGGCACATGCCCGTGGCTCAGTGAGGTGAGCTGTGAGGGCAGTGGCACTGTCAGAAGGGGCAGCTGTTGTCTTTTCCCAGCAGCAGAGGCCTAGACCTTCAGGCTAGCCAGACCCCAGTCGTCTCCGCTGAGGTCACTGTGTCTCTGCTGGGACAGGTGCCCAGTTAGACTGAACAGGGAGCCTGGGGCTCTCACATGTCTCTTGCGTGACTCCCCAGCCGCTGATGTAGCAGTGGGACAGGTTCGACACCTCCACCATGGCATCGGGCAGGCAAGCGGGCTGTGCGTAGTCATTGCACTTGATTGGCTGGTTGAGCTCCAGCAGAGCGATGTCATTACTCTCCATGCGCGGCTCGTAATGCTCGTGCTGCACCACTTGTTTGATGGAGCGCACCTGGGCCTCAGGGCCACGCTGGGATAGCTGTGACGCACCTATCACAACACGCCACTGCGGAAGCAGCCTGGAGAACAGAGTGGGAGTCAGTCACCGGGAGGAGGTGGGAAGGGATAGAGTGGTTCCTCTCCCGGTCAGTGCAGGGCCCCAGAGAGATGAACTGTATCTGGGTGCATTGCACTGCCCTATTGTCTGAGGTACAGGAGAGAGAGCAGCAGCAGGGAGCCAGATACAGAAAAACAACGGCCAGCTGCTCGGACAGTGTGTTCTCCAGCGTGCTCTCACCTGGGGACAAGCTGTCAGTCAGTGCTCATGCACACCAGGGGTTCAGCCTAGGCTGTGTTGATGCCTGGCCAGGGAGTGGTGTCAGGCTGTGGGATAGGCCGTGGTGCCCAGCTGTCTCTCCCCATAAGGATCAGCCCCATGGCCTGGCCAGTTTCTTGGCATTGCCCAGATGCCCTTCTGGCTTGCAAGTGCTGGGAGTACATTGAACAGTGGGTGGGTGGCCTGAGCTACTAGCCCCCTGCCTGGCCTGTGAGGGCCCCTCACCCCCAAGGTCACCCGTCTCACCTTCTCTTGGCTTTGAAGCAGTGAGCTGCTGTGAGGACCCAGCGAGTGCTGATGAGGGACCCACCACATGAATGCCGGGGGCCCATTCGGGTGGGGATCTGGATGCTGACAAGCCAGGGCCAGGCCCCCGGAAGAGCTTCTACGCCACTCACGATCCGCATTCCGCCGTAGCCAGACATCAGGGGGCGGCGCCCGCAAACTGCACTGGAGACAGGTGGGTTACTGCCCTGCTGCCTGTGGCCTGACTGAAGGCAGCAGGGATTTGACACTTCCCCTCGGCTGACCTTTGCCCCAGCCTGTTTCTGTCTCACTCCCCAGGTCTTGCCATGCATCTTGTCTGTCATGCCAAATGCTTCTCCCTGGACAGAGCACATGGGCAGCAGCAGGGCCTAGGAGCCCTGTGTGTTACCCACCCCATGTGAGATGGCCCATGGGATTTGTATGTCAGGGCCTTATTTCTAACTGAAGAGGCACAGATGTCACCTGAACCTGGGTGTGACCCTGAGAAGGGGGCAGGAATCCCTGTCATTCAGGACAGCCTCATTTTGGGGGGGAAACCAATGCCCTTTGGTGCTTGGGAAGTGCCCCATCAGGGTCACTCTCAATATTTCCTCTCACGGCCCAGGTGACACTTACTCACAGCTGCCATTCATGCTGTGCATGGGCCAGACCAGGGTGTGCAACAGGAGGAGGGAGAGCAGCAGCATCTTTCACCGGAGCACCAGATGCCTGCATCTACGGAGACTTGCCTCACCACTCGTGACATCATAAACCAAGTTCCGGGCCTCCGTCCAATCAGTGTCTGGCCAATATGACATCACATAGGTCTCTGGTTTCCTCCTTTCTTTGTGACGACCAAGAAGAGCTGAGAAGGGGCTGATGGAGGCTGTGAACACTGAGAGGGTGACTTCCATGGATGATGGAGATATCTCTGGGGCAGGTAGAAACAGGTAGGTTACTGGCTTCTGCTTACAGCACAGAGGGAAATCTCCCTGAACAGTGTATCCGGCTTGGCCAGCTCTCCTCCCACCCTGCTCTCTCTATAATAGGGCACTCTGGGTGCATTACCCCACACAGGGTAGGTTGTGTGAGCCTGTTCTCCAGGCACTCTGTGCCCTGCTGAGGCATCATGGAGTAGCTGCCTACATTCTCCCAGAGTACACTGATACATACACTAGAACAAGAAACATAGGACTGGTCAGGCTTGGCAAGCTCCAAGATCCTGCTAGTCCAGTGTCCTGTGCCCAACTGTCCAAAACCAGGTGCTCCAGAGGAAAGTGTAAGAACCCCAAAGCAGTAGATGAAGGGTAATCTGCTCCTCTCCCTCCCCCCAAAGGTCAGATTCTAACCTTTAATTGTTAGAGATTGTGCTTCAGGATTTAATCCAATGTTTTATATTCCTGCCAATATCTCTTTTTGCATTAACTCTTATAATCTGGATAGCCTCATTATCCATCTAAATGTCCAGTCCTTTTTGGATTTTTGCTAAATTTTTGTCCTTAATGACTTCCAGCAGCAATGAGTTCCACAAACTATGTATTTTGATGGACAGTATTTTCTTTTACTGGTTTTTGAATTTGCCACCTTTTGATTTACTCAAATGACCCTTTGTCCTTGTGCTGTGAGAAAGGGAGAACAGAAGCTCCTGATCTAACTTCACTAGATCATTTATTACTTTATCGGTTTGTATTATGTCCCCTTTTATTCATCTCTTCTCTAAAGTAATAATCCCAATCTTTTCAATCTCTCTTCATATGATAGTTTCCCCAGGCCTCTGAGTATTCCCAATGCCTTTCTCTGCACTCCTTCAAATTCTGCCATATCCAGGTGAGGCTGCATCCTGGAATATATAAAGGCATTAAATTCCAGTCCATGCCTTGTGCGTCCCAGCACCTTGTTTGCTGTTTTGACTGCAGCTGCACATTGAGCTGCTGCACTAGAACCCAGGTCCCTTTCTGAGCTGGTAGAACCCTGTACAGTGTATGAGTAGTTCTGATGTTCCCCTCCAATGTGCATTACTTTGCATGTATCTGCATTGAACATGGGCAGACACTTGTCCCCACATGGTGCACGGTTATGAGGTAAGAAGCTGTGCCCAGCGTGGTAGGGTGTGTCACTGGAGGACGGGGGGTAAACTTTGGCCAGGATCTAGCAAGAGGCCCTGCTCACGGTTTGCACTGGGGCAGCCTAGCTAACACCTGCAGCGTGTACTGCACAAACTGGGTCTGTTTATGACAGCAGAGATGTATTTAGTGAGTATTTGAACAGTGCTTTGCAAAGCAGCAACCAATAACTCAGTATCATTACTCATTTCACTGGGTATTCACCGCGGCAGTGAATACACCACAGATGCACTTAGGAAGTCAGCATTGTTCGAGAGCTTAGCTTTTCCAGCTGCACACCCCAGTCTATCTGCAGGAACCCATCAGACCTGGGCCATCCACCAGCAAGGAAAAAGCTTTCTAAGTTCTAAAGGTGCGAGCAGAGCCGTCCAGACAAGAGCCTCCCTCTGAGTGTGATGGCAATGGGGACACCTTGCCAGAGAAGTCAGCCTGCTGCAAAGGGTGAGGCCTTTGAAAACAAATCTCCTCCTGTGTAATTCTAATATAATCACTTCCAGTGGGCATAGTGGATTTGAATGAGGAATAGGGGGTGCCTGTCTGAGGCTTATAAACTCCCTGTGGCTGTTATCAGGGTTCTTCAGTGGTGGGGAATGCCAGGGAGCCTGAGTGCCCAAGTAGCCATAGCACAGCAAGGTGCATTGGAAGATTTTAACATCAGAAGAGAACATAATCATTAAATAAATTGTGCATTATTCCTACTCTGAATGTGTCTTGCTCCAGCTTCCAGCCCTGAGATCTTGTTCTGCCTTTGTCTGCTAGGGTAAAGAGGCCTGTGCTATCAGAAATCTCCTCCCCATGTAAGTACTTATAGACTGTGGTCAAGTCGCTGCTCAACCTGTCTCTCATTCTAAGGCATGTTTCCCAGACCTTGAAACGTTCTCATAGCTCTTTGCCTAATACTTGCCAATTTATCAGTATCCTTATGGAAGTGCAGGCCCAGAACTGGATAAAGTATCCACCAATGGTCTCACAAAACCTGTATGTATAGGTAATACCATCTCCCTAGTCCTGCCTGATATCCCCTTGCTAACACAGCCAAGGATCACACATACTCTCCTAGCACAGCGTTGCCCTGGGAGTTCATTTCAGTTGGTTTCTACCATGACCTGTAAGTCCTTGTCAGAGGCCCTGCTTTCCAGTCCCCCGCTGGTACGTGTGACCTCCATTCTTTGTTCCTAGCTCTGCAGCTGATGGCAGTGTGGGAGGGGACTGGGCCATGATTTTGCTTTTACCTCCCTCTCTCCCAGCTCCCCAAACTCATTCTTTCCCATCCTGGCTGGCTCTTCAAGGCAATTGCCCATGTGGATCCACACAGTTAGGGGGAACACTTGCACAACAGGCAAGGTCGGGATCCCTAAAAACAGCATCTATTGGGGCCACTCATCCAGGCTTTCAAACGCATAAACGGACCTCAAACATCCTATATGCCCTCCTACTCTGCGAATGCTTCCCCAAGACTCAGGGGGAAGGGAGCAGGGTCATAATTACTCCGGTGAGGAATCATTTTTATTCTTTGAGAACTGTCCCATAGATTCCCATGCTGGGCAATGGACAAGCAGTCCTGGGCCTCTAGGAGCACTAGCTACAAAGCGCCTGTGCCTTGGGCATCAGCTTGAGGGAGTCGCACTGTGTAAGGGGAGTGTAGCACTGCAAAGTGCGACTTTGTGTACATCAGTGAGGGAGCCAATGTGGAGGCTTTGGCCCTAGCTCAGTGTGCACTGATCTCCCCAGGTGGCTGAACAGCCACCAGGTGAGAACAACTGAGGTACAGTCCGATTCATTTGTACCACCTGGGAGCGACTGAACTGGCCTCACCCCTCCATGTCACAAAGGGGTGAGGCCCTTGCAGATACATTTGGTCCCACATACAACGTAACTGAAGCACTGCAGGCAGGCCCAGTCTCCCTGGGCATGAGGCTTTTGAGAAACACCAAGGGGCTAATGACCTGAAAGAGCCCAGGTAGCTGAAGCAAAGGGCTGCCGCTCAGGAGCTCTGGATTCAATTCCTGGCTCTGCCACAGATGTCCTGTGTGCCTCAGTTACCCAAGGCAACACAGGAGCCAGACTGTCTACCATCACTCCTCTCCCCATGCCTCACATTGATCTTGGCTGCAGAACTGTGGTCGCAGGAAACCACGGGCTGAAAGGGACCCACAGGAGAGCAGGACACTGCATGCTCCCCTCACCATCCTTGTCCTTTCAGTCGCCACCTCTGTGGGGTTGCAGATTATTTGAGGAAGGTGCATGCAGCGGGGGATGGGTGAACATACAGATCGGCCCCTATGAGCAGCCTTTGCAGGGCCTCCATGTGTGTGACGTGGGCCTGCTGCCTGAGCAGCGCTGAGACATCTAGGCACATGCCTCAGTTCCTGGGGAGAAGCCGGGACACTGGTGCCTTCCAAGGGCCCCAGGCTAAACAGACCAGAAGGGCAGCCAGAGGGAAATTCAACACATGTAATGCATACCGGGTCTGGGTCACTCAGATCACTGTCCGTCAGGGCACAGGCATTGCTGGTCCTCTCCAGCCACTACATTCCCCCCCAGAGATGGAGTCAAGACTCTTCTTCCCAGTTTGACTCAGTCATTCTTAAAGTCCTAGGTGATTCCAGGCCTCTGGGGTGCGGACAGGGCTGAGACAGCTGGTGGGGAGGGGCTGCTCTCTTTGTGACGAGTGTGGGTGTATATCTTTGGGGGGATCAGTAGTTTCAGAACAATTACTGGTCTGCGGGGATAACTGGCTTTGGGGAGATTAATTTGTGGGGGATAAATGACTTTGTGGGTGAGGAATGGTCTGTGTGGGCTCACTGGTCCTGGGAGAATGGCTGGCTTTGGGGAGATGTAGGGTGTCTCTGGGAGTTCGTAGGGTGGTTCAGGGGGAATGTAAGGTGGCTCCAGGGGGGCAACTGGCTCAGGGGGTATATAGGGTGGCTCTGGAGGTATGTAGGGTGGCTTCAGGGGGGCATCTGGCTCAGGGGGTATGTAGGGTGGCTCTGAAGGTATGTAGGGTGGCTCCAGGGGAGCGACTGGGTCTTGCAGGACAGGGAGAAGGACAGGTGCAAGTTTGGTGGCAGCAGCAGGAGACTGGAGGGGCACAATCTGTGGTGGCAATATCTCCTCAGGCGTCGTCTTCTCAGGCTCCAGGAACCCAGTGTTCGCCAGGATCCACTCCAGAAAGGGCTGGGTAGAGGTGTATAGGCCCAGCTTGTAGGCCTGGGCACAGTCTTGGCCCCAGCTGGTGATGCCAATCACGTAATACCGGGACGTGACCTCATCTTTGCACATTAATGGTCCCCCACTGTCCCCCTGCAGAAAGAGGAAAGGAGTGTTACTGAGGGCTTGTGACCTTCTCCAACTCCTTAGCACCAGCTGCAGCCCCTCAGGCCCATGCAGCCGTGATATGTACAGAGCTCAGCTCTCCCCCGGCCCTGTGCTCATTTTTGGGGGAGTGGGTGTTACTTGGGGGGCAGGGCCTGTGTACCTGGCAGCGGTTGCTGGCTGGGGACAGGCTGGTGATGCCCAAGGAGGGCAGGGGGAGAGGGGCTAGAGCTGGGGTGGGGGCTGTGCAGTGAGAAGGCTCCAGCCTGCATACCTGGCAGCTGTCGATGCCTCCTTGCTCGTACCCTGCACACAGGTTGTTGCTGGCAATGGCCCCATTGTACCAGCGGCTGCTATTACAGGTTGTGATGTCAATGAGCTGCACCTTGGCCTCCTGCAAGATGTCGGCTGTCTCCATGGCTGCAGGGAAGGAGAAGGTTTCAGCTCTGTCCCTGTTCATCCAGCCCAGATCCCGCTCTCAGCTCTGCACCTCCCTTGTGTGCTCTTGCACCCCCTCCCCTCCTTGGCGTCGTGTCTCAATGCACCGGCACAGGCCAGTTCTGGCTCCAGGAGTTCTCCCCGTGGGCCCCAGGAACTGTCATTCTGACTCCTGCTACAGCATGGAACCATAGAAAATCAGGGCTGGAAGGGACCAAAGGAGATCATCTAGTCCAACCCCTGCTCAAAGCAGGACCAACGCCAACTAAATCACCCCAGCCAGGGCTTTGTCAAGCTGGGCCTTAAAAACCTCTAAGGAAGGAGATTCCACCACCTCCCTAGGGAACCCATTCCAGTGCTTCACCACCCTCCTAGTGAAANTTTGAATCAAGACAATGTATTTTTTTCTAACAGGTATGGTCTAGTTCAAACAGGAATCAATTCAGGTAAATTCTCTCACTTGTGTTATGCAGGAGATCAGACTAGATGTTCACAATGCTCCGTTCTTGCTTTATAATATGCTCTGTCACCTGCCACCACTGAGAACAGTCTAGATCCATCCTTTTGGAACCCCCCTTCAGGTAGTTGAAAGCAGCTATCAAATTCCCCCTCATTCTTCCCTTCTGCTGACTAAACAATCCCAGTTCCCTCAGCCTCTCCTCATAAGTCATGTGCTCCAGCCCCCTAATCATTTTTGTTGCCCTCCCCTGTACTCTCTCCAATTTTTCCACATCCTTCTTGTATTGTGCATCCAAAAACTGGACACAGTACTCCAGATGAGGCCTCACCAATCTCCAATAATGGAGAATGATCACGTCCCTTGATCTGCTGGCAATGCCCCTACTTATACAGCCCAAAATGCCATTGGCCTTCTTGGCAACAAGGGCACACTGTCGACTCATATCCAGCTTCTCGTCCACTATAACTCCTAGGTCCTTTTCTGCAGAACTGCTTCCTAGTCATTCAGTCCCTAGTCTGTAGCAGTGCATGGGATTCTTCCGTCCTAAGTGCAGGACTGTGTACTTCTCCTTGTTGAACCTCATCAGGTTTCTTTTGGCTCTAAGTCTTGAGGCTGCTGTGAGATCCGTGCTTATTTGCCTTTCCTCACTAATGGGCCACAACACCTCATCTCAGCTGCCCAGAAAGCCTGGCTTCTGCTTCACAGGCTTTCTCCATGTGGCTGACAGCGCATAAGTGTCATGGACACATGCTCTCGGCGGTATCTGGCACCAGTTCTGTGGAGGACCTTGAAGATTAACCCTGAGGCCATGAAATGGGCTGGGCCCTCCATGGTAACCATGCCGTGAGCATAGCATGAGGCAGAGGTATGTGCATACGTGCATGGTGCCTGATGCGTGCTGTACTGAGGCTGAGTGTGTGTAGCTCTGTACAACAAGTGGTGAGAGCCCAGCCTGGCTCACAGAGCCTGGAGCACCGCAGCCAAGTCGGTCTGGTGTAGCTGAATGGGAGCATGTTTGTGGCCATGGCTGGCCTTGTGTCCAGGCTGAATGAGGCAGACAAAGGATGCTGGCTACTGTGATGCTGTGTGAGTAGCTCCCATCCATGGACGGCTCCAAGCCTCTGCCTGCCAGCTTGGCCCTGCTTTGCCCAGCTCTGGCTTCAGCCTCCCCTCTGGTGCTCTCTGGCTTGAACGGAACTTGTTATGAATGTGGTACAGAGCTTTATGGGACAGTGCCAGGGCAGCAGGACAGTTACCCATCACCACTGTTTGTAAGAGTGCTCACCAGCAGCAAACAGAGCTATTCTCTGACTTTCCATCACCCCCTGCTAGGTCTCCAAGGCAGGTCAATGGACCATGGTCCTGGCGTTAAATCCCATTGGCAGATGAAGCTGAAAGTGCTGTCTGAGCAGGAGGCGGCCATCCACCAGTGCTCCCGGCACTGTGTCCACTGCAGGTAGGGCCTCATTGGGCCATGGGCCATGCAGCCATTAAGCAAAAAAGACAGAAAGTCCCTGCCCCGGGAGTTTAACGCTGTTATTGCTATTTATGTGAACGGTGGTAGTGCCTAGGCATGCCAGACCCAGGTCCAGGTCACACTGACAGGTGCTGTTCAAATGCAGACCAATGAGCCAGTCCCTGCCCCAGGAGCTCCGCCCTAAGACCAAAAGACAACAGATGGCTTCAGGGAGAGCAGTGAGACAACACTGGTCAGCAGGACGAGCCAAGGGGCCAGCTCCCCCACTGCCTAGCTGATGCTGAGGGTTTGCAGGCCTCCTGGCAGAAGAGAGGTTTGATCTGCTGTCAACTGGCAGGGTGGGAGGGTTGAAGGGAAAAGGGGAACTAGAGAAGATAACAATTGTGTTTCACACTCAGCAGTACTCCTGGCAGGTCAGCCTCCCAACAACCTATCCTCTGCTGGCTTACAGGTTTCTCTATCCCAGGCATTCTTCTGAATCCCTCCATCACTTATTTGTCTCCCCTATAAGGCAAGAGACAGTCCCAGTCTCTCTTCACAGATCTGCTGGTTCTCGGCCCGTCTCTGAATTTCCCTCCCTCCCAACCCAGTGACCAGTATAGCACAGTTCCCGGAGGAGGGCATTCCAGTTGCTGCGCTAACAGTCCAGTTACGTGCTATCCCATACCTTATGCACCCGAACAGCCCCTTTGTGGCGGGGGTGGCTGCTGCACATTGAGCAAAAGTTTCACTGGGCTGCAGGGCCCTGTGCTCTGTGATTACAGTTAGATTAGAACCCAGCAAGACGTGAGCTGGTCCAGTTAGCCCTTCCACCGTGCAGCGCCCAGCACTGACTTTCATCCACCTTCGTGCTGCCCATGCCCAGCTGGCTCCAGTCCCTCTGATGGGCCTCACGGTCTTCTCTGGAACTGACTGTGTCAGCTGCAAGACTTGCCTCCTGCTGCACAGCCCCCTTTCCAGAACCTGCCCCAGTCCTGGTACAGCTCCCTGCTGCTCGCCTTCAGCCAGGATGAAAGGTGACCATTTAGTTGTGCTTGTCTCTTAGCCAGTTTCTAATCCAAGACAGCACTCAGCCTCTCCCCCCAGGACTGGCTGACTTTCCCTAACACTCTCTCCTGAGGACCCCATCAAAGGCCTCTGGAAAGTCCAAATAAATCAGCTGGTTCCTCATTATCCATTATTTTAGTGTCACACAGAAAGCATGTTAATAGACTGGAGAGGTGCACTTTGCTAAGTAGAACCTGCAAATGAGAAAGCAAAGACACTGGGGAAAGGGGGTAATGCTCTATGGGCAGGTTAATGCGACTGAAGAGCCAGGGGTTGGAGCTGCAGCCACCAGATGCAGGTAGGAGGCAGCCCCGGCTGAGTAGGGACTGGTGCAGAGGATGGCACAGTGCCTCCTCACCTGCCCCGCCCATAGTAACCAGACTTGTGGTGTCTGGTCAGTAGATGAGAGGTGGGACTGCGGGGAGTAGCTCCTACATGGCAGTTTCAATAATGACCTACAGCAGGGAAGCAAACATGAACTCCATGAACTAGGCAGAAGATACTCAATTCCCATGGACTCCAATAGGGCCAGGATTTCACCTGCACTGGAAGCAGTTGCAAATACTAGTGTAGAAGGGAGGGGGAGGGGAAGAGCAGTGAGCGACAGGGAGAGGGGGAGAGGAGTGAACGGGGGTGAGGACTCAGGAGGAAGGGGCGGGGTGGGGTGAGACCTTGGGGGAAGAGACAGGGCAAGGTGAGACCTGGGGGGAGGGGCAGGGCAGGGGTGGGTCCTGGGGGGGACAAGGCAGGGCTGGAGTGGGGCCTCAGGGGAAGGGACAGGGCAAGGGAGCTTCCGGCACTACTGCTGGAGTGTCTGTGTTTTATCTATTAGAAAGTTGGCAACCCTAGTTTCTGTCCGCCAGCCACATGGTTTTAGGGTTACCATTCGTCCGGATTATCCCGGACATGTCCAGATTTGGGGGGTTTAAATAGCCGTCCGGGACGACTTTGTAAAAATCTAAAAAGGTCTGGGATTTCCCTCCCAATGCAGAGCGCAGTGCGGCTGACAGGGCGGCCTGGCCGGATTGAGCCGCTTGGATAGGGGCCTCCAGCAGCCAGACCCCGTCCCCTGCTCCCCCCTCCCCTGCAGCCTACCCCAACACACACAACAGGGACAGAAGTTACACCCGTAACTGGCACATCACTCAGTGCTCACTTTGTGAAGAACAGCACCCTGCTAGCTTTTCTCCAGGCTCCCTTAGAAGGAGCTGTCACGTGTTCAGTCAGTCCACTGGCTAATTCTGCTCCAGCCCGCGAAGGCCACTGAGCGGCGCAGACAGAACTGCTCTCTCACATGGGACCAAGTTCCCAAAAGTCACCATCGGAGAGGGCTCCAGTCACCATGTGGACAGTAGCTCAGAAACAACAACTCCAAATCTCTTCTCCAAACCCTCTGCCTCGGGTTTCTCACAGGTTCCAATAGCCCTTCACCACGGCTCCATTGGGCCATTCTGCCCTTTGGCACATTCCCTGCCTGCAGGGCCGTCCCTCGGCATTGTGGGGCCCGGGCAGAAGTGATGGATTCATCTCTCCGGGACCGAGCATGGTGGCCAATCGCACCAGCCCACAGGGCCCCCCCAAAGCGTGATACCCAGAGCAGTCACTCCGATTTGCCCTACCCAAGAGATGGTTCTGCCTGCCTGGGCTTCTTGCTCCCAGACAGGCTGTTTAACCTGGCCCCCGACTGACCAGCACTATCCTCCCCAGCCAACTCCTCCCTGAGCAGTGGGACACCCCTGACAGACAAGGGGGTAGAAAAGGGATTTTCTAACTCTGGCCACCCCAACCCCAGTCACAGCCCAGCTCCTTTCACATAGGTTCTTTGTGCGGCCTGTTAAGAAGCTAACAGCACCTGCTGGCGTGCCTTGGCAGATGACTGTGCCCAGAGCAAAATGCCCAGTGCAGACTCCTGACCAGCCAGCAGCTTGTCTGATTCCTGGCGTGTTAGGGGCTCAGTAGGATTTGGTACTGTAGGATGACATGGTACAGGAACCCCCTGGTGTCACTGCCATGCAAATTCACCCTGATGGATAAACTGACCATGAACGATAACACTCCCCACCAATAACAGCTGCAGCTGCATGCCACTGCCCAGCACTGTGTGTCACCTACACCTGTGCAGAGCAGGAGACAAGTATTCTCAGCCCAGTATTCACCATTCGCACCACTGGGGTAGCTGGCCAGCAACAGCTCAGGTACCGTGCCAGGCAGCACCTGCCTCTCTGTCCACACAAGAGGAGTAAGTGAGCCTCATCCATGGGGCTGCTGACAGTATGGGGCAGGAGGGACGTGCAATGCATTTTCCAACCCCTATGTGTGGCCCCATTCATAACTGCAATGCATGCATGTGACCATGAGGGTATCTGCATGTGTGGTGCCCGCACATGTATTTGCATGTGTATCTCCATGCAACTAGCTGAGTGTGCGTGTCCCCGTGTGTGGCTGTTCTAGGGCAGCCCAGCTGTAAGGGCTAGGTCTGTCTTGCTCCTAGACCCCCGGGGGTTAAGAAGGTGGCACCCGCGCACACAGCCCCTCACTGTTCTGAGTGGTGGTGCCCCAACCACTGACGTAGCAGGGGGAGAAGGTAGTGACAGCCATGAGTGCGCTGGGCAGGCAAGCCGGCTGTGTGAGGTCATCAAAGGTCACAGGACGGTCAAGCTGGATGAGGGCGATGTCATTTGTCTCCTTGCGTGGATTGTACTCCTGGTGCAGCACAGCCCTGTGCACTGAGCGGATCTGCACTAAGTCTGACAGGTGGGAGAGCTCTGAGATGCCAATCACAATCCTCCACCGAGCCAGGAGCCTAGACATGCACGTACAGCTGGGTTAGTGCATAGACCCAGGCCTATGGAGTCCTAACACCAACCGTACGTCTCACACACACACACACACAGCTGGTTAGTGCACAGACACGGGCACCACAAACTCCTAACACTCACCATACATCACACATACACAGCTGGGTTAGTGCACAGACCCGGGCACCACAAACCCCTAACACCCACCGTACGTCATATGCACAGCTGGTTAGTGCACAGACCCAGGCACCACAAACACCTAACACCCACCGTACGTCTCTCACACACACACAGCTGGTTAGTGCACAGACACGGGCACCACAAACCCCTAACACCCACCATACGTCACACACACAGCTGGTTAGTGCATAGACCCAGGCACCACAAACTCCTAACACCCACCGTACGTCTCTCACACACACAGAGCTGGTTAGTGCACAGACCCAGGCACCACAAACCCCTAACACCCACCGTACGTCACACGCACAGCTTGTCAGTGCACAGACCCAGGCACCACAAATACCTAACACCCACCGTACGTCTCTCACACACACACAGCTGGTTAGTGCACAGACACGGGCACCACAAACTCCTAACACTCACCGTACGTCTCTCTCACACACACACAGCTGGTTAGTGCACAGACATGGGCACCACAAACTCCTAACACTCACCGTACATCACACACACAGCTGGTTAGTGCATAGACCCAGGCACCACAAACTTCTAACACCCACCGTACGTCTCACACACACACACAGCTGGTTAGTGCACAGACACGGGCACCACAAACTCCTAACACTCACCGTACGTCTCTCTCACACACACACTGCTGGTTAGTGCACAGACATGGGCACCACAAACTCCTAACACTCACCGTACATCACACACACAGCTGGTTAGTGCATAGACCCAGGCACCACAAACTTCTAACACCCACCGTACGTCTCACACACACACACAGCTGGTTAGTGCACAGACACGGGCACCACAAACTCCTAACACTCACCGTACGTCTCTCTCACACACACACTGCTGGTTAGTGCACAGACATGGGCACCACAAACTCCTAACACTCACCGTACATCACACACACAGCTGGTTAGTGCATAGACCCAGGCACCACAAACTTCTAACACCCACCGTACGTCTCACACACACACACAGCTGGTTAGTGCACAGACACGGGCACCACAAACTCCTAACACTCACCGTACGTCTCTCTCACACACACACTGCTGGTTAGTGCACAGACATGGGCACCACAAACTCCTAACACTCACCGTACATCACACACACAGCTGGTTAGTGCATAGACCCAGGCACCACAAACTTCTAACACCCACCGTACGTCTCACACACACACACAGCTGGTTAGTGCACAGACACGGGCACCACAAACTCCTAACACTCACCGTACGTCTCTCTCACACACACACTGCTGGTTAGTGCACAGACATGGGCACCACAAACTCCTAACACTCACCGTACATCACACACACAGCTGGTTAGTGCATAGACCCAGGCACCACAAACTTCTAACACCCACCGTACGTCTCACACACACACACAGCTGGTTAGTGCACAGACACGGGCACCACAAACTCCTAACACTCACCGTACGTCTCTCTCACACACACACTGCTGGTTAGTGCACAGACATGGGCACCACAAACTCCTAACACTCACCGTACATCACACACACAGCTGGTTAGTGCATAGACCCAGGCACCACAAACTTCTAACACCCACCGTACGTCTCACACACACACACAGCTGGGTTAGTGCACAGACCCAGGCACCACAAACCCCTAACACCAACCATACGTCACACACACACACACAGCTGGTTAGTGCACAGACATGGGCACCACAAACCCCTAACACCCAGCTTACGTCACACACACACCTGGTTAGTGCATAGACCCAGGCACCACAAACTCCTAACACTCACCGTACGTCACACACACCGCTGGTTAATGCATAGACCCAGGCACCACAAACACCTAACACCCACCATACGTCTCTCTCTCTCTCTCACACACACACACACACACACACACACACAGCTGGTTAGTGCACAGACACGGGCACCACAAACCCCTAACACCCACCGTACGTCTCTCTCTCTCTCTCTCACACACACACACACACACAGCTGGTTAGTGCACAGACACGGGCACCACAAACCCCTAACACCCACTGTACGTCACACACACACAGCTGATTATTGCACAGACTGGGGCCCAGCAGACCCATAACACCCACCGTACGTCTCACACACACACAGCTGGCTTAGTGAACAGACCCGGGCTCTGTGGATCTGTAACACCCACCGTATGTCACATGCACAGCTGGTTAATGCACAGATGTGGGCCCCACAGACCCACAACACCCACCATATGTCACATACATAGAGTTGGGTTAGTGCACAGAGCTACAGGCGTGGGTCCCACAGATCTGTAACATCCACTGTATGTCACACACCCACAGCTATCGACTGCGTTCTGTCAGTGTGACAAGTGAGCGTGAACCTGGGACCTCTGGAGCTAAATGCATGAGCCTCTACTGCATGAACTGAAAAACACATGGCCCTTAGCAAAGGCTGTAGCAGAATTGTTAATCTCTAAGTGGTCTTGGTGCCACTAGAGGGGCGAGAGCACCACCCACAGGAGGTGTGTGGGTTACACACGCACAGCGAGCTTAGTACACAGACCAAGACTACTATTTTGACACAGTAGCTCAAGCTACCGGGACTCCCACCCCCTAGCTTCAAGGGTAGATGGATCCTTGGAAAGGGACAGTCTGTTTTAATTTAAAGACTCCAACTGATGGAGAATCCACCATGTCAGTTCTTCCAGTGGGTCATCGCCCCACTCACACAGCTGCACCATATTTTTAGTTTAAATTTCCATTTCCAGCTACTGGGGCACCACCCCTTGGGCACTTTGCTAAACCTAATGACAGCAAATAACGACTGCTTAATTGGCACAGTATAATACAAGCTAGTTGGGAGGGACATGGGAATTTCCAGCAATATTTTTAAGACCTATTTGCATGACTCCATACCTGTCACCGTGGTATTGCTACCCAGTGTGTGCAGCAGGGTTAAAATGCTGCTCCTGGGGCAAAGCAGGAAACACAAGGTGTTTTGTCAGGGTGTTATGAATGGGTTGTCAGGGACTGGCTGGGACCAGCCCATATAGCATATAGGGATTAGAGACTAACCTAGTGAGGAGGGCTTTAAACTAGGTTTGGTGGGGGCAGGTGACAAAAACCCACAGGTAAGTCAAAAACATGAAGCCCTGGGAGAAGGGTCGGAATATGGGGATGGGGGGGATGAGCCATTACAGCTGGGATAGGGGAGAGACAAGAGAGAACATGGGGGGAAAAGCAAATCAAATCTTGGGTGTCTGTTAACTAATGCGAGAAATATGGGGAATAAGCTGGAAGAACTAGAAATGCTAGTGAATAAACACAGCTATGACATAGCTGACATCACAGACTTGGCAGGATAATACACAACTGGAATATTAGTGTCGAAGGATACAGCTTGCTCAGGAAGGACAGGCAGGTGAAAAAGGGAGGAGCTGTTGGACGGAGGCTGAGATGGAAATAAGAGACAGACCTGTTGAACATCGATGGTTTAAGGATAAAAAGGCTAAAAAATAAGCGTGATGTCATAGATGCTGACTCCATGGGTGCTCCAGGGCTCAAGCACCCATGGAAAAAAATAGGGGGTGCTCAGCACCCACCAGCCAGTAGTTACAGGCTCCAGGGCTGGACACTGATCAGCTATTTGGTGGCCCTGGGGCTAGCCGCAGATCAGTTGTTTAGGGCACTGGAGCTGACCGCAGATCAGCAAGCAGCTGGCAGGAGGCACTTGGGGAAGGGGAGGGGGCAGAGAGAAACAAGTGGCAGGTGGATGGGTGGGAGCCCTCGGGGGAGGGGGTGGAGTGGGGTTGGGAAGAGGAAGAATGAGGGCAGGGCCATGGGGGAAGAGGCCAAATGGGAGCAGGGCTTGGGGTGGAACAGGGGTGGAGCACCCACTGCACTGGGAAAAACAAACATTAGTGCCTGTGGTCTACTACAGACCACCTAACCAGGAAGAAGAGGTGGATGAGGCTTTTTATAAACTAACAAAATCATCCAAAGCACAGGACTTGGTGGTGATGGAGGACTTCAACTACCTAGACATCTGTTGGGAAAACAATACAGCAGGGCACAGATTACCCAGCAAGCTCTTGCAATGTATTGAAGACAATTTTTTATTTCAGATGCTGGCAGGAGCAGCTCCAGGCACCAGCACGCCAAACGCATGCCTGGGGTGGCAAGCCACGGTGGGGGCGCTCTGCTGGTTGCTGCGAGGGCGGCAGGCAGGTTGCCTTCAGCAGCATGCCTGGGGAGGGTCTGCTGGTCCCACGACTTCGGCGGACCTCGCGCAAGCACGCCGCCGAATCCGCAGGACTGGGGACCTCCTGCAGGCAAGCTGCCAAAGCCAGCCTGTCTGCCATGCTTGGGGTGGCAAAATACCTAGAGCTGCCTCTGGAAGGCAGAGAAAGCTACTAGAGAAGAGGCTGTTCTAGATTTGATTTTGACAAATAGGGAGGAACTGGTTGAGAATTTGAAAGTGGCAAAGGCAGCTTGGGTGAAAGTGATCATGAAATGGTAGTGTTCATGATTCTAAGAAATGGTAGGAGGGAAAACAGCAAAATAAAGATAATGGATTTCAAGAAGGCAGACTTCAGCAAACTCAGGGAGTTGGTAGATAAGCTCCCATGGGAAGAAGTCTAAGAGGAAAAATAGTTGAAGACAGTCGGCCATTTTTTCAAAGACACATTATTAATGGCACAAAAGCAACTAATCCACTCCATAGGTAATTTAGAAAGTATGGTCAGAGACCACCCTGGCTTAACTAGAAGATCTTCAATTATCTGAAACTCAAAAGAGTCCTAAAAAAAGTGGAAACTAGGTCAAATTACAAAAGAGGAATATAAATAAGTAACACAAGTATATAGGGACAAAATTAGAAAGGCCAAGCCACAACACAAGATTAAACTAGCTAGAGACATAAAGGGTAACAAGAAAACATTCTACAAATACATTAGAAGCAAGAGGAAGACCAAGGACAGAATAGGCCCATTACTCAATGGGAGTGGTGAGGGGAGGGAAACAATATCAGAAAATGTGGAAATGGCAGAGATGCTTAATGACTTTCTTGTTTTGGTTTTCACCAAAAAGGTTAGTAGCGACTGGACGTCTAAAGTAGAGAATGCCAATGAAAATAAGATAGGATCAGAGGCTAAAGTAGGGAAAGAACAAGTTAAAATTTACTTAGACGAGTTAGATGTCTTCAAGTCACCAGGGCCTGATGAAATACATCCTAGAAAGTTCAAGGAGCTGACTGAGGAGACATCTGAGCCATTAGCAATTATCTTCAAAAAGTCATGGAAGAAAGGAGAGATTCCAGGGAACTGGAAAAGGGCAAATCTAGCGCCCATCTATAAAAAGGGAAAGAAAGACAACCCGGGGAATTACAGACCAGTAAGTTTAACTTCAGTATCTGGAAAGATAATAGAGCAAATAACTAAGCAATCAATTTGCAAACATCTAGAAGATAATAGAGGTGATAAGAAACAGTCAGCATGTATTTGTCATGAATAAATCATGTCAAACCAATCTAATAGCTTGCTTTGACAGGGTAACAAGCCTTGTAGCTAGGGGGAAGTGGTAGATGTGGTATATCTTGACTTTAGTAAGGCTTTTGATACTGTCTCACATGACATGCTCATAAACAAACTAGGCAAATGCAACCTAGATGGAGTTACTATAAGGTGGATACATAACTGGTTGGAAAACCATTCCCAGAGAGTAGTTATCAGTGGTTCACAGTCAAGCTGGAAGAGCACATCAAGTGGGGTCCCAAAGGGATCAATTCTGGGTCTGGTTCTGTTCAATATCTTCATCAGTGATTTAGATAATGACATAGAGAGTACACTTATAAAATTTGTGGACGATACCAAGATGGGAAGGATTGCAAGTGCTGTGGAAGATAGGATTAAAATTCAAAATGATTTGGACAAACTGGAGAAGTGGTTTGAAGTAAATAGGATGAAATTCAATAAGGACAAATACAAAGTGCTCCACTTAGGAAGGAACAATCAGTGTCACACATACAAACTGGCCAATGACTGCCTAGGGAGGAGCACTGCAGAAAGGGATCTGGGGATCATAGTGGACCACAAGCTAAATTTGAATCAACAGTGTAACATTGTTGCAAAAAAGCAAACATCCTTCTGAGATGTGTTAGTCGGAGTGTTGTAAGCAAGACACGAAAAGTAATTCTTCCGCTCTACTCCGTGCTGATTAGGTCTCAACTGGAGTATTGTGTTCAGTTCTGGGTGCCACATTTCAGGAAAGATGAAGATGTATTGGAGAAAGTCCAGAGAAGAGCAACAAAACTGATTAAAGGTCTAAAAAACATGACCTGTTATGAGGGAAGATTGAAAAAATTGCATTTGTTTAGTCTGGAGAAGAGAAGACTGAGGGGCAACATGATAACAGTTTTCAAGTACATTAAAAATTGTTACAAGAACGAGGATGAGAAATTGTTCTCATTAACCTTGGAGGACAGGACTAGAAGCAATGGGCATAAATTGTAGCATGTGATGGTTTAGGTTGAACGTTAGGAAAAGCTTTCTAACTCTCAGGATAGTTAATTACTGGAATAACTTGCCTAGGGAAGCTGTGGAATCTCTGTTACGGGAGATGTTTAAGAGTAGGTTGGACAAACACTCCAGAGCTGATCCAGGGAACAGAAGGATGTGCTGTTTGCCAGATGCTAAGACACGGGATGTGGACCTGAGGCTGAAGAGGATCCTAATGGGAGAGGGAAAGAATCCACTGATTGTCCTTCATATGGGAATGAATGACACGGTTAGATTCTCACTAGAACATATCAAGGGAGACTATGCCAGGCTAGGGAAGACGCTTAAAGAAATCAAGGTTCAGGTAATCTTCAGTGGGATTCTGCCTGTTCCTAGAGAAGGACAACAATGGTGTGACAAGATTATGATGATGAATAGATAGCTCAGGCAGTGGTGCCATAAGGAGGGCTTTGGGATGTATCGCCACTGGGAGGCATTCACGGACAGGGGACTGTTCTCTCGGGATGGACTTCACCTGAGTAAGGAGGGAAATAGACTTCTAGGATGGAGGCTGGCCCAACTGATTATGAGAGCTTTAAACTACGAACTGGGGGGAGATGGTTGGGAGATGTCCAGGTAATCTCCACGCCAGATTTTAACATTGAAAGGGAAGAAAACGAAGCAAGAGAGGATACAGCCATGGACAGGAGAATGGATGTATGGAGGAAGGGTAGTGTAGATACCAGTCTAATAGGGGATATTGGTGGTAGAATGTCTGTGCCTAATCGGGTAAATGTCAGTGATACCAAACAGCAAAAATTAAGATATTTGTACACTAATGCGAGAAGCCTAGGAAACAAAATGGAGGAACTAGAGCTACTGATGCAGGAAGTGAAACCAGATGTTATAGGGATAACAGAAACATAGTGGAATAGTAGTCATGACTGGAGTACAGGTATTGAAGGCTATGTGCTGTTTAGGAAAGACAGAAATAAAGGCAAAGGTGGTGGAGTAGCATTGTATATCAATGATGAGGTTACACTTGTAAGAAATAGAAGCAATGGATGGATAAGAACATGTCTAATCTCCTCGGGCTAATCCAATCGCCCATTGGGGAAGGAAGCAACCCCAAAGAAAAAAACACTCCCGATATACTTTTCCTGGAATAGTGCTTGGGGGTGTGCTAGCAGAACACCGGCATGTGATTTTGGATAATGAATAGACGCCTCTTTAATACTTTAATGAAGTAAATACAATGGGAATTGTGGTAATCAATGGAGAACTTTACATACTTCCCAGAATTATAGAACTTGGAGGACATAGTGCTAGTAAAATCATAGGGCGTCAGCATTTTTCCTTCGTACGGATGCGCGCACTCAGCTGAATTGGACGTTCCTTCAACCGACCGAGAAGTTGCCTATGTATCAAATCAGAGAGGGGATGCAATTTTTTGAGATTTGGTTTTGGTGAGTAGTGAGGACTCCTAGAGAAGAGAATGGGTTGTAGGGGAGGCAACCTTGTTCAGCGAGATTCATGAGCTACTTCAGGCTCAAACTAATGGAGGATAAAAAAAATAGATCTGGGAACATACAGGGTTTTTATTTCACAAA
This sequence comes from Chelonoidis abingdonii, assembly GCF_003597395.2. Taxonomy (NCBI): domain Eukaryota; kingdom Metazoa; phylum Chordata; order Testudines; family Testudinidae; genus Chelonoidis; species Chelonoidis abingdonii. The sequence goes on from NC_133769.1 coordinate 8,620,321, forward strand.
GGGTTAACTTAAAAAGTTAAGGAAATTATGTTGGAAAGTGGATTGAAACTGAAGAACGTGGTGGATCTAAATGCAGATGGAGGCCTGAATTAACTTCAAGTCAAGGTGCAGAAACTCAGAAGCCTGCATCCCAAGAAAGGGGGAAAAACAAGTAGGCAGGAGTTTAAGACCAAAGCTGGATGAGCAAGCATCTCAGAAGAGGCAATTAAGAAAAAGCAGAAGCCTACAAGAGTGGAAGATGGGAAGGATTAGCAAGGAAAGCTACCTTATTAAGGTCAGAACATGTAGGGATAAAGTGAGAAAGGCCAAAAGCCAATAGAGTTGGACCTTGCCAAAGGGAATTAAAACCATAGTAAAAGGTCTAATATAGCCATACAAAATAAGAAGAAAACAAAGAAAGAAGAAGTGGGACTGCTAAACAACTGAGGATGGAGTGGATGTTAAAGAAATCTAGGCATGATACAATACTAACAAATACGTTTAATGAGGCGCGCACCATGAGGCTAGACGCGAGAAGGGCCACGTAAATCACGTAGAGAATGACAAAGTTAAAACGAATGAGGCTTAATTATGCGGAGGAGCTCGATATAGATACTATATTCCGCATATCTATAATCCGAAGCTGGAAAGCCTAACTCGACGCTGCTTAATGGGACAAATCAGGGGGGCCCATGTTATCACTTCATCCAAAACTATTAAAGGAACTGGCACCATGAAATTGCAAAGCCCAATTAAGCAAGAAATTTAATGAATCTGTAATCTCAGAGGTTGTAGGCGCGTAGTGACTGGAGAATTGCTAACATAGTTCATTTTTAAAGAAAGGGAAAAAGAGTGAATCTGAGTAACCTATAGGACCGTTAGTTTGACATCTGTAGTATGTAAAATCTTGGAAAAAAATTTTGAAAGAGAAAGTAAGGGTATAAGGACATTGAGTAGGTCACCGGTAATTGGGACACAAACAGTCAACATAGAAATGTACAAGATGAGATGTTGCAGGGCATTATATCTTCTATAGAACCCTGGATCTCCTTCTTTGAGAAAGGTAACTGCGGTGAGCGCCAGCATCGTGTCTGCTGAACTCGCCGACCACCGCGATACTTCAGACTGGAATGGCGAGAGCAAGAAGAAAAGGGGACTTCAATTGCTTACCCTGATTTCCAGTAGGCATTTGTACCACGGTTCCAGCATGGGGAATTATTAAGCTAAATAGAAAAGAAAAAAAAATGGGGGGGAAAAATCAAATAGAATGGAAAAAATTAAAAGTGGAATAAGAACCTAGTTAAAGGGGAACTAACAACGAGTCGTAAACTGAAATAGGTGACATGCAGGTTTAAGGCCAAGCAAACGGCTGTCTCGGCTGGAGGGAGGTTTACTAGTGGAGTTCCTCCAGGGATGCCAGACCTAAAGGGACCAGAGTCGATTTAATCTTTTTTAACTGGATACACACACACCAGGAAACGTGGAGGATGTGGCTAATAAAGTTTTGCGGTATTAACACAAAAGCTGGGAGATATTGCCAATAAACAAGAGAAGGACTGGCAAATCATAACAGGAAGTTCTGGAGACATATAAACGGATATTGGATAGTAATCCACCGGATGAAATTTAATAGTGAAAAGTCCAAGGTCATGCATTTAGGGATTAATAACAAAAGAACTATGTTATAAGCTGGATGGAGCATCAAGTTGGAGAGTAACAGGAGGAGAAAGACCTGAGTATTGAGGTTGATCAAGGCTGAACCTATGAGCAACCAATGTGAAATATGGCTGGAAAAGCTAATGTGGCTGGAATGCATCAAGTGAGGTAATTTTCCCAGTAGAGAAAGGGACGGTGTTAGTACCATATATAAGGCAAACATGGAACATGCAGTACACGAGAGGGCTTAACTAGGAAGATCTGAGGAATGAAAAATCTGTCTTATGAAAAGGAGACTCCAAAGAGCTTGGCTGTTTAGGCTAACCAAAAGGAGGCTGAGGGAGATATGATTGCTCTCTATAACTAGATTAGAGGATAAATACCAGAGAGGGAGAGAATTTATTTAAGCTCAGTACCAATGTGGACACAAGAACAAACGGATATCAATTGACCATCAGGAAGTTTAGACTTGAAATTAGACGAAGGTTTCTAACCATCAGAGGAGTGAAGTTCTGGAACAGCCTTCCAAGGGGAGCAGTGGGGGCAAAAGACATATCTGGCTTCAAGACTAAGCTTGATAAGTTTATGGAGGAGATGGTATAATGGGATAGCCTAATTTTGGCAATTAATTGGTGTTTGACTATTAGCGGTAAATATGCCCAATGGTCTGTGATGAGATGTTAGATGGGGGTGGGATCTGAGTTACTACACAGAATTCTTTCCTGGGTGCTGGCTGGTGAGTTTTCCCCACATGCTTAGGGTTTAACTGATCTCTATATTTTTCCTCCGGGGCAGATTGGCAGAGGCCCTGGGTTTTTTTTGCCTTCCTCTGTTGCGTGGGGCACGGATCAGTTGCTGGAGGATTCTCTGCACCTTGAGGTCTTTAAACCATGATTTGAGGACTTCAGTGGCTCAGACATAGGTTTGATACACGAGTGGGTGGGTGAGATTCTGTGGCCTGCATTGTGGAGGAGGTCAGACTAGATGATCATAATGGTCCCTTCTGACCTTAAAGTTTATGATTCTATGATTCTATGAAACACCTGTCAAGGATGATCTAGATAATACTGAGTTCTGCCATGAGCGCAGGGGACTGGACTAGATGACCTCTCAAGGTCCTTTCCAGTCCTATGATTCTATATCAGTGGAAGACCCTACAGAGACAATGGGAACCCCAAGGGCTGAACAACTGACACATGTCTGTGGGATGCTCCAGTGGGCTGAACATGTGAACTTAGCCCAGCATTGCAGCAGGAGAACAATGGGGGAAGGTGACAGGAAGGGGCCACAAAGAGGTGAGCTCACAAAGACGTGGGTCTCTTACATGGAACTGAGACACAAGGAACAGAGAGAAAGCAAAGGTGATTCCTACAGCAGCATGGCTCAAGGGAGCTCTAGCCTTGGCCAGTCTGAACTCTTCTTATCCTTTGCCTCTCTGTTAACCTAATGGCTTCCCAATGCTGTGACCAGGTGACTAATAAACCCGACTGTTTCGAAAAGGCTGCATGGAGTTGCAGCAGATACCTGCTAAGGTGCCTTGATCAGGAAGACTGGAAGAAAGTTAATGTTGTGCCAATATTTAAAAAGATAAATGGGGTGGCTCAGATAATTAGAGGCCTATCAGCCAGACATTTATCCCAGGCAAGAAAATGGCATGCCTGATACAATCCGATTAATAAAGAAATAAAGGGGGGGGGGCAATATAATTAATGTCAATCAATAAACATAAGAAAGCACAAAATCATCAGTGATAAAGTTTGCAAATGACATAGAAATGTGGGGAGTGGTCAATAGTGAAAAGGCAGGTCACTGATCCAGAGCAATCTGGTTTGCTTGGTAAACTGGGTTCAAGCAAACCATATGCATCTGAATGTGGTTAAATACACATTAGGGAACAAAGAATGTCGACCAGACATACAGGCTAGGGGATGCTATCCTGGGAAGCAGCGACTGACAAAGATTTGGGGGCAGAGGGGGATAATCAGCTGAACATGAGCTCCCAGTGTGATACTGTGCCCAAGACAGCTAATGGGATCCTGGGCTGCATAAACAGGGGCATCTCAAATATGAGCAGAGAGATTATTTTACCTCTCTATTTGGCACTGATGTGACCATTGCTGTCATCCTGTGTCCTGCTCTGCTGCCACAGGTCAAGAGGGATGCTGATAAATTGGACTGCGCTCAGAGAAGAGCCACAAGAATGATCAAGGGACTAGAAAACCTGCTGATAGCGATAGACCCAAGGAGCTCAGTCATTAGCGTAACAAAGAGAAGGTTCAGGGGTGACTTGATCACAGTCTATAGGTACCTACGGGGGAGCAAATATTTAATAACAGGCTCTTCGATCTAGCAAACGATGGTCTAACGTAATCCAGTGGTTGGAAGTTGAAGCTAGACAAATTCAGAGTGGAAATAAGTGTAAATTGTTGACGGTGACAGTAATTACCCATTGGAACAATTTACCAAGGGTCACGGTGACAATTTTTAAATCAAGATTGGAGGATTGTCTGAAAGCTCTGCTCTAGGAATTAATTTGGGGGCAGGTCTCTGGCCTGTTTACACAGGAGGTCAGACTAGATTCTCACAGGGACCCTTCTGGCTTTGGAAGCTATGAATCCCTGACTAGGATAAAAGTCTCTGAACAGGAGTCTGCTTCAGGCAGACTCTCCCGGCAGAGTTCACAGGGAGGAGCAGGAGTGCTGCAGCCTGGAGACATGGTCTGGCAGGCGCTGAGGCCGCATGGCCTACCCCTATGGAAAGGTGTGACCTCCTGGGCATCTGGCACACTGAAAGGGTTCTCCCAAGGGAGCACTGACAATCCAGGGCATAGGGGCAGGCCCTGTCAGTCTGCAGCACTAGTGCTAAGCAGCTACGTAGTGCTAGCAATTTCCAAATACACTTTCCAGGAGCCCACTTTATCCGAGTGCCGCTCAGCCCACAGTTCTGACCCTCACTGAGGCCATGTCTGCATGGGTGGAGTGTGTCATTCAAAAAATGTGTTGTGATGACTGAGCCTCCAGTGCAGACCGAGGTGGGCGACAGTGAAAGCTTCATAGCTGGTTGTGGCTAATCTGGGGCACCCCTTTCTGAAATGATCTACTTTCCCAAGGCAGGCATGGCCTGTGTGCAGAACCGCAGCGCTTGGCAGCACATCTCATGTGAACAGTGAATGAGGTGCAGCAACCAGGGAAAGGGGTCCCCCCCAGATCCACACCCTTCCCCTCACCCTCTTTATGCAGGCTTGAGGGGAGAGAGAGACCCAGCAGCGCACAGCTAGCACAGAGTCAGATTTACAGTAAAGGTGAGTGAGGAGCTCTTCCCCGTCTCACTCGCCAAGGCACCCAGGCCTTCCCCCAGTACTGGGCCCAATGCCGTTCACCATTTTCAGCAGTGCTCTGGTAGTGAATATCAGATCGCTGCTGGTACAACTTAGGGATGCCCCAGAGATGGGTGGAGTGGTAAATAATGATGAGGCAAGGGGAGCCGTAAAGGAGCGATCAGGATTGTTTGGTCAACTGGGCCCGTTCCAACAACATACATTTTAATACAGCCAAATGGGAAAGTTATGCACCTAGGAACAAGAAATGCAGACCATAGCTACAGAATGGGGGCCTGTGACACTGAACAGGATTTAGGGGTCATAGTGGACAAGTAATTGACCATGTGCTCCCAGTGTGATGCTGTGACAAAAGGGCTACTATGATTTTTGGATGTATAAACTGGGGAGAAGTGAGTAGGAGCTGGGAGCGGATTTTACTTCTGTTTGCAGCGTTGGTGAGTCCCATGCTGAACACTGCATTCAGTTCTAGTGCCCACATTTTAAAAAGAATGTTGAAAAATTGGAGAGGGTGCAGACAAGAGCCACAGAAATGATTCAAGGGCTGTAGAAAATGCCTGACAGTGAGAGACAGACAGAGCTCTGTGCTCAGCCTAGATTGAGAAGTGACTCAAGTACAGTGCATATAAGCCTTCATGGAGAGAAAGTACCAGGTAATGACACTGTCATAAACAGATAGTAGGAGTTAATAGAACAGAAGTACTTTATATCTCTTTTGACTGTAAGGGGTTAACAAGTTCAGTAAGCCTGGCTGTCACCTGACTGGAGGACCAATCAGGGGACAGGACACTTTCAGATCTGGAGGGAGGGAAGTTTCTGTGTGTGCTGTTAGTGTTTTTGTGTTGTTGTTCACTCTGGGGGCTCAGAGGGACCAGACATGCAACCAGGGTTTCTCTCCAGTCTCTTCTCCCGATTACAGGGCTCTTATCAGTTCAGAATAGTGAGAGTACTAGGTAGATAAGGGCGAGGTTAGGCTTATGTTTGTTTTCAATGTGCCTTTGCAAACTGTGCATTTGGCTGGGAGTTGTTCAGATTTCTATTTTGCTGGAAGGATCTTTAATTTGTACTATCACTTAGGCTGGGAGGGTATTCCCAGTGTCTATAGCTGAAAGACCCTGTACCTAATCCATCTTAAATTTACAAAGATAATTTTTATTGTTTTTCTCTCTTTAATTAAAAGTTTCTTGTTTAAGAACCTGATTGTTTTTTTATTCTGGTGAGACCCCACGAGACTGGGTCTGGATTCACCAGGGAATTGGTGGGGAGAAAGGAGGGAAGGGGGAGAGAAAGGCTAATTCTCCCTGTATCAGGATTACTGTCTCTCTCAGGGAGAGTCTGGGAGGGGGAGAGAGAAGGAGGGGGAAGGTGAATTTTCCTCTCTGTTCAGATTCAAGGAGTTTGAATCACAGTGATCTTCCAGGGTAACCCAGGGAGGAGAAGCCTGGGAAAGGCAACGGTGGGGGAAAGGGTTTACTTTCCTTGTGGTAAGATCCAGAGGGTCTGGGTCTTGGGGGTCCCTGGGCAATGTTTTGGGGGGACCAGAGTGTACCAGGCACTGGAATTCCTGGTTGGTGGCAACGCTACAGGTTCTAAGCTGATAATTAGCTTAGAGGAATTCATGCTGGTACCCCAACTCTTGGACGCTAAGGTTCAGGGTGGGGAATTGTACCATGACAGACACCTATTCAATCTAGCAGAGAATGGCAGAACAAAACCTAGTTGCTGGAAGCAGAAGCCAGACAAATTCAAATGAGAAATTAGGCCCAAATAGTCAACAATGAAGGCGACTAAGAACTGGAACAAACTCCCAAGGGTAGTGGTGGATTCTCCATCTCATGGTGTCTCCAGATCTAGACTAATAATAATAAATGGAGATATGCCTATCTCACAGAACTGGAAGGGACCTTGCAAGGTCATTGAGTCCAGCCCCCTGCCTTTGCTAGCAGGACCAAATACTGATTTTGCCCCAGATCCCTAAATGGCCCCTTCAAAGATTGAACTCACAACCCTGGGATTAGCAGGCCAAGCCTCAAACCACTGAGTTATCCCTTCCCCCACAAAAACATTTGATGCTTCTGGAAAATGTTTTAGCTGAACCCAAGTTATTGGGCTTAATACAGGGGCTCAGACTAGAGGTTCTAATGGTACCTACTGTCCTTACATTCTATGGATCAGCAGCTCATGCTCCCCAAGTGTCTTCCAGCCCCCTGCCCGCACTGTCCCCCTAGGGTCCTGGCACAGACTGCCCCCGTCTCACCTTCTCTTGGCTTTGAAGCAGTGAGCTGCTGTGAGGACCCAGCGAGTGCTGATGAGGGACCCACCACATGAATGCCGGGGGCCCATTCGGGTGGGGATCTGGATGCTGACAAGCCAGGGCCAGGCCCCCGGAAGAGCTTCTACGCCACCCACGATCCGCATTCCGCCGTAGCCAGACATCAGGGGGCGGTGCCCACAGGCTGTGGAGAAGATCAAAGACAGGCTCTGTGTCTGAAAAGGAATTGCTGGGCTGTGTGAGCCTGAAGGGACCCATCGAGGGCATGAAGGAAATACACCCCCCCAAGCAGTACCCCAGAGCCATTTCCACTCCAAAGAACCTGAGATCAGAGGTGCCTCCACACCCGAGTTCTGCCAACCTGCAGCTCCCTACTTTCCCAGGCCTGGGATCCATCCCCCCCCCAACCCCCCAACTCTGCCAATGCCCCTTAAACCCAATCCCCAGCCCACAGCTACCCCTGCCCTGGGCTCCATCCCCCTGCCCCAGCTCTGCCAACACCCCTCAATCCAACCCACAGCCCCCTGCCACCCCTGCCCTGGGCTCCATCCCCCTGCCCCAGCTCTGCCAACACCCCTCATTCCAACCCACAGCCCCCTGCCACCCCTGCCCTCGGCTCCATCCCCCTGCCCCAACTCTACCAACGCCCCTCAATCCAACCCACAGCCCCCTCCTACCCCTGCCCTGGGCTCCATCCCCCTGCCCCAGTTCTGCCAACACCCCTCAATCCTACCCACAGCCCCCTGCCACCCCTGCCCTAGGCTCCCCACCTCTGGCACAAGGGCCTCGCAGGAGTTAAAGCTGCTCAGATGAATTAGTGGGAGGCAACAGCGTCCCCTTGTGACCAGTTGGAAAGGATAGCTGAGTTCCCACATATTTCTCACTTCGGGGGCTGGAGCTGCTGGATACTTAATGGGAGCCACCTAAACCCCCTCTACCCTGCAGCCTTCTCCATCTCCCTATGGGCAAAGGCCTCAGCCCCCCGCCAACACCTCCCTCTCTGCTCTTCTCCCCTTTCCCCTGTAAAGAAAGGGCTTGGCCTCACTGCCTCCTCTCCTGCAGGGAGCATGGGAGGGGTTGGGGGCTCCCCCAGGGAGTGTGTCTGGGCACTGGTGCATGAGCAGGCCCCACCATGGGGCTGTGCTCATGGCATGAGTGGGGGCAGGAGCCCCTGGCCACCTCCATAGGAGCCCCTCACACATAGGTGCTGGAACTAAGGTGCTGGGGGTGATCCAGCACCCCCTGCATTGAAGTGGTTTCCATTACATACAGGATTCACAATTTGGTTCATTGGCTCTCATCACCCCCATTATACAAATTGTTCCAGCACCCCTGGCCCCACATCCCGCTCACACTTTGAGCTGTATCCCTGCGTCGCCAGGAGCAGCAGGGGCAGGAGCCCCACAGACAGCCAGGCCAGGGACCCCATCGCCAGGCCCAGCTCCTGGGCACCATTGTGACATCACCAGGTCTCGCCTTGGGCTGGAGGAGCCACATTCTCCCATGTTATGCTAGGAGACGGTTGGAATGAGCTGAGCCCACAGCTGGACTTTGCCTCCCCGAGGGGCTGGGCCAAGCTGAACCAGCCTGGAGGAGAGGCTGGGGGTACAAGCCAGCCTGGGATGGGGGAGCTAAGCAGGCCGGAGGGCAGGGCCATAGATTTTTTAAGGCCAAAAGGGACCATTAAATCATCTTGTTTGACCTCCTGCAGGACCCAGGCCAGCCTCTGTTACCCAGTTACCCCATATGATGAAGTGGGAATTTTCTCTAATATTTTCATTAATCCAAGGCATGCCTCAGTTTCCCTGTGCTACCTGCTCCTGGAACAGCGCAAGGACAGGAGATGAGTGTGTGTCCCCTAGCAGTCCGGGTGGAATGACTGGGTTTTTAAGGAACTGGTTGAACCTGACCCGACCTCCAAAGGAGCCAGTAAGACAAAGAGACACACACACCTCTCCAAGTGACTGAACAATCAACACGTAAGAGCAGGAAACCCTGGCAAGCGGGATATGAACTGAACTGTAATCAGGCCTGCCCCTGAAGGACTCTGGCTCACTCACCTGGGAATTGAGTGAAAGGAAGGAAGTCAGAGAGAGCACCGGAGTCTGAAAACGGAGCGTGCCACAGCTTGGCTGCTGAACTGCTCTGGGCTGATCAGAATGAACTATGCTTTACTTTGCCTGCCTCTGTGCTGACCTAAGGACTTCCAATGCTACATTTCTGCTGACTAATAAACCCGACTGTTTTGAAAATGCTGCTTGTGTGTCACAGCAAATACCTGCAAGGCTTCATTCATCTCTGAAGTCTCTGCTGAGGTCTGTCTCAGCTGGAGTAGCTGGCCAGAGCTCACAGTGTGAAGCAGGAGGGCTGACGCCCCAGAAGTTTAGTCTAGGGGGGATGAGGCTGTGTGGCTCACCCTGTGGGGGTTCCTCCAAGAATCTGTTCGGAAGCTGAGGCATAGCACTGAGCCTCTGGAACTGTGAAACCCTCTCTCGATGCGTTTGGCTAAAGCATCTTCCAGAAAGGCATTGGTGTCAGCTCAAAAGCATGAATCCCAACCTCGGGGCAGGCTGCTAGGAAACAGGGCACAATCCCAGGCTGGCTGTGAGTGCTAGATTTTGATTTCACCAACCAATTATCCAGTGTAAACTGCTTAGACACCATAACAGCTGTAACGGAGTAACCAACAGTTCCCTCAGTATGCCGATCTGCCTGCTACCCAGGTGAGCCTGCCCTAGGGCTTGTCTACACTGGCAATTTACAGCGCTGCAATTTTCTCACTCAGGGGTGTGAAAAAACAGCCCCCAAGCGCAGCAAGTTTCAGCACTGTAAAGTGGCAGTGTAAACAGTGCCCCAGCGCCGGGAGCTACGCCTCTCATGCAGCTGGTTTGTTTAGATCACTGGAAGAGCTCCCCCCCAGTGCTCTGCCATGACGACACAAGCCACATTAAAGTGCTGCCACGGCAGCGTTTTAGCATTGCCAGTGTCAACTAGCCCTTGGTGATAGATGACCCCTTGTGCCAAATATCAGAGCAATATTCAGGCTACGCTGTCCCAAAAGATTGATCAATCACCCCAGGTCCAGTGCACTTCAGATCTCACACCGCAGACAATACCAGTGTAACCAACTGTATTAACAGGCAAAGGAAACCAGAGAGTTATTTACAAGGTTAAAGCAGGTAGACATATGCACACAAATGAGTTACAATCTTAAATCTCCAAAAAGTAATAGATGTTTCAATGATAAGCAAACTCTATGTGTCCTTTAGGGCTAACCCAGGCTAAGCAGTGGGGAATTTTGTTTATGCCTGTGATGGGTTGCTACCATTGAGGTGCAGTCTGGGAGCCGTGAGAATTGCTGTATCTCTCTAAGACACACAGCTGGGCTGGGGACACCAGGCCCTGCTTTCACCCAACACCCTATCACCCAACACGGCAGCAGGTGGTGCCACTCACCCAAACTGGGCTACCTGAGTGCCAACAGCAGACACCAGCCAGTTTCCCAGGCATGCACCCCCCTTCTGGAGTGTAAACCCCAAATTACACCATTGTGCACTGCACAGGGATTTATACAGTGTAAGCTCATTAATATGTCTGCCCCTTCCCTCAACGTGGAGAGGAATAAGCACAATGCGCTTGCATTAAACCATGCTGAGATTTTCTCCAGACACTTCAGTCAAAGTCACACTGGTTTAAATTAAAACATAAACCAGTTTATTAACTACAAAAGGATAGATTTTAAGTGATTATAAGTGACAGCAAAGAGCTCAAAGCAGATCACCTAGTAAATAAACAAAACTGAAAACTAAGCCAAATATACTAGAAAGATAGGATATGAATTAGCAAATTCTCACCTGGCTGATCACAGAATATTAGGATTAGAAGAGACCTCAGGAGGTCATCTAGTCTAATCCCCTGCTCAAAGCAGGACCAACATCAATTAAATCATTCCAGCCAGGGCTTTGTCAAACCAGGCCTTAAAAAACTTTAAGGATGGAGATTCCACCACCTCCCTAGGGAACCCATTCCAGTGCTTCACCACCCTCCTAGTGCAATAGTGTTTCCTAATATCCAACCTAGACACTCGCCCCACTGCAACTTGAGACCATTGCTCCTTGTTCTGCTCTCCCACCACTGAGAACAGCTGAGCTCCATCCTCTTTGGAACCCCCTTTCAGGTAGTTGAAGGATGCTATCAAATCCCCCTCACTCTTCTCTTCTGCAGACTAAACAAACCCAATTCCCTCAGCCTCTCCTCATAAGTCATGTGCACCAGCCCCCTGATAATTTTCCTCTGCTGGACTTCTCCAATCTGTCCACATCCTTTCTGTAATGGGCAGCCCAAAACTGGATGCATTACTCCAGGTGTGGCCTCACCAGTGCCGAATAGAGGGAACAATCACTCCTTCGATCTGCTGGCATGTTCCTACTAATGCAGCCCAAAATGCCGTTAGCCTTCTTGGCAACAAGGGCACCATGCTGACTCATATCCAGCTTCTTGTCCACTGTAACCCCTAGGTCCTTTTCTGCAGAACTGCTTCCTAGCCATTCAGTCCCTAGTCCTTGTCCTTGGGACTAAGTGCAGGACTCTTTTAGAAAAGCTGGATGAGCACAAATCCATGGGGCCGAATGCACTGCATCGAGGGTGCTAAAGGAATTGCGAATGTATTGCAGAGCCTTTGGCCATTACCTTTGAAAACTCATGGCGAACGGGGGAGGACCCGGATGACTGGAAAAAGGCTAATGTAGTGCCTATCTTTAAAAAAAAGGGAAGGAGGAAGATCTGGGGAACTACAGGCCAGTAGCCTCACCTCAGTCCCTGGAAAAATCATGGAGCAGTCCTCAAGGAATCAATTCTGAAAGCACTTACAGGCGAGACAAATGATCAGGAACAGTCAGCATGGATTCACCAAGGGCAAGTCATGCCTGACCAACCTGATTGCCTTCTATGAGGAGATAACTGGCTCTGTGGATGAGGGGAAAGCAGTGGATGTGTTATTCCTTGACTTTAGCAAAGCTTTTGATACGGTCTCCCACAGTATTCTTGCCAGCAATTAAAGTATGGGCTGGATGAATGGACTATAATGGTGACAGAAAGCTGGCTAGATTGTCAGGCTCAACAGGTTATGATCAATGGCTCCAAGTCAGTTGGCAGCCGGTTTTAAGCGGAGTGCCCCAAGATCAGTCCTGGGGCCAGTTTTGTTCAATATCTTCATTAATGATCTGGCGGATGGGATGGACTGCACTCTCAGCAAGTTTGCAGAGACACTAAACTGGGAAGAGTGGTAGATAACCTGGAGAGTAGGGACAGGATACAGAGGGACCAGGGCCAATGCAAGGATGTTTTGTGCCCTAGGCAAAACTGCACCTTGCGCCTCCCATGTCCCCTCCCTGAGGGCGCCCCCTTGCGGCAGTCCTGAGGTACCCCCTGCCCCAACTCACCCCTGCTCTGCCGCGGGCACCCCGAGAACGCCGTGGCTGCTTCACTTCCCGCCTCTCAGGCGTCAGCACTAAGTTGAGGCACACAAGCCTGGGAGGCAGGATAAGAAGCAGCCCACTCCTGCTCCTCTCCTCCTCTCCCTGAGCACGCCATCGCGCTTCACTTCTCCCACCTCCCAGGCTTGCAGTGCCAATCAGCTTAGCGTCACAAGCTGGGAGGCGGGAAGAAGTGAAGCAGCCAAGGTGTGCTCAGGAGGAGAGGGGCAGGGGTGAACTGGGGCAAGGAGTTCCCCTGCATACCTTCCCCCCCCCACTTGCTGTAGGCGGCCCTCCTGCCTCCTTTTCCCAGCTCCCTCACCCTAAATGCAGGAGGCACTGGGGCAGCTGAAGATCCAGTAGCTGCCAAAGAAAATGGCACTCCCCAAATCCCAGCGCCCTAGGTGACCACCTAGGTCACCCAATGGTTGTCACCGGCCCTGAGAGGGACCTAGACAAATTAGAGGACTGGGCCAAAATAAACCTGATGAGGTTCAACAATGAACAAGTGCAGAGTCCTGCATTAGGACAAGAAGAATCCCATGCACTGCTACAGACTAGGGACCGAATGCTAGGCAGCAGTTCTGCAGAAAAGGACCTAGGGGTTACAATGGACGAGAAGCTGGATATGAGTCAACAGTGTGCCCTTTTGCCAAGAAGGCTAACAGCATTTGGGCTGTATAAGTAGGGGTATTGCCAACAGATGAGGGACGTGATCATTCCCCTCTATTTGACATTGGGAGGCCCTCATTGGAGTACTGTGTCCAGTTTTGGGCCTCACATACGAAAAAAGATGTTGGGAAAAATGAGTGTGAGAAGAGTCCAGCAAAGGGCAACAAAATGATTAGGGTATTGGAAGCACATGAACTTTATGAGGGGAGAGCTGAGGGAACTGGGATTGTTAGGCTCCAGAAAAGAAGAATGAGGGGGGATTTGATATTTGCTTTCAACTACCTGAAAGGGGGTCCAAAAAGGATGTATCTAGACTGTTCTCAGTGTGGCAGATGGCAGAACAAGGAGTAATGGTCTCAGTTGCAGTGAGGGAGGTTTAGGTGGATATTAGGAAAAGCTTTTTCACTAGGAGGGGTGGAAGCACTGTGAATGGGTCCCTAGGGATGTGGACTCTCCTTCCTTAGAGGTTTTTAAGGTCAGGCTTCACAAAGCCCTGGCTGGGATGATTTAGTTGGTGTTGGTCCTGCTTTGAATATGGGGTTGGACTAGATGACCTCCTGATGTCCCTTGCAACCCTGATATGCTATGATTCTATGATCACTGATCCATAGGCAACCACCTGCTTCCAGGCCAGAGATTAATTCATCTGTACATGTGACAGTGAGGTCCAAAGTAGAACTTCCTCACAGCCGGTGCTATACTTTTAGTATTAGAAAATTGTATCTTTAAGGTTTAGAGACTCCAATGCTGTGTTACTACTGGCTGCACAAGACATCCAGCCTGTCTCTCAAACTGCAGGCCCCCATAATATCACAGTGTATTTTTCCACGCATTACAGACAGGTGCCTGAGGAGAGACTCATCCTGTTTTCTGCTGTGATTCAGCCATCTGTAACAGACCCCCACCAGGTCGCTCTTAGTGAGAACCTTGATCCATATGTATTCGAGAGCACATGGTTTGACTTATCAATAATCCTAAAGCAGGTAATGGTGTCTTTAATGTAGAAAGTAACCTTCCCCACCCCGTTTACGCAGTCTGCCCTTTCCATAGAACTGGAGAGTTTAACATTCCACTCAGGAATTGTCCTTCCAGGTTTCAGCAATGTCAGTTACATCCAATTTCTTCTCAGTGGTGAGAATGACTAGTTCTGCTTGCTTATTACCCTAGCTCCTAGCTTTGGTATATAAACAACTGACAAATGTATTCCTGTCACGTCCTTTGCCACTTCAGTTCAATTTGTTCATGACACAGAGTGTGAATTAAGCACCCTCCCTTGCATTCTTAGTGTAGCGCCCCTCTCTACCTGGTTACCTCCTTTAATGGCAATCCGCTTACAGGTTTTGATGGACAGGTCTGGGTTCTTTTGGATCCCACCACCCACTCAGCAGGGTGAATCTTTTTTCTTTTTTGTTATGAAATTATTCGGCGGTGCCTCCACCCCCCTCACTCCTTCCTGGCAGAGTCACCAGGGCAGCTTGGGTGGAAAATTCTAACTACAGAGTAATCCCCACTTACTTGCCAGATAGTTGGAGACTTCCAAGAAATAACATAACACCTAAAAATATATTCAACACAATATTTATATTAAACAGGCAACAAATACAACATAACAGGGTGCAACACTATTTTTAAGTCACCAGTGCCCACACTCAAAATACCCCTGACTTGATGTAAAAAGTGTAAAATTAGTGTCCTGTTGGTAAGCGTACTTTGCTGGGGCCCTTGATGACCTATAAAATTCTCTGCCGTGGTTTAGCAGTGTGGCTGACTGGGTTCAGTACAGCCCAAAGGACTCACAAGTGGGAGGAGGTGGTGAATCCCTCCACAGGTGTAATAAGCAGCAGGTTATAAAATCCTCAAACCCTTACTCCCTGGCTTGAGGACACCATTCAGGGAGTAGGGGGTCCCCAAAACAAATTCCGTGACTGACTAACTAAAATCTGGTGCACTCACGAACTCCATGCATGATCTTCAGGTTTGAAGATGACGCTGGACTCCTCAGTCACTGCAGAGGGGCTGCTGTCTGCTGTCAGGGATCCTCCTCAGGCAGGAGTCAGGTTGTGTTGGTCCCAGGATCTCCCCTCATTACAAAGGAGTGCAGGGCTCAAGGTGAAGATTAAACAACTACCCTAACATCCAAACTGTTGTCCCCTAGTCCAGCATCCAGTTACACACTCAGCAGGCAGCTTCCCTGGACTAGCAGAGCTGACCATGCGGTGACTAGTCTCACCAGGGGAGCTGGAGGTGAACCCAGCCTGGCCGGAGAAATTTCTCAGCAAACATAACAATTGGGAATCATCCATGGGGAAGGAAAACCCGGCTGAGGGATCTGCTGTCAGGTCCCTAGAGGCCAGTTCTCAGGGGGAACCCTGCTTGCAGGCCTGGGATCCCCAGCTCCCCACACAGCCAGTCCTACCCTTGCCCTGGCTGGCTCTGGCCTCTCCAAAAATGGCTTCTCCCTAGGGAGGGGCATCTCACTCCCTGTTGGTTGGCAGGCAGACTCTGAGTTTGCTTTGGCTCCCCCTCCCTGAGCTGACAGCAGGCAGAGCCCCAGGAATCTATGTAATCTCCTTGGGGGTTACATTAGTTTAACTCCAGTATTTTCTGCTTTCTGCTTTCTCTTGCTCATGGGACTGGAAGGATCTCTGAGGAGATCACATGGACCTGCCTTTTCTTCTGCTCCATTCCTAGATCCCTGAAGTCTTCAATAATCTGTGTAGTTCCACCTGATGCCGTCCCAGTGGTTCCACAATATATCGTCACCAGTGGAAACTTGCAGCTGGCTTCATAGTCCTGTCCAATCTTGCACTTACATCTTGTGTCTTCACTCCTGGGAGAGAGCACCCAGTCCTGCTGTCCTTGCATCCCATGCTGAATTCTCTTTCAACTCTTCTTACTATGGAGTCATGATGGTGATTTTTGCCTTCCAGGAATGGGTGAAGAATGGCTCTTGGTAGCTGCTTGCTTCATACTCCAAGGACACCTATCAGGTACATCTCCTGTAGCTTTCTGCTCAGTTCGTTGGTAGATGTCTCACTGAGTATTTTCAGTGCTGCTTCTTCACAAGCCCCAGGGCTGGGCAGAGAGCCAAGTGGGCCTGGAGCGGGGCAGTAGGCAGAAAGCTGAACAGGTCTGCAGTGGGAATGGGGCAGGGGCCAAGAAGACCTGGAGTGGGAAAGGACAGGTGGCAAGCTGTCTGCCCACTTACATCCTTATTTGGACCCATCCTCAGCAGCCTGGTGCAGCCCATATATATTCAGTAATGATAATGACCTTTTTCACTCCCTGTGCAAAGCACCATGCGGGGAGGGTATTGATAAGAGGGCTGGGTCTGGGGATAGAGGGGAAGGGAGCAGTGTGTTGTGGGTCTGGTTCTGTATGAACAGCTTATTGATGCTCAGCTAACCCTGGGCTTGGGTCAGGATTCCCAGGCTCAGATCCCAGTTCTGCCACGTAGGGTTGCCAGATGTCCAGGTTTTGACCAGAATGTCTGGACAAAAAGGGACTCTGGTGGCTCCAGTCAGCACTGCTGACCGGGCTGTTAAAGGTCTGGTCAGCAGCGCAGTGGGGCTAAGGCAGGCTCCTTGCCTGCTCTGGCTCCACGTTGCTCCTGAAAACAGATGCCAGGTCCCTACAGCCCCTAGGCACATGAGTGGAAGCTCCATGTGCTGCTCCCGCCCCAAGTGGTCAGGAACTGCGACCAATGGGAGCTGCAGGTCAGTGCCCGCGGGCAGCACGTGGAAACTCCCTGGCCACCCATGCACCTAGGAGGCTGCAGGGACCTGACAGTTGCTTCCTGGGAGCCTCAGTAAGTGCCACCGGGAAACCCACACCCCAAGCCCCCTCCCACATCCCACCCCCTGCCCCAGCCCAGAGTCCCCCTTCTGCACCCCAGACTCCTCATCCCTGTCCCACCTTAGAGCCCACATCCCCAGCCAGAGCCCTAAAGCCCCTGCATCCCAGCCCTCTGCCCTGTCCTGCACCCCAGACCCTTCATCCTTGCCCCCCCCCAGAGCTCATAACCCCAGCTGGAGCCCTCATCCCCCACCCACACCCCAATCCCCTGCCCCATCCCAGAGTCCTGTCCCTCATTGCTGGCCCCACCCGAAACACCACACACACACTGCCTAGAGCCCTCACCCCCAACGCCACCCCAGACAAGAGCCTCTCTCATACTCCCCACCCCAACCGCAGAGCCCTCACCCCCCCCACACACCCTGACCCCCTGCCCCAGCCCAGTGAAAGTGAGTGTGGGGGAGAGTGAGGGAGGGAGGAAAGGGAGATGGAGAAAGCAGGAGCAGGGCCCTGGGGAAGGGGTGAGGAAGGAGGCGGAGCAGGGGTATTCAGTTTTGTGTGATTAGAAAGTTGGCAACCCTACTGCCGGGCACCCTTGGACAAGACACTGCTCTTCCCTGGGCCCATAAGAACGACTGTACCAGGTCAGACCAAAGGTCCATCTAGCCCAGTATCCTGTCTACCGACAGTGGCCAATGCCAGGTGCCCCAGACAGAGTGACCCTAACAGACAATGATCAAATGATCTCTCTCCTGCCACCCATCTCCATCCTCTGATGAACAGAGGCTAGGGACACCATTCCTTACCCATCCTGGCTAATAGCCATTTATGGACTTCACCTCCATGAATTTATCCAGTTCTCTTTTATTCATATTCATCTAGATTCAAATTCATCTAGCTCAAGGGTAGAAGGTCCCCCTGTGCTCACCTGGTGCATTACACAGGGCAGAGAGTCCAGCCACCAGCCCATCCCTGCTGGTTGAGCTACAGAGTGACTTGTAGACAGATGGCCAATCCTAATTTAAAGATGCCACATGACAGCAAATCCATCGTGTCCCAGGTCAGTCAACTCCTCTCACTGTAAAGAAAAATTGCATATTGTTTCTAGCAGAATGTGTTTCACGGCAGGGTCCAGCCACTGGATCTTGTGCTGCCTTTGTCTGCTGTACTGAAGAGCCCTCTGCTATCAGACATCTTCTCCCCTGCGTAGGTACTAATCAGCTGTGATCAAGGCACCTCTTACCCATCTCTTTGACAAGCTAAACAGACTGAGGTGCTTTCTGGGAGACAGATTTTCCAGAATCAGAGGGGTAGCCGTATTAGTCTGGATCTGTAAAAGCAGCAAAGAATCCTGTGGCACCTTATAGACTAACAGACGTTTTGGAGCATGAGCTTTCGTGGGTGAATACCCACTTTGTTTGCTGCTTTTACAGATTTTCCAGAACTCACTCATCTTTTTCTTGTAAGTCTTTTCTGGATCTTATTCTTCTCCAGTTTATCAAGATCCTTTTTCAAGTGGGGACACCAGCTCAGCACATAGGCTGCAGTGATGCCATATACAGCGGTACTCGCATCTTTCTGCTTCTAGGCAGTAGGAGCCTGCTTGTACCAGGAAGGATCACCTCTGCTCTCTTAGCCACCGGATCACACGGTGAGCACATGCTCACTTGGTTTCCACCTGGACCCCCTAAGTCCTTTTCACATGGGTGGAGTTGGGGGAAATGGGGGGGCGTCCTGTGCCCCCTAAACTGCAAGCCTCAGGCAGAGAGCCTGAGTGTGCAATGTAATGAGTTCTGCAGAGGAGACAGGAGTTGTGCTGCTCCCAGCTTGCGCCCCTCAGGCAGGGAGTCAGAATTTTGTTTATAAACAGAGGGATTAAGCGGTGATTAAGATAAGAAAGGGCTGTTAGGATGTTTCCTAAAGTTAAACTATCTGTTCCAAGCCTGGTAAACTGCAAAAAAGAAGTAGCCTAGATGATAGAAAGTTATTGTAGCTTTTTCTACAATAGTTTCAGTTGTATTCAAGAGGTAGTAACAAAGATACTAATATCTTTCTCTGAGATGATAACTGATTTATTAGACAAAAGAAATGCAGTAGATCTAATTTATCTGGATTTCAGTACAGCATTTGACACAGTTCTACATGAGAAATCACTAGTTACATTGGAGAAGATGAGGATTAATGAATGAATTGAAAGGTGGATAAGGATCTGGTTAAAGGGGAGACCATAACCCGTCACACTCAAAGGTGAACTGTCAGGCTGGAGGGAGGCTACTAGTGGAGTTCCTTAGGGATCATTCTTGAGACCAATCTCATTTAACATTTCCATTCACGAGCTTGGCATAAAAAGTGGGAGTGTGATGATAAAATTTGCGGATGACACAAAGTTGGAAAGTATTGCCAGTACGGAGCAGGACCGGAATATCATACAAGAAGATCTGGATGACCTTGTACACTGGAGTAATAGAAATAGGATGATATTTAATAGTGCAAAGTGCATGGTCATGGATTTAGGGACTAACAACATGAATTTTTGCTATAAGCTGGGGACTTATCAGTTGGAAGTGACAGAGGAGGAGAAAGACCGAGATGTATTGATTGATCACAGGATGACTATCAATGTGATATGGCCGTGAAAAAGGCTAATGCAATCCAGGATGCATCAGGCAAGGTATTTCCATTAGAGACAGGGATGTGTTAGAACCATTAAACAAGGCACTGGTGAGACCTCATATGGAATACTGTGAGCAATTCTAGTCTCCCATGTTCAAGAAAGAGTAACTCAAACTGGAACAGATGCAGAGAAGGGCTACTAGGATGATCCAAGGAATATAGAATCTACCTTGAGGAGACTCAAAGAGCTTGGCTTGCTTAGCCTTATCAAATGAAGGCTGAGGGGAGATCTGATTGCTCTGTATAAATACATGAGAGGGATAAATACCAGGGAGGGAGAGGAGTTATTTAAGTTAAGCGCTAATGTGGTCCCCACAACAAATGGATATAAACTGGTCATCAACAAGTTTAGGCTTGAAATTAGAGGAAGGTTTCTAACCATCAGAAGAGTAAAGTTCTGGAACAGCCTCCAAGGGGAGCAGTGGGGGAAAATTACATAACTGGCTTCAAGGCTGAGCTTGATAAGTTTAAGGAGAGGATGGTATGACAGGACTGCCTGCAATGGTGTGTGGCCCAACAGCAACAGCCTGTAACAAAAATCCTGAATGGCCAGAAACAGGACATTCAATGGGCAGGGCTTTCCCAGGTGTCTGGCTCGGGGGTGTCTTGCCCACATGCTCAGGATCTAACTGGTCACCATATTTGGGGTCAGGAAGGAATTTTCCCCTATATCAGATTGGTAGAGACCCTGGGGATTTTTTGTCTTTCTCTGCAGTATAAAGCACTTGCTGGTCTAAATTAGTGTCAGTGGTATGTTCTCTGTAACCTGAAGTCTTTAAACCATGATTTGAGGGCTTCAGTGACTCAGCCAGAGGTTAGGAGTCTATTCTAGCAGTGGGTGGGTGAGGGTCTGTATCCTGCGATGTGCAGGAGGTCAGACTAGATAAGCACGATGGTCCCTTTGGCCATTAGGAAGAGTATCTGCGTAAGAATATACATTACAATGTTAAACCTAACCAGTGTAAGCAGAGTCAGGGTGAGCTCTATCCCGCCATCTGGTGGTGAATTATGGAGAGTGTGGAAAGAATCTCAGGGAGTGTGGAAAGGAATTTCAGGTATTTGCATTGGCACACCCACCTCACCTAGCATAGCCCATGGCAGCCTGGGATGGTTATTTGACAGCTCTGGGATCCCCAATTTCTTTGTTATTGGGGCAGGAAGAATAAAGTGTTGTCACCCTGATTATGTGAGTGAGGAACTATGAGACTGCTTTATGACAGAAATGACTCAACCTCAAATAAGTAGTACTTGCTAGACAAGGGACATGGGTTCCAAACCCAGTGAATTGAGAGAGGTGTGTGCCTGATGGGATGGGCCCCTTTTGAGGGTCTGGAACACCAGTTGCACAGCTGCCTCTGTCCACTGTTAAAGAGTAGAGCTAATTTTGATTCTATTAGGAGTCCATCTAAAGGCTGCTGAGCTGAATTCATGTTGGGCGAATGGTGCACCAGCACTGGGGCTCCCCTACTACAAGCTGAGATCACTGAGTGCTGTGTTAACTAGTGGGGGAGCCTGAAGACCTATCACTAAGCAGCTGGCAGAGCGGAGCAGTTTGCAGCATGTTGGAGCAGCCCATGGAACAGTGAGCAGAGTGGAGCAGTTTGCGGGGATGGCTGGAGTGGCTCACAGGTTGGCTGGAGGAGTGGCACAGCTGGTGTAGTGGAGCTGGTTGTGGTGAAGGCTGCAGCAGAACTCCACGGAAAGGCAGAGCAGTTGGCCCCGGCCCACATAAGGTGCCTCTTAACACCCTGTGTGGCCGCCCCTCATTTCCACCCAGGCTGGGGGGGTAAAACTCTGCAGATAAACTTTTGAACTCTGGAGTGGCGCTGACCAGGGACAGAGACTTTTGGGTTGTTGGACTCTGGGGTGATTGGACTTAAGACCCTAAGGGGAAAAGGACACTGCCAAAACTTACTTGGAGGGTCTTTTGCTCATGGTTTACGTTATGAATCCTGTTTGCGGTGTTTCCCCAATATGATGCC
>NC_133769.1:8643771-8657317 GCF_003597395.2 Chelonoidis abingdonii
AAATGGGAATGAGGATATGAGTAGTATTACCACATCGAGATAGAGCCACTTGAAACACTTATGGACAAATCAGAGGGTCCAGATAATCTTCATCCACCGAATATTAAAGGAACTGGCACATGAAATTGAAGCTCATTAGCAAGAATTTTTAATGAATTGCTAAACTCAGGGGTTGTACCGTACGACTGGAGAATTGCTACATAGTTCCTATCTTAAGAAAGGGAAGAAAAGGTGATCCGAGTAACTATAGGCCTGTTAGTTGACATCTGTGTATGTTAAGGCTTGGAAAAAATTTTGAAGGGTAAAGTAGTTAAGGACATTGAGGTGAATGGTAATTGGGACAATTACAACATGGTTTTACTAGAGGTAGATGTGCCAAACAACCTGATCCCTTTTGAGAGGTGACAGATTATTTAGACAAGGAATGCAGTAGATCTAATTTACCTTGATTCAGTAAGGCGTTTGACACGGTTCCACATGGGGATTATTAGTGAATTTGGAAAAGAGGGGATCACATGAAATTGAAAGGTGGATAGGAATCTGGTTAAAGGGAGACTACAACGGGTCGTACTGAAGGGGTGAACTGTCAGTTTGGAAGGAGGTTACTAGTGGAGTTCTCAAGGATAGTTTTGGACAATCTTATTAATCTTTTATTCTGACCTTGGCAAAAGCGGGAATGTGCTATAAAGTTTGGATACACAAAGCTGGGGTATTGTAACACAGAGAAGACCAGGGTATCATACAGGAAGATCTGCCACCTTGTAAACTGAGTAATAGTAATAGGATGAAATTTAATAGTGAAAAGTGCAAGGTCATGCACTTCATCCTTCCATCATCCCTAAGCTCCTCATTAAAGACTGAGGCAAAGAATTTATTTAGATATTGGGCCATGCCTAGGTTATCCTTAACCTCCATTCCATCCTCAGTGTTTAGCGGTTCCACTTCTTCTTTCTTTATTTTCTTCTTATTTATATGGCTATAGAACCTTTTACTATTGGTTTTAATTCCCTTAGCTGAGTGGGTCTAATATTTATTTATTTCTTGATATAGGAATTAGATACAATGCTCCTGTTGATAATTTCTAAGTTATTATCCGCAAAAAAAACAACCACCACCAAACCTAGAGTGTTTGGGGCCTAAGTAGCCCCTGGAATCATGGTTACAATCGCCTCCCACACCCTAAAAATTTATGAAATGGCACCTCTGTGGGCAGGCATGGAATCTGCAGCCCCCCACCCCCACCCCGCTTGGCCCCATTAGCCTGAGTGGATCCACACCCATGAAATAGAGAAGTCAAACTACACCTATGGTTTTTCAGAGTCTCAGTTTTCCAAAGTACTGTCGGCCGTCCTGTAACTGTGACCTATACTCTGGGTGTCCCCTTCCAGTTAGCTGCATTTGTTCAGCTGAATGCCGAGTGTGCAATCCATCTGACACTGTGTAACTGACTTGTCTCATCCTTACTGATCACACAGCCCATTTGTTCGTCATCTGCAAACTTTACCACAAAGGATTTTACATTTCCTACACAGCATTAGTAAAGGCTCTGACTAGCATTGGGCTAAGAACAGATAGCTGTGGGATCCCAGTAGAAATACCTCCAATGGCTGAGAAGTCCTCACTTACCATCACTTTTTGAGATCTATCAGCCAATTCATAATCTGTTTAATGTAGGCTGCACTGATTTTGTATAGTGCTAAATTTAAGCAGAATAGCATGTGATACTAAATCAAACTTGTAAGCTTGTGAAAAAACCACTGTCAAATTGGTTTGACAAGACCTAGTTTCCATTAACTGATGTTTGCTTAGCAGTAACTATGCTGACATCCTTTAATTCTTTGATTGCATCCAGTGTCAGTCTTTCCATGATTTTACCCAGGATCCATGTCAAGTGGTCTGTTGTTATCTAGGTCATTTCATTTACCGTTTTTAAATATTGACATTTTTTCCCAAGTCTTCTGGGACAGTCCCAGTGTTCCAATATTTGTTAAGAATCAACAATGGCTCAGCCAGTGCCCCAGCAATTTCTTTTTAAATGCTTGTATGCAAGTTACCAGGTTCCACAGACTTAGAAAGGGTTAGCTTTAGCACTTGCTATTTAACAGAGTTAGTTAGAATTGAAGGGATTTTATTTGTACGGTAAGCTGGGAGTTTGTCTTAGAGAGGATTATTTCTTGAACACGTTTGCCTTTTCTGCATCAGGATGGACCATTTTCCTGGGCTGCTCCAATTGCGGCCCTAGACCATGGTGGCATTTTGTTTGCTCCCTGTTTATTTTGAAAACCCTTATTGTCCGGGCTAGTTACATTGCTCAGTGCATGGTGGTGTTCACATGCCGGTAAGGGGCACAAGCGAAGCACCTAAGCCTGGCAAGATTCCATAGGTGTCGTGCTGGGGCATGAAAGAGCCCCGTGGAGCAGCCTAGCCCAAGGCTTAACCCCATTTATTACTATTTAAAAGGAGGAAATTTCATTGCTCTGGGGTAAAAAGGTCTAAGTAGAGAGCGACAGGGACACAGCTGGGCAGTGAACCAGGGAGCTGCCCATGTGCCTTCTGCGGCAGGGGAGGGGGCGCTCGCCCCTCACCTGCAGTATGGCCCCAATGAAGCGTTAAGGTGGGGGCGCAGGAAGGGGGCGCTCCCCTGACAGTGCAGCACAGGGGCCTGCTGTACTACATGGAGCAGGGGAGGGGGCTCAGCTCTGCTTTGAGTTCCTACAGAGAGGCGACTATGGAAATCTCCCCCACCCTGGTTATTTTGCCCCCTTTACTCACAGGAGCCCTAGGGGTAGGTGTTGCATCTTGTGGGTCCAACAGCCCCCTGTGAGCACCAAGGTGTGGGGCTGACCCTCCATCCTCAACCCCTGCCTGGAGGGTCACAGAGCTGTGAGCTAAGCACCTAAGCCTCCCCCCCGCCCCCCTTCCCAGCATTTCCGGCCTGGCTGGCTTGGGCAGCTCCCCACTCAATAGGCTGGTTTCTGAGTATTATTCCTAGGTGCCTAACTCAGTGCTGTGAGTCCCTCCAGGCAGTCCCAGACCTACCTGGGAGGCGTTGCACTACCCAGGTCCCCTTTGTGGATCCAGCCCCAAGGTTTGGGGCAGTGAAACACACTACGACTCAGCCTGGCCAAGCGTGTGGAGTCACTTGTAACAATAGACGCACGAGCCGATAGCTGAGCTATCTCGTGCAGAGGGCTCCCAAGGGAAATGACGTGTTTGGCAAGTGGCTCCCGTTTCCTGCAGGGGGCGCTGTCTGTGGGGGAAGTAGGGCAGGTCTCGCGTATGCCCAGGCTGCAAGAGGTGTGCCCTGAATTACTCCAACACTTTCCAGCACAGCTGTGTAAACAGTCTATCCCGCCGACTGACGGATGTATTCATTCCAAGGCTCAGAGGCATTAAAGATAGATAAACTCTTTCACGGCCCAGCATGATACAAAGAGGTCTGAGGTTTTCTATAGAGACATTGGTTTACTCGCTTCTTGGCAAATGCCCAAAAGCAGAGTCACTCCAAAGCTGAACGTGTGTTGATCAAACAAGAAATAACAAGAAATTAAAACAAGCATTTGTATTGAAACTGAAATTGAGTGATTATGCAAACAATTAAAACCTTTACAGTCTCTCTCCTTTGGGAGGCAAAATATCAGTCTCTTATTTTCAAAACACCCTTTCTTTGTTGAAATGGAAGGATTAATTTTACTTTCCATGCTGATGTGTGAAGGATATTCACCTCTGTTTCTAGCAGCCAGCCAGCCAGACACAAGGTGGAGGAGAGAGAAGATAGAAAAGGTGGGAGAATTACGACTTTTGTCGATGTCTTTGGAACACTGGATGGCTGGTCAGACACGAACAGATGCTTTGGCTGGCAGGCCAAACACGGCTCCTACTGCTTCGACGTGGGGTCACTTTCCAGTCAGGGAGGTCACCTGGTTGGGTTCTTTCTCCCCAGACAGGGCAAACTGGGGTGAAAGCAGTTCAGATGGTTTTTAGAATTTGATCAAATGCTGAGAGAGAGAGAGAGAGGAGAAGAGGAAAGAAACAGTGGAGCAGAAAGTTACACAACAGGGAAGGGTGGCAAACCAAGAACTTACATGTTTCTGTGAGCTGGTGAAGGGCGGATGTCATGATGATTTTCAGCACGCATGATGAAAATACAGCTCCTTAAACCAGCCCAAGGCCAGCCGCCAGCCGCCTCGGAGAAAGTTATTCTGGCTGGTCTGCGCCCTCTAGTTCAGCGTCAGAGCTGGGCTGAGTTAGGATGAAAGATAGGATGAGAGATGAAAATGTTTTTTTCCAATGTCCTTTTTTAAGTAAACCACAAAAGAGGGAAAGTGGCTGAATAGTTCATCCTCCACCTTATTTTGTCCACCAACTAGGCATAATATCTGTCACACCGATTTCGGTCCATTAACTTCAGGCTTCCACAGGGTCTGTTTATACCAAGCATGATTTCAGCAGGTCATTTTCATTTGGCCACTTGTAGGCCCAACTATCCTAACGTGCCCTTCCTTGAGGGACATGGGGGATGCTCACAGAAGACTCGTTACACATCCCAGTGTTTATTGGTATGATCCCATCCCCTGAGGGGAACCAGGCTCTTTACCAAGCAAGCCAAAGCCAGGGATCTGCCCCTGGAATTCACAGCCAAAGACACCCAGGGGCCAGCTTGGGCAGTATTTAAAGTCCCAGAGCCTAAAGTCCTAGAATTACAAAAGACTCTCCTTCTGATCGGAAGCAAGACAGGTTCTGGCCTTCCTGCTTCAGGAGGAAAGCTGGAAATCATGAGCCAAGTGCAGCCAAAGGCGTCAACACCAGTGTAGGAAAGAAGCCAAATAGTTTATCTTTAAACATCACATGACTGGGGGGATGGGCTGACGCGTGAGTTCTGAAGTGCTTGGGATTGGCAAGGCTGGGCACCGTGAGCTAGGGGACAGGCAAGCCAAAGGGGCAGAGTGGACAGTTATTTGGCTGAGGGCACATGCGCCCTGAAGAGGGGCATAACCCCACAGCTGAAATCAGGGCTGTGGACCCACTCCCAGCATTAGCTGAGATGCTGCCCAGAGATTCAGAGGTCTCTTCCAAATCAGAACAAAGTCACATTGCAAAAATATCTCAATTCACAGCTTCTAGGCCAGCAGGGACCATTGTGACCATCTAGTCTGACTCCCGGCCCCACAATAATTCCTAGAGCAGATCTGTTAGACAAACATCCAGTCTGGACTTTAAAATTGTCAGTGATGGAGAATCCACCACGACCCTTGGTAAATTGTTCCAAGGGGCCATTACTGTCACCAGCAAAAATGTACCCCTTATTTCCCATTTCTGTTTCTGCCACTGCAGAGAAACTAAATGAATTCTTTGCATCGGTCTTCATGATGGAGGATGTGAGGGAGATTCCCAAACCTGAGCCATTCTTTTTAGGTGACAAATTGGAGGAACTGTCCCAGATTGAGGTGTCATTAGAGGAGGTGTTGGAACAAATTCATAAACTAAACAGTAATAAGTCACCAGGACCAGATGATATTCACCCAAAAGTTCTGAAGGAACTCAAATGTGAAATTGCAGAACTACTAACTGTAGTCTGTAACCTCCCATTTAAATCAGCTTCTGTACCAAATGACTGGAGGACAAGCTGAGGTGATGCCATTTTTAACAGGGCTCAAGGTGATCCAGAATACACTGCCAAGCCAAAATGCTCTGAAATGTATCAACTTTACTAATTCTGGTCACTGAAGAACGAAATGATGCTTAAATTGTGATTGGCTTAGTTCTGCTGTTGGATCTTATGTATTCTATATGTATGTGGGAATATCCTTGCAGGTGATGTTGGGTTTCATGTTCGTGACTGTCAAAGATCTTGTCCCATTGCTTTCTTCATGGAAGGTTGATTTTTGTAGCCTGAATAACATGATGGTAATGATGGCAGCCCTCAACATCGTCACCGTCCAGATGAGTGGAGATGTTCAGTGATTCATCGAAGACGATCTTACAGCTGTTTTGCTGCATATGCAAGTTTTGCCATCAATTCGTTGGTCATGCAGTCCATATGAAGGAAACTATGACAACATGAACTTTTTGAGGTGCATAACTATGACCAAATCAGTGGCAGCTTGTGGCGATTTGAAGGTTTTGCTCTTCCTTGCTTGGTCTGCCACTGGATACACAAAGTACTGCTGTTTTCTCTGCTAATGGGTAGTCGTGCAAGGGTAGATTCCACTCATCAGAAAGATAGGCACTCTGACAGTCATTGAGCTGGGAGGAAAAGTTTTCAGACTCCACCACTTGTTGCATCAAGAAGATTTTTGTTCACCCTTACACATCAAGCTGGGTCTGATAAGAACTTTGTCAGGCCATTGACAAAACACAAGCAGTTTCAAGTACCGTCCGGGAAAATTTCAAGGTTAAGTGAAGCTAAGATAAAGGCGGTGTCTTGTTGGTAACTCAGATTTGTGAACTTCTTCCGGATGAGCATTTGACCATGCACTGTGGGAAGGAAAAGACAGCAATGGAAGCCTTCCAGTAGTGCAATAAATTTTTCTCCCGGAAACAAAAGGCAGACAACTACAGGTTGTTGCGTGGAACTCCTAAGGCAACAAAAAGCCTTGGTTCAACATGTCACTAAGATACATTTTTGCACTCTCGCTAGATTTTTTCCACCGAACTGCGAAGCATGAGCGACCGAGGCATGGGAGGCGATTCACCAGGACAGTGCAACAATGGAAAGAAATGCTATCAGGGCAAATGGAAGCCCATAATGCTGAGACTTGCTGGACAGTGACAAGAGATGCTCCATTTAATGAATACAGAGACAAGCCAAGAAGCGCCGAGTAGACAACTGAAGACTAACTATACATAATAGTTTTTTGCCTTTTGTTTCATAATAAATGTATCTTATATAACCCTTTGCTGATTTTTTAAGTGTTACATAAAAAGGACAGGTGATATTATCATGTAAAGCAACATAAACCATGAAACGACTTAGGTTACAATTATGATTAAAACTCTCTATCTACACCATATACAGACATAAAATGTAAAAACTTAAATATCTGAGAAACAGTAGCCAATCAGTTGTTTTAATTGTCATATTTGAATTCAGCATATCAAAATACATAATAAATACCACATTTTCTCTCTGAAGCAGACGACTTCTCAAAAATTGTAGACCAGTGTTACAGGCCTGTAAGCCTGACTTCAGAACCGGGCAAACTGGTTGAAACTATAATAAAAAACCATATTGTCAGAAATAGATGAACATAATTTGTTGGGGAACAGTCAACATGGTTTTAGTAAAGAGAAATTGCACCTCACCAATCTACTGCTGCACTGGGCAGCACAGTATAGGGAGGAGGTGACCAGCCCTCTGTGGAGAAATAAGTGGTTCGGAACTATTTAGAAAAACTGGACAAGCACAAGTCCATAGGGCTAGATGCATTGCAGTCGAGGGTGCCAAAGGAGTGGGTGGATGTGATTGAAGAGCCATTGGCCATTATCTTTGAAAACTCATGGTGATCATGGGAAGTCCCAGATTACTGGAAAAAGTGCCCATTATGACAAACTGGGAATGTTCTTAATGTTTTCTCTGAATACAGTGTTGGTGTCTCAGTGTCCCCTATGCAGTTCTTAAGTATCTAGGTGGTGGGATAAGGGTGTGTGATTGCTGCAGAGAAAAGGGCCAGTGCACATAAATGCCTGACACTGTCTCCTAGCAACTGATGGCCTGGGCCCCTCCTCTGCAAAGGTGACAACTGAAGGTGTTGGATACAGAGGGATCAAGTGACCTCCTGGCCCAGGAAAGGAACTGAGCAGAGAAGGGGGGCGGGGCTGGAGGGGTTTTGAGTCTGGAGATGGCTGGAGAGGAGGAGTGAAATGCAGACGTGGGGGTCTGGCTCACTGCCCCCCACAACGGACCTAGCTGAGGGGTCAGGTTCGCTGTACCAAGCTCTGTTTTAGATCGTGTTCCTGTCATCTAATAAATCTCTGTTTTACTGGCTGGCTAAGAGTCACATCTGACTGCAAAGTAGAGGTGCAGGACCCTGTGGCTTCCCCAGGACCCTGCTAGGCCGGCTCACTGTTGGAAGCGCACGGAGGGGCAGAGGATGCTGAATGCTCCAAGGAGAGACCCAGGAGGCGAAGACGTGTGAGCTTTCTGCCCTGAAAAAGTCTGCTCCAAGGGAGAGGAGGCTCCCCAGAGTCCTGACTGGCTGTGTGGGGAACAGTTCCAGAGCATCGCCTGGGGACTCAGTGACAACTGGTGGCAGTGGTGGGATGTAATGCACCCCGTGAATGGCGCTGCTTGCAGTAAGTGACTGGGGAGCAGTAAAACAAAGAGGGGATAATGAGAACCAGGCATGCGGAAGGCTCAGAGAGGGACGGTTTCAGGGGGCAGTTAACCTCTGGGAGTGTGTGACCAGCAAGAAAGACTGTGGGAGTAATGGGGTCCCCCTGAGGATTGCAGCGAGCAGTCTCAAGGGCGGAGGAACTTGCCACTCGACCCTGGGAGAAAGAAGGATTTTTGCTGTAGCTGGGTTCCTCTGGGGATTGCAGAAGCAGTCCCAGGGGCAGAGGAGTCTGCAGCTCGACCCTGGCAAAGAGGTGATGACCACGAGAAGGGCAGGCACACCAGGGGTTCTTCCTGGAAACCATGGGGGAGCCAAGAGCACACAGGCCTGTGAGTCCAGAGCCACTTGGGAACGGTGAAGTGATGGCCTATCACCATCTCCTTAAGAAGGACATTGTGATCCTGTGCACAAAGAGAGGGTTATGCATGGGGAAGTTCACCAAGGCACAGTTAATCGTGCAGTTGGAGGAGGAGGACCACTCTGAGGAGCAGATTCCTGACCCAGATGGGGCTACAAGAGGATCTTGGAGCAGCTGGAGTAGCAGTCAGGCATCCCCGAGAGTCTGGTCCACAACCAGACAAGGATCTTCGCGATTGGGTTCCCCATCAGGGGATCAGAGACGGAGGGGATTGGAGCAGAGCCTGAGAGAGCGAGAGGACCATGAAAGATAGCAAGAGCCCAAGTAAAAGCTGCAGGAGAAGAAGCAGCGGAGAGGCATAGGGGGCTTCCCAGGGATCAGTGGGGAGACATGCCTGGGGTGACAAGACCCTGGGACAGAGAAAACTGTGGTGGTGCAGCCGCAGATGCTGAGGGGCTGTGGAACCATGGGACCTGGGTGAAGGTCCGTGGGATGAAGCCCCTCACTCTTCCTCTGGCCCGGATCCCTGTGCAGATCCAGGAGGGGTCGGGCTGGCTGGTCATTGGGGTTCTCCAGGATATCGGCTGTGAGATCCTGTTGGGGGGGTGACTGTGTCTCTCTGTCTCTCTGCCACAGGATAAGAGGCAAGGTTCTCTCATGGGTCAGTAACTGGTTAAAAGACAGGAAACAAAGGGTAGGAATAAATGGTGTTTTCAGAATGGAGACAGGTAAATAGTGGTGTCCCCCAGGAGTCTATACTGGGCCCAGTCCTATTCAACATATTCATAAATTATCTGGGAAAAGGGGGTAAACAGTGAGGTGGCAAAATTTGCAGATGATACAAAATTACTCAAGATAGTTAAGAGCCAGGCAGACTGTGAAGAGCTACAAAAGGATCTCACAAAACTGGATAACTGAGCAACAAAACAGCAGATAAAATTCAATGTTGATACATGCAAAGTAATGCACACTGGAAAACATCATCCCAACTATACATATAAAATGATGGGGTCTAAATTAGCTGTTACTACTCAAAAAAGAGGTCTTGGAGCCATTGTGGATAGTTCTCAGAAAACATCCACTCAATGTGCAGTGGCAGTCAAAAAAGTGAAGAGAATGTTGGAAATCATTAAGAAAGGGATAGGTAAAAGTACAGAAAATATCATGTTGCCTCTATATAAATCCATGGTACGCCCACATCTTGAATACTGCGTGCAGATGAAGTCGCCCCATCTCAAAAAGGATATATTGGAATTGGAAAAGGTTCAGAAAAGGGCAACAAAAATTATTAAGGGTATGGAATGGCTTCAGTATGAGGAGAGATTAATAAGACTGGGACTTTTAAGCTTGGAATAGAGATGGGGGGAGGGGGGAGAATATGACTGAGGTCTATAAAATCATGACCAGTGTAGAGACAGTAGATAAGGAAGTGTTATTTACTACTTCTCATAACACAAGAACTAGGGACCACCAAATGAAATTAATAGGCAGCAGGTTTAAAACAAAGAAAGGGAAGTATTTCTTCACACAACACACAGTAAACCTGAGTAACTCCTTGCCAGAGGATGTTGTGAAGGCAACAACCATAACAGGATTAAAAAGAACTAGATAAATTCATGGAGGAAGGTCCAGCAATGGCTATTAGCCAGGATGGGCAGGGATGGTGTCCCTACCCTCTGTTTGCCAGAAGCTGGGAATGGGTTATAGGGGATGGATCACTTGATGATTACCTGTCTGTTCATTCTCTCTGGGGCACCTGGAACTGGCCACTGTCAGAGCACAAGATACTGGGCTAGATGGACCTTTGGTCTGACCCAGTATGGCCATTCTTATGATCGTCCTTTGCTAGATTGAAGAGCCCATTTTAAATATTTCTTCGCCACGTAGGTACTTACAGAGTATGATCAAGTCACCGCCTAACCTTCCATTTGTTAAACTAAACAGATTGAGCTCCTTGGGTCTATCACAACAAGGCAGGTTTTCTAAACCTTTAGTCATTCTTATGGCTCTTCTCCGAGCCCTCTCCAACTTACCATCACCCTTCTTGAACTGTGGACACCAGAACAGGACACAGAATTCCAGCAGTGGTCGCACCAGTCCTCAATGCAGAGGTAAAATAACCTCTGTGCTCCTAGTTGAGATTCCTGTAGTTATGCATCCCAGGATAGTATTAGTCCTTTTGGCCCCAGCCTCACACTAGGAGCTCATGTTTAGTTGATTATCCATCACGACCCCCAAATCTTTTTCAATCACTGTTTCCCACGATAGACTCCCACATCCTCTAATTGAGGCCTATTCTTTGTCCTGGATTTATACACTGGAACACGTATTGTTTGCTTGCACCTCATTTACTGAGTGCTCCAAATTGCTCTGTACAAGTGACGGGGCCTCTTCCTTATTTACCACTCCCTCAATTGTTGTGTCATCTGCAAACTTTATCAGTGATGATTTTATGTTTGCTTCCAGGTCACTGATACAAATGTTAAATAGCGCAGGGCCAAGAACCAATCCCTGCAGGCTCCTACTCGAAACACAACCTGTCAATTCCCTATTTACACGTAAATGTTGTGACCTATCAGTTAGCCAGTTTTTAATCCACTTAATGTGTGCCATGTTAATTTCATATTGTTCTAATTTTTATTTAAAAGGTCATGTGATCCAAGTCCAATGGCTTCCAGAAGTCGAATATATTCATCATCACTACATTACCTTTACCAAACTAGTAATCGCATCCAGAAAACCTATCAAGTTAGTTTGACAGGATTCATCTGCCCTAAACCCATCTTGATTGAATCCTCCATGAAAGGGATGCACCTTTCTCGACAGAGCCCTCGTCATGTCTCCAGCTGAAGCCACAGTAGCGTGAGCAAATTCACTCCCTTCCATCCCATCAGCGCTACCATCTTGGGGACGCTTTTTGGCTGGTCTCCACCCACAAGCTGCACTAGTTTCACTAAAACTGTTTTATATTGATTGTAAGTTTCACAAACGCCTGCGTGGACACTGCTAATTCAATTCAAGCCTGGCCTGAATCAGTTTCAGATACCTCAGTATAAACCAGGGTGAGATCCAATTAGTGTAACGCAGGGGGTTGCACTGGTGTAATCTGCATCCATTCAAAGCCCACAGCTTGGCTCCAGCCCCAGCCCCTGATGAGTTCCTGTTGGACCCAGCACTGCTTGTTCTGCGGAGAGCTGCACGATGCCGTGCTCACGTTGTAGCTTCACACTGACATTAATAAGTGCTGCCTATGTCAGTACAGCTCCTGGCGCCCTCTGAAAAAGCATCAGAGCTCCACATGGCATCTGCCGTCAGAAGAATGGTACAAAACGTGAGAAGAAAGAGCACTAAGAAATTAACCCAGGAGCAAGCCCCTTGTCCTAGCTCCCAGGCCTGGCATGGAGCTTGAGCTTCCACCCACATCTCCATTTGCAAGGCTCTGGCCCTACAGCATCTGCCTTTGGAGCACAGTTTTCATCGCCTTTCCTGACCCAGCATCCAGCCACCTTCTCCTAAGGAGTCAAGTGTTTCGGTAATTAACACTAATGCTGACTCAGCCTCTTAATAGTCCTTTGCTGCGCACCAACTCTGTGCTGGGCTCTGCCCAAGGAGCCGACTGTCCCTCTCTCACACACACGCAGCCGCAGGATGCCATGGGCACTCAAGGGTGGGAAGGATTTCGGGTTCAGAGTCTCCTCCCGCAATGATAAGAAATGGATTCAGTAACACCATGTTTTAACCATTATTTACGAGGTGCCAGGCACTTTCTAAACACTCCAATACGGCTTGTCCCTGCCCCAAGGACACAGTCCAAACCCAGACAGACAGACCCTGTTTAAGGCAGGTTGTGCATCAGGAGGAGTCATGGGGTAAAGCCCTTCCCTCCCTCCCCGTATACATCCCCATCCATCCAGCTCAGGTACCACATGGCCCTGATCCCCGGAGCACAACGCCTAGGCACAGACACACCCAAACCCCACAGGCATCATCCAACACTAGTGGCCTCTGTTCTCACTTGCCCAGGGTCTAGCTGCCTGTGTGACAATTGAGGGGGTTCCCCAAGGTGTCTGGGGTGAATCGCTACCATTACAGCATGAGGGAGTCCTATCTGTGCCCACCAGGGACGTGTTCCCAAAGCTACCAGGGGCAGGTTACACAAGTTCTCTTTGCTGGGCTGTGCGCGTGGCGGCGTGTTTCTGCTCCTGCAGTGCTGACGCCAGCTGCGCCAGCCGGGAATGCAGCTCGCCTATTCAGCAGACCATGATGTTGTCATAAGGAAAGACCAAAGGCTCGGTTTGGTGGTGACGGTGCATGGCCAGGTTTATTGTCAATGAAGCATGGTCCTAGCGCGCCGGCCTGGTGGTGACAAGTACACTAACGTGTAGGCCCATGCCAGTGGCATTGGCTGTCAGGACACCAGGATTCTGGCAGAAAGGTGCCCCTCCTATGACTTCTCCTTTATACATTGATACAAACAAGGCACATATCACACTCCAGACGTTGTGTTACCACCCTTCTCCGTGTACCTGCTAGTTCAAACAAGACACCCTTCTCCATTATCCTGCCATTCCCTCCTTAACTTACAAGGGGTCAGTACATTCCTGTGCCAGTCTGGAAGGTGCTGACTTGGTGTTAGCTAACACCACATAAGAACAGCCATACTGGGTCAGACCAAAGATCCATCTAGCCCAGGATCATGTCTTCCAACAGTGGTCAATGTCAGGTGCTTCAGAGGGAATGAATAGAACCGGGAATCATCAAGTGATCCATCCCTGTTGCTCATTCCCAGCTTACGACAAACAGAGGCTAGGGACGCCATCCCTGCCCCTCCTGGCTAATAGCCATTGATGGA
>NC_133769.1:8659549-8701614 GCF_003597395.2 Chelonoidis abingdonii
CTTACAAGGGGTCAGTACATTCCTGTGCCAGTCTGGAAGGTGCTGACTTGGTGTTAGCTAACACCACATAAGAACAGCCATACTGGGTCAGACCAAAGATCCATCTAGCCCAGGATCATGTCTTCCAACAGTGGTCAATGTCAGGTGCTTCAGAGGGAATGAATAGAACCGGGAATCATCAAGTGATCCATCCCTGTTGCTCATTCCCAGCTTACGACAAACAGAGGCTAGGGACGCCATCCCTGCCCCTCCTGGCTAATAGCCATTGATGGACCTATCCTCCATGAACTTAGCTAGTTCTTTTTGAATCCTGTTATAGTCTTGGCCTTCACAACATCCTCTGGTAACGAGTTCCACAGGTTGACTGTGCACTGTGTGAAGAAATACTTCCTTTAATTTGTTTTAAATCTGCTGCCTAATAATTTCATTTGGTGACCCTTAGTTCTTGTGCTACGAGAAGCAGTAAACAACACTTCCTTATCTACTTTCTCTACACCAGTCATGATTTTATAGATCTCAATCGTATCCTCCTAGCCATCCCTTTTCCAAGCTGCAACGCAGCAAACAAAAACTCTAGTTGACGACCCGACTGGGCAAGTGTCAGATTTCTGCTCCCTGCAGCATGTCTGGCCAGCTCCAAACCGTGTCCACACCCGACATGGAAGATGTACATTGTAGGGTGGCTCAGTCGTCCCTTCCTCTCTGGGTCGGAGGGAGAGCACACTGCATAACTATACACATACTTACTCCAGAGATGGAATTGAGAGAATCGCAGAACCGCACCTGTGGCGTGGTGCAAACTGTCAAACAAATCACAGATGACTGTCCAATCTATGCTCATCCTGGAGGCAGCAGAGCCCTTCACATGGCTACCCCCTCAGCTCTGGATAGGATAAGAGCCCTTACGATCCAGCCATTGCATTTACTGGTTCACTATCACCACACGAAAGAATAATTCCAACTAGTGTGTTGTTATTCTGGCCAGGCCAGGCCTGCACTGGTTCACAGCCTTTGTTCACACTGCTAGTTATGCCTACGGATCCAGCAAGACTACATGGGCTACTGCAAGCCCCACTCTTCCCCTCTGTGGGCTACAATTTACACACCCCACCGCCCAATCCCTTATCTTCTGCACATGCACAATGGACACCTATTCGCTGCTTCCCAGTTTACTGGCATCGCTTTAGCTCAACACAAGGCACCTGGACGTGTCTACAGTAAAACCAGATCTCAGTTTATTTAACAGAACTCGGGTTACAGATTTGAATAAAAGTAAGGAAAAGAGTTTGGAAACATGAGGTTACAGGTAGAAGAAAAACATAAAATGTAACCTAGAGTCTGTACTTGTCAGCGAGTCCCCTTCCTGTCTAAGCAGGCATTTGTCATCCTGTAATTAGTGTGTCCAGTTCAGAAAGCGGGGATCCACTTTTCAGGGGACACTCCCCCGGCAGAGAGCCCTCCGTAATGGATAACATCTTGTGCCCTTTCTTCTCCTCCTATACATCCTCCGACTTGGTCTTTCTTCATGATCAGCAGCTCAGCCCTGAGGGTCCCTGTGGCAGTCTCTCTCCCTGGGGTTCTTTTGTCTGTCAATGCTGCGGCCTGGATCCAGTCCAGACTGTACATACAGCTCTGAGCTGGGTAGGAAAGCACTGATTGGTCTCACTCTTGAGTTTGCCAAGACCCATCCCACCACAGACGGTGTGCTTCTGCCCCAGTAGTGGTGGAACTTTACATCTCAGAATATTTCCCGTACAAATGTCCTGCAAGACCCAAGGCAATCAGCTAGCTTAGCTCAGCAGTGACCACACATGACCTGCTGTAATAAGCCTCTGTCCCAAATCTGGACCTTAGCGTCCAAAATCTGGGTGCTTAGCATGAAACTCCCCCAAGCTTAATAACCAGCTTGGATCTGACCTTGCTGCCACCATCCAAAATTTCCAGGGTTTTGGCCCCCTTCTGGTCTCCCCAAACCTTCTCTGGAGAGACCCTCAAGACTCAGAGATTCTGAGTCTCACAACAAAGGGAAAGTAAACTCCTCCCCTTGTCTCCTCTTTATCTCATCCCCAGCTCTCCCTCCCTGGGTTATCCTGGGCGATACTGTACTTAACTCCTTGAATGCAAAACAGAGAGGGCAATTTACCTTCCCCCCTCTTTCCTCCCCTGAGGCTTTGCATTCAAACCTAGTCAAGCTAACACAAAGAGATTTTCCCCCTCCTTCGTTCCCTTAGCCTTAACCAGAGAAAAACCTCAAACAGATTTAAAAAGGACTTATATAAACAAAAGAAGAAAAGAAAAAACAATAACTCCTGCATCAAGATGACATATTACAGGGCTATGCTTAAGAAATTGAACAAACATCCGATTCAAACAGAGATATCCAATTTGAAACATTCAGCAAGATACACACATGTAAAACAAAATAACAATATACACCCTATTGCTTTCCTTTTTCTACTCACAACTTGTAACAGAAGGGTTAGAAAAGCTGGAGATAAAAAAAAAAAAACACTCTTCCCTCATAGCCGAGAGAACTAAAACAGAACAGAACCAAAGACAAAAAAAACCCCAGAAATTCCCCCCTCCACTTTGAAAAAATCTGGTTTCCTGATGCGATCCTCTGCAGCGTGTTTGGTTCCCTTGTTAACCTTTACAGGTAAAAAAGAAACATTAACCCTTAGCTATCTATTTATGACAGCCTGCCCCCCTTCCCGGTAAAGCATGAGAAGCTGGTAAAGCCCGGAGGGGTACATGCCTGTCTGGCATCGTGTTCATATCTCGTACCTGGCCCTTCTCTGCAGGTGCCAGCCGCTTCTCCTTCCTGAGATCCCAAGCAGCTGCTTAGGCCCTCCTTGGCTGGGTCTTACCCTGCTCTTCTCACGCACTCACTCCGCGCGCAGGAGCACTGCCAAAAGGCTCAGGACCAGCTCTGGGCTGCGGAAACCCTGGCTCCTTGGCCTGCGTGCCACACAGCCTGGTCACACTGCCCCAGACTGCAAACACCAGCTGAAGCCTGGGGGCAGGCCATGCCATGGACTCGTTCCTTCATTTCACTCTTTTAAACAAGCACAGTTCATCTCCCAGAGACGCATGTGGCTGCATCCACGCAGGTGAGGGACTTGCCCCAGAGCTTCTCCCACAGCTACTCTCCTGACTGCACGAGTCACTTGTCAAGTTCCCCTCCACAGGCTCAGGGCAAGCACCCCAGCTGCTGCTGCTGGCCCTTATCCTAGTGTCGCACCCTACCATCCAACCGTCTGCGCAGTAATTATATGGCTTGGCCTCGTTTTGTGCCAGGGCCCAGGGACTCCAGCCAGTCCCCCAGAGCTAGCCATGCTCCACTCCCTGGACTGTCTCTGCCGTCCCAGCCGGTCTGGTACCGCCGCCCCATAGCTGGCTGCATTGTGGTGTAGGCTCGGAGGGCGTGCCCGCTATGTTGTTCCAGAGATCCAGTAGTGGACTTCCTAGAGGGCTCCCTGACTCTCAGTAGGCGCCCCAGCGGGAGTAGAGTTGAGGTTGTGTGTCAATAATAGCCAGACTTCTCAGGTCGGTAGCAGTAGAGATCCTGTGCACTTAATAGACCTAACAGACGCTTTGGAGCATGAAGCTTTCGTGGTGAATACCCACTTTGTCAGATGCATGTAGTGGAAATTCCAGGGCAGTATATATATGCTTAGCAAGGCAAGCTAGAGATAACGAGTTAGTTCAATCAGGAGGAATGAGTGCCCTGTTCTAGCCATTTTCCTGCTTATTCCATAGAGACTGTCCAGTTTGGCTGATGTACATAGCAGAGGGGCAATTGCTGCATATGATGCATATATGACACTTGGTGGACTCAGTGAAATGAACGGTGATGGTATTGCTGATCTGATAACGGTTCATTCATCTGCACGTCACCAATGTCATATACGCCATCATATGCCGCCAATGCCCTCTCTTGCTATGTACATTCAGCACAAACTGGACATCTCTATGGAAGAGGATAAATGGACACAAATCAATATTAGGAATGGGCAATATAGAAAACCTGTAAGGCGAAGCACTTCAGTCTCCCTGGACACACAATGGCAGACCTTAAGGTGGCCCTCCTGCCAGCAAAAAAAACCAGGACCAGACTGTCAAAGAGAAACTGCTGAGCTCCAGTTCATCTGCAAATTTTGACACGTCAGCTCAGATTAACAAAGACGTTGAATGGCTTGCCAACTCAAAACCAGTTCTCCTCTCTTGGTTTCATACCTCAGCTGCTAGAACAGGCCTGCATCCTCCCTGATTGAACTAACCTCGTTATCTCTAGCTTGCTTGCTAGCATATGGTATACCTGCCCTGGAAATTTCCACTACATGCATCTGACGAAGTGGGTATTCACCCATGAAAGCTCATGCTCCAAAACGTCTGTTAGTCTATAAGGTGCCACAGGATTCTCTGCTGCTTTTACAGATCCAGACTAACACGGCTATCCCTCTGATACAGTGCAGAGGTAAAACACTCCACTCCCCAGGAACTTGCACGAGTGCCCCTTCCCCTCCTAGCAGCTCACCCTCATCCCCATGCAGCCAGCACATAGGAACCTCAGCGTCAGGCCTGAAGAGCAGGAGTCTGGGGGCAGCTCCAATGGCCAGGGAAGCACCCCAACGCAGCACACCCAGCTGCTGGCAGGTTTGGGGAGAGCAGCGGGGAGCCCAGCGTGGGGATTTTAGAGAGTGGTAGCAGAGAGATGGGCACAGCAGCAGGAGGCTTTCAACGAGCAGGGGGATTCCAGGCAGTGGCGAAAGGAGAATTAGAGGGTGCAATGCAGCAGGCAGATTAGGGGCAGTGGCAACAGGAGGGCTTGGGGGTGCAGCGGGGGGC
This sequence comes from Chelonoidis abingdonii, assembly GCF_003597395.2. Taxonomy (NCBI): domain Eukaryota; kingdom Metazoa; phylum Chordata; order Testudines; family Testudinidae; genus Chelonoidis; species Chelonoidis abingdonii. The sequence continues at coordinate 8,664,398 of NC_133769.1, forward strand.
ACAGCAGGGCTGGAGGGCAAGGTCAGTGCCCTTCCCTATCTGGCTTTCCCCAAACTCCATGCGCTGGTCGAAGAGCGCCTTTTGCAGCTTGATCTCCTTCAGCACCCACAGCACCTCCAGCCCCACGGCACCACCCTGCAGCAGGTTATAGTTCTCTGCAGGGTCAGCCTCCAGGTCAAAGAGCAGTGGGGGCTCGTGGGGCGTCAGGGGCGTCAGCCCATGGCAGTCCGAGTCAGGGGTCGTCCCACTGTGGAAGGCACCTGGGAGACAAATGCAAACAGCGGCTGAGGCCACCTTCACTCAGCCGGGGTCCCCAGGGCTCGGCTGGAACCACAACCAGAACCCTGACAAGGATGCAGGGAGCGGGGGCCTGCCCATTCCACCCACATAGAGGTAGCTACCTTGTGTGAAGAAATGGGCCTTGTGCTTCCCGTATCTGACGGCAAAGACGCCAAGCAGCTCGCTGGGGCTGGGCGGGTAATAGAACATCATCTGCCGGGGACTCTGTGCAAGCAACCAGAGGCAGCGTCATGCGGGGCAGTGACCGAGCCACGTATGGGGAGGAAAGGGCAGTGACTAAGCCATGGCCGGGCCAGAAGCCATGGACAGGGAAGGAGATGGGCCAGGCCACGGACAGGGGAAAGGAGACAGGAGAGGAGCTGGGCCGGGCCGGGCCAGCGGCCACAGACAGGGAAGGGGCCGGGCCAGGCACGGATCTCAGAGCCCAGGCTCTAGCCCAAGGCTGAATCCCGACACTGCAGTTTCAGAGCTCCACAGCCCAAGCCCCAGGAGCCCGCACCAGCTGAACAGTGCTCAGACTCGGTGCTGCATTTGTTATTGCAGTGAAGACAGACCGAGTCACGGACGCCCCTGGCCCACCACTCTCCCGAGCAGCGTGTGGAGCACCCACGGGCAAGGGCAGCCTGTCAGACACTGGTGCCCCCTAAACCCCCATCCTCGCAACGTGAGCGCGGCAGCACTGGCCTGGGGCACTCACCTTCCCACCTCCAAAGAGCACCGGGCTCAGGTCATAGCCGTCCAACGGGACAGTGGGGAGAGGCACCTTAGCCAGGGCAGCCAGGGTTGGCAGGACATCCAGGGTGCTGGCCATCTCGTGGGTCACACCTGGTGCCCAGGCACAGGCACAAGGAAAAAGGCTCAGGGGCCATCAATCCCCTCCCTCACACCAGCGATATCCCCCACCATCCCACAAGCAGGCTGCTACCCTCCTCCCCCCCGTCCAACCGCTTCCCGCAACCCTTCTGGCCCCTCCCTCACCCACTGCCCCCAAGCACCGCCCTGGGGCCTAGAGCAGAAGGGCTGAGGGGGCCTGGGGCAACAGCCTCCTCTGCCCAGAATTTGGGGTGCCAGGCCTACAGACACCACCCAGCCATAGGCACACATTGTTCTCCCTCCACAGGGGTGAGGCCTTTGGATCCTCTGCCCTGCCAGCCCTGCACACTCCCTGGTCATCTCCCCCGCACGCCAAGCAGGGGAGTGGGGAGGGCCCCCCCGAGCTGTAGTTTGTAGCAATGCCAGGCTTACCCGGGGAGATCCGGCCTGGCCAATAAGCCACCGCAGGCTCCCGCATCCCGCCCTCGTATGTCGTTCCCTTTCCGCACTTCAGGAGGCCCGAGCTGCCCCCACGGGCCATTCGCATGGTCTCAGGGCTGCGGGGGTGGGGAGAGCACCCATCAGCAAGCACACAGGTTAACGCTGCCCTGCCACGCTGCCCCTTCCTAGCCAGCTCCCTGCAGGCACCACAGCCCCACTGGGTATCTGTAGGGAAGGGCACCACTGGGCTGGCAAAGACCCTTGGCTCTCGGGTCCCACAGGCGGCTCTGGCCGAGGAGCGCAGGCAGGACAGGACAGTGGGCGTCCAGAGGGAGCCTGGAGGGAGGTTCATGTTCCAGCACCAGGCTGGGGATGTCCCTTGCCTGGGAAGTGGGGGTGTGGGTGGGGCCTTCCCCGCTCTAGTGCTCCTCTCCCCCTGCACTGCCCCAAGAGGGAGCTGTGGGGGTGGGGCAGGCTAGAGGGAGGGGGGAGCACTCTGAGCAGCCCAACAACTTGCAAGTTATGGCGTTGATCTGATTCATGTCATTCCAAATGTCCGTGTCACCCCCCGCCCCAAGGACCCGATCCCCACCTGCCCCAATCCCCACAGCACCCCCTGAAACCTCAGCCCTCAAGCACCCCAAATCCCCCTGCCCCAAACACCCCCAAAACCTCCTTGTTCTATCTCTACCTACCCACAACCTCCCCAGCACCTCCCAAATCCCCCTGCCTCATCCCATCCCCCCCAGCATCCCCATATCCCTGAGAGTCCCACTCCCACCCCGGACCCCACGCTCAGCCCCACAGCCTCCCGTCCCTGGCAGGAGGGGGGGCTCCTCAGCTCACTCACACTCACCCATTGTCCGCAGTGAAGAAGACCAGTGTGTTCCCCTCCAAGCCATTCTCCTGCAGTGCCTGGAGCAGGAGCCCCACTGAGCCATCAAACTCCATGAGGGCGTCCCCAAAGGGGCCCCGCAGCGACTGGCCCACGTACTCCTGGCTCCCAAACTGAGGGTAGTGGGTGTGCTGGACAAAGGAGCAGCCAGTGAGAGGGGATCCCTGCAGCAGACGGCAGAGCCAGGACCAGCCACCTCTCCCAGCAGAGCCAGGGGCTGCTAGGCTGGAGAGGAAGCTGGGAGGGCTTTTCCCTTCCTCCAGGAACCAAGCGGGGGCCATCCATCATGGCCAATGCTCTGTGCTGCAGGTTGGGGGGTAAAGGTGTCCCCTTGCCCTGCCCCCCAGTATCTCTAGGCCTACCCACCACCACCCCAGGCCATGCCCAGCCTCCCCAGCACATCCAAGTGTCCACAAGTACCCTCTATCCTGGCCAACCCCCAGGTCCCATCTCCACCCCAGGCTGCCTGCCCTGGCACGTACATGGGAGGCATAGTAGAGAAAGAAGGGGTGGTCCCGGCGGGCGCAGTCAGCAATGAAGTCGCGAGAGAACTTGTTGTATAGCGGCACCAGCTGGGGGAAGGCAAGCGGCTGCTGCAGGATGCTCTGGTTTAGGAGCAGTGGGACAGGCACCACGCCCTGGTCACATGTCCCAAAGCACTTGGTGTCTGGGGGGAAGCAGGTGAGATTCTGGCAGGGGCCCTGAAGTGTGAGGAGAGATGCTTTGTTCTGTATCCCCGCCTGGTGGCCAGCAGGGTACCAGCCCCACACCTCAGCTCCAACCCCTGATATGCAGGCTCCTTCCCTTCCCACGCCCCAGTACCCCAAGGACAAGGACAAGGCTCAACTCCCACCCAATGACCAGTTCATACCCCGCAAATCACTCTGGAGAGTGGCAGTCCTCACGTCTCCCCATGTGGCCCGGACCCCATCCTGCCCTATAGGAACTCCTTCTCCACAGCACCCCACAACCCAACCCTTCCCCAGGGGCCAGGACCCCATTTCCCCTACAGCAACCCCTTCCCCACAGCACCCCTGTGATAAAGTGGGATTCTTAATGTTTCCTCTGAATACTGTGTGGGTGCCTCAGTTTCTGGTTGACACACTGTCACCTGGCAACTAATGGCCTGGGCCCTTCCCCCCTGCAAGGGGATGCTAAAGGTGAGGGAGAACAAAGATCAGGTGACCTCCTGGCCCGGGAAAGAGACAAAGGCCAGAAAGGAGGGGCTGGAGGGGGTTCAATTGGGAGCTGGCTGGGGATGAGGGGTGAGTGCAGACGAGGTTGTCTGGCTCGCTGGGCCCCAGAATGGACCCAGCTGAGGGGTCCCATTCGCTGTACCTACAAGCTCTGATTTAGACCGTGCTCCTGTCATCTAATAAACCTCTGCTTTACTGGCTGGCTGAGAGTCACGTCTGACTGCAAAGCGAAGCAGGGGTGCGTGCAGGACCCTCTGGTTTCCCTAGGACCCCACCTGGGCAGACTCGCTGTGGGAAGCACACGGAGGGGCAGAGGATGCTGAATGCTCCAAGGAGAGACCCAGGAGGTGAAGCCGTGTGAGCTTCTTGCCCTGAACAAGTCTGCTCCAAGGGAGAGGAGGCTCCCCAAAGTCCTGACTGGCTTTGACAACCCCAAACCCAATCCTTCCCAGGGGCCTGGATCCCATCCCGCCCTACAGCAACCTGCATTCCCCTCTCCCCCATAGCACCCCAAACCCAACACTTCTCCAGGGGCCCAAGGACTAGATCCCCACTAACCCAGGCACTGTCTCCCCCTCGCTGCCCCGACACCTCACAGGGACGAGGCCCCATTATTCCTTTTGTGCAGCACGCTAAGGACTGGCCAGGCACCTCCCCTGCTCTTCCGGGAAATGTAAACACTTCTGGGTTATTGGCATACACTGACCCCACCAGGAAAGGGGGAGCCCAGCCTCACATCCAACTGCCCTCCAGACACCGACCCAGCCATCCCTCCCAATCCCATTCACCCAGCCCATGCCCGCCTCCAGTCTCTCACCCACACTGCCCCCATTCACCCAGCCTGTGCCCCCCAAAGACAGATACAGCCTGCCTCACCCATCCCCCAAGACACTGATCCAACCAACCCTCCCAACCCCCATTCACTTAGCATATGCCTCAAGAAACTGACCCAACGTGCCCGTCCCAGCCCCATATCAATGCAGCCCATACCCCCCTCCAGCCACTGACCCGCCTAGCCCCCCCATTCACCTGCCCCCAGTCACTGACCCAACAATCCCTTCCAACCCCTATCCACCCAGCCCCTGCATCCCCCAGACACAGACACAGCCTGTCTCTCTCAGCCCCCACTTTAGAGAGATCCAAACCCAGCATGGCCCAGCCTCCTGCCAGCCCAGCCACGCCACCAGCGCCCCATTCAGCTCCCCTCTTGCCCCCATGGCACAGCCTGGATCCCCTCCCAGCCACCATCAGCCTTCTGACCCAGCTCCCTCAGGCACCACCCCAATTCAGCCCCCAGCCTCCTGTTGCCCCCGACACTGTACTGATCCCTGCCCGGCCCCTAGACATGCTCCCAGCACTGCCAGGAGGCCAGGACACCCCCCAGACCTGTGCCCCAGGACGCCAGACTCACCTGGTCATGGGAGTACGGCACCCCCAGGAAGTGGTCAAAGCCCTGGTGGATGGGCAGGAAGGAGCCATTGGCCCCCAGTCCCAGGTGCCATTTGCCGACCATGGCTGTGGCATAGCCTCGAGCCTTCAGCACCTCCGCGACGGTGACTTCGGACAGCGGGAGGCCTCCCCGGGAGCCGGGGTAGAACACGCCGGGGTAAACCCCAGAGCGTGTCTGGTACCGACCCGTCAGCAGGGCCGCCCTGAGGATGAGAGGAGCCCAGAAAAGCTGGAGCAGCCAGGGAAGTCCTGTGCCCACGCCCATAGGGGCTGCCAAGCTCCCGGCCCAGTCCGAGGGGAAGGAGCCTAGTCGAGCCCCTGGAGCACGGGGGGAGTGTGTGCAAACTTTTTGTCCCAAGGGCCACATCTGGGTGGGGAAATTGCATGCAGGGCCATGAATGTAGGGATGGGGCGCAGGAGGGGGTGCAGTGTGCAGGAAGGGGCTCGGGGCAAGGGGTTGGGGCACAAGAGGGGGAATGAAGTGCAGGAGGGGGCTCAGGACAGGAGTTTGGGATGCAGGCATGGGGTGTGGCATGGGGCTCAGGGCAGGGGGCTCAGGGCATGGAGGACTCAAGGTAGGGGTTTGGGGTGCAGGGTGAAGGAGGGATTTGGGGTGCAGGCTCCAGCCCGGCGCCGCTTACCTTAAGCAACTCTGGGATGCAGTGGGGCTAAGGCAGGCTCCCTGCCTGCCCTGGCCCCGTGCTGCTCCCAGAAGCGGCCAGCAACACGTAACTGCAGCCGCGGGAGGGATGGGGAGCAGAGGGCTCCGCGCGCTGCCCTCGCCCGCAGTACCTCCTCCGAAGCTCCCATTGGCCATGATTCCCGTTCACGGCCAATAGGAGCTGCTGGGGGCAATCCTGCAGGCTGGATCCAAAGCCCTGACTGGCTGGATCCGGCCCATGAACCATAGTTTATCCACCCCTGCCCTGGAGGGAGGTTGTTCAATGGTACCAACCACCACATGGTAAGGGAAGCCAGCCAGCCTTACGCCAGCCTCAGAAAAGTCAAGGAGCAGGTCCTCAAAGGAATCAATTCTGAAGCATTTAGATGAGAGGAAAGTGATCAGGGAACAGTCAGCATGGATTCACCAAGGGCAAGTCATGCCTAACCAACCTGATTGCCTCTATAATGAATAACTGGCTCTGTGGATTGAGGGGAAAGCAGTGGATGTGTTATTCCTTGACTCAGCAAAGCTTTTGATATGGTTCCCACAGTATACTTGCCGGCAAAGTTACAGAAGTATGTGGCTGGATGAATAGACTATAAGGTGAATAGAAAGCTGGCTAGATCGCGGCTCAGCGGTAGTGATCAACGGCTCCGCATGTCCAGTTGGCAGCTGGCATCAAGCAGAGGTGCCCGCAGAGGGTCGGTCCTGGCGCCAGTTTTGTTCATCAATCTTTTCATTAATGATCTGGAGGATGGTGTGGACAGCACCCTCAGCAAGTTTGCAGATGACACCAAACTTGGAGCAGTGGGTAGATACGCTGGAGGGTAGGGATAGGATACAGAGGGACCTAGACAATTAGAGGACTGGGCAAAAGAAACCTGATGAGGTTCAACAAGGACAAGTGCAGAGTCCTGCACTTCGGAAGGAAGAATCCATGAACTGCTACAGACTAGGGACCAAATGGCTAGGCAGCAGGTCGGCAGAAAAGGACCTAGGGGTTCACAGTGGACGAGGAAGCTGGATATGAGTCAAAGCTGTATGCCCTTGTTGCCAGAAGGCTAACGCAGCATTTGGGCTGTATAAGTAGGGGCATTGCCAGCCCAGATCAAGGGACGTGATCATTCCCCTCTATTCGATATTGGCGAGGCCTCATCTGGAGTATTGTGTTCAGTTTGGGCCTCACGCTACAAAAAGAATGTGGAAAAATTGCAGAGTCCAGGTTGAGCGGCACAAAAAATGATTAGGGGGCTGGAGCACCCATGACTTATGAGGAGAGGCTGAGAAAACTGGGATTACGTTTAGTCTGCAGAAGAAAAAGAATATGGAGGGAGTTGATGTCTGCTTTTCAACTACCTGAAAGGCGGTTGCAAAGAGGATGGATCTAGACTGTCTCAGTGGTACCAGATGACAGAACAAGAGTAATCGTCTCAAGTTTGGCAGTGGGGGAGGCTTAGGTTGGATATTAGGAAAAACTTTTTCACTAGGAGGGTGGTGAAGCACTGAATGGGCTCCTTAGGCGAAGTGGTGGAATCTCCTTCCTTAGAAGGTTTTTAAGTCAGGCTTGACAAAGCCTTGGTTGGGATGATTTAGTTGGGGACTGGTCCTGCTTTGAGCAGGGTTGGACTAGATGACCTCCTGAGGTCCCTTTCAACCGCTGATTATTCTATGATTCTAGACTCGTTATCTATGGTTCTGAACTACTAGGTACGCTCAGCCAAGAGCCTTCCAAAGACACCCGACAAGAACAAACTGTGCATTGGACTCCACACAGTCATTTTATAGAGATGAACATGGGGGTGTAGGGTGTTCCCAACAGGTATGAACGTCACAACACTGTCCTGGGTTTTGCTTTCCCAGCATTGTCTTCTGTGCCAGGGAAGATAATGGAGCAACTAATTAAAGAAATCATCTGCAAAACACTTGGTGAAGGTGGTAAGGTGATAGGGAATAGCCAGCATGGATTTGTAAAGAACAAATCGTGTCAAACCAATCTGATAGCTTTCTTGATAGGATAACGAGTGCCTGTGTGTGATAAGGGAGAAGCAGTGGATGTGGGTATACCTAGACTTTAGTAAGGCATTTGATACGGTCTCGCATGATATTCTTATCAATAAACTAGGCAAATACAATTTAGAATGGGGCTAGTATAAGGTGGGTGCATAACTGGCTGGATAACCGTACTCAGAGAGGGTTATTAATGGCTCCCAATCCTGCTGGAAAGTATAACAAGTGGAGTTCCGCAGGGGTCTGTTTTGGGACCGGCTCTGTTCAATATCTTCATCAACAACTTAGATGTTGGCATAGAAAGTAGGCTTATTAAGTTTGCAGACGATACCAAACTGGGAGGGATTGCAACTGCTTTGGAGAGACAGGGTCAAAATTCAAAATGATCTGGACAAATTGGAGAAATGGTCTGAGGTAAACCGGATGAAGTTCAATAAAGACAAATGCAAAGTGCTCCACTTAGGAAGGAACAATCAGTTTCACACATACAAACTGGGAAGAGACTGTCTAGGAAGGAGTATGGCAGCAAAGAGATCTAGGGGTCATAGTGGACCACAAGCTAAATATGAGTCAACATGTGATACTGTTGCAAAAAAAGCAAACGTGATTCTGGGATGCATTAACAGGTGTGTTGTAAACAAGACATGAGAAGTCATTCTTCCACTCTACTCTGCGCTGGTTAGGCCTCAACTGGAGTATTGTGTCCAGTTCTGGGCACCGCATTTCAAGAAGATGTGGAGAAACTGGAGAGGGTCCAGAGAAGAGCAACAAGAATGATTAAAGGTCTTGAGAACATGACCTATGAAGGAAGGCTGAAAGAATTGGGTTTGTTTAGTTTGGAAAAGAGAAGACTGAGAGGGGACATGATAACAGTTTTCAGGTATCTAAAAGGGTGTCATCAGGAGGAGGAGAAAACTTGTTCACCTTAGCCTCTAATGATAGAACAAGAACGCAATGGGCTTAAACTGCAGCAAGGGAGATTTAAGTTGGACATTAGGAAAAATTCCTAAGTGTCAGGGTAGTTAAACACTGGAATAAATTGCCTAGGGAGGTTGTGGAATCTCCGTCTCTGGAGATATTTTAAGAGTAGGTTAGATAAATGTCTATCCGGGATGGTCTAGACAGTATTTGGTCCTGCCATGAGGGCAGGGGACTGGACTCGATGACTTCTCGAGGTCTCTTCCAGTCCTAGAGTCTATGAATCTAAGAGCTTATCGTCTGTTTCCAGACAGATATTTGGTTTTACCATCACTGACCTAAAAGCCTTTTTCTTGCCACTTCTGTGAAATCTCCAATCCCCTTTGTGTCACTTCACCTGTCCACGTGTGACAGCCAGGCCATCCACATCACCAAAGAGTTGGTGCAGACCATTGAGTCACCCACCTGTTCTGGAATCATACCACGTTACCCGTGGCCATGTTAGAGTCCCAGGGATCACATCTCTCCCTGCCTTAGGCCAGCACTGATCTCACTGGGGATGGTATTGAACCCACTCTGAATGGTAAATACACAACTGGACCATCCTTACCAGGGATCACAAATAGCTGCGCTGCAGCCCACAGGCCATTCCAGGATATGCGACTATGTGCCGCCTTCTCCCCTACAGGACTATTCCCACCTTAAAATATCTTCCCTGCACTGCCTTTCCAGCTCCAGCCGGCTTCCTGCAGCCTGCTCCTAAGCCCTCACCCTGCCAGTTCCATACTGTCATTCCTTAGAGGATGCACACGCCCCACCTCTCCCTCTGCACCAGCACCGCAAAATCCCCACCAGCTCCACACCATCGTGCACGACACACTGTGCACGCCTCATCTCTCCCTCTTCACTGTCGCCACAAACTCCCCACCAGTTCTACACCTCCATGCACCATATGCTGCGCATGCTCCATCTCTCCCTCTGCACCAGCACCGCAAAATCCCCGCCAGCTCCACACCATCGTGCACCACACACTGTGCACATCCCATCTCTCCCTCTCCACCATCACCACAAACTCCCCACCAGTTCTGCACCTCCATGCACCATATGCTGCGCATGCTCCATCTCTCCCTCTGCACCAGCACTGCAAAATCCCCGCCAGCTCCACACCATCGTGCACCACACACTGTGCACGTCCCATCTCTCCCTCTCCACCATCGCCACAAACTCCCCGCCGGCTCCACACCGCCATGCCCCACACACTGCGCATGCCCCATCTCTCACACTACACTAGCGCTGCAAACTCCCTACTAGCTCCCCACAGATGTGCCCCACACACTGCACATGTCCCATCTCTCCCTCTCCACTGTTGCCACAAACTCTCTGCTGGCTCCACACCACCATGCACCACATGCTGCGCACGCCCCATCTCTCACTCTGCACCAGCTCCACACCACCATGCACCACACGTTGCACACGTCCCATCTCTCCCTCTGCACTCGCGCTGGAAACTCTCACAATCAAACAGTTTAGGCCCCTCTCTAGGTCGTCTTACCATGGCTCAGAAGGTTCCAGCCTTCACACAATGCTGGGAAAGCAAAACCCAAGACAGCGTTGTGATATTCGGTACCTAGCAGGAACACCCTACACCCCCATGTTCATCTTTATAAAGTGACTGTGTGGTGTCCAATGCAAAGTTTGTTCTGTCAGGTGTCTTTGGAAGGCTCATGATGCACTGAGCATTGTTGTTATAGCAATCATTGTTACAGTAATGTTATAGGTCAGGAGTCAGCAACCTTTCAGAAGTGGGGTGCTGAGACTTCATTCATTCACTACATTTTAATGTTTTTAGAAGGTCTGTTTCTATAAGTCTAATATATAATTAACTATTGTTGTATATAAAGTAAATAAGGTTTTTAAAATGTTTAAGAAACTTCATTTAAAATTAAATTAAAACGCAGAGCCCCCTCGGACCGGTGGCCAGAACCTGGGCAGTGTGAGTGCCATTGAAAATCAGCATGCGTGCCATAGGTTGCCTACCCACGTTATAGGTTATAATTTCATGTATATAGTTATGAGGCTGAAAATGTATCCTCATGGCTTAAAACAAGCCCAGGTAAAAACCCTCTAAGAGCAGAGAGGCAGCTCACACCTCATCAAGGTCTGTATGGGACAAACCCAGCCCAACCTCACAGGAGCAAAAGACGCTGGCCTAGGCAGCAACAAAGGATCCGTTGGACTCTTGAGTGAGTCACTCCCCTTCCTTTGGGCTGTTTGGGACTGTGATGAGGTAATGCTGACTCCGAAGGGGGATGTGCATAACAAAGAGGGAAGAAAGGACATGATAAAAGGGAGAGATGTTTGACATGTTCTTCCTCTCTTCCACCTCCATCTACAGACACTTCTACCAAGCGACTGAAGTGCTGATCAAAGGGGAGAGCCTGGCTGAAGGGCAACCAGCCAGCCTGTGGTGAGAAGCATCTCAGTTTGTAAGGGCCCTGAAAGTGTTAAGATCAGCTTAGAATGTGTTTTGCTTTTGTTTCATTTGACCAAACACAACTTGTTATGCTGAGATTTTAAGTGATTATAAGTCAAGCTTTCATAGTTAATAAATTTGTTTGTTTGTTCTACCTGAAGCAGTGTGTTTGGTTTGAAGCCTGTCAGAGACTCTCCTTGGAATAACAAGCCTGGTACATATCAATTTCTTTGTTAAATTGATGAACTCATATAAGCTTGCAGCATCCAGCAGCCATAACTGGACACTTCAAGACGGAGGTTCCTAGGGTTGTGTCTGGGACTGGAGATATTGGCTAGTCACTCGGTTGCACAGTCCAAGGAGCAGCTTACATGCCACGAGCTGTGCGTAAACAGCCCAGGAGCTGGGGCTCTCACAGCAGAGCAGGGTTAGGCTGGCTCCCAGAGTCAAGGATTGGGATAATCTAGCAGATCACTGGTCCAGACAGCACCAGAAGGGAACATCACAAGCATCTTCTCCTCACCCTTTCTGGCAGACGTGGGGAAAGTGCCCTAAAAACACCAAGCCCAGACTCCACAAGCTCTAGTTCTCGCTCTTCCCCAGATGGATGTGAACATTTCTGCCCCTTTGTGCGAGCCAAGGTGCCATACTCTGGGGTAACTCATTCCCCCCTTGGATGTCAGCCAGCAGATCTCCCAGCATTTTACAAAGGAGGTGGGAGCTCCATGTGAGACAGGGAAGCTGAAACACAGAGCAGGGAAGGGACTTGCCCAAGATCACCCAGCAGGCCAGCTGCAGAGTCAGGAATGGAACCCAGCTCTCCTGCACCCTACTAGGACCACCCTTCACAAGGTCCCTTCAGGCTGAGCTGCGCTAGACTCCCCATCACTCATGCAGCACAGTCACAAGGCTCAGACATGTGGCCACACTGTCTGTCAAGAGCTAATTAGGTGCTAATGTAACCAACACTAGTGCCCTGCGGCTCAGTCACCCACTACAGAGAGCGATTCGTGACACTGCTACTTTGCTGGGGGGGGCGCGGGGGGGGGGGGGGAGGGGCTTTGCTCCCTAGCGCTCCAGGTTTTCCAGCCAAAGCTTGCAGGTCCATTTCCCAACTCATGCCCCAATAACCCAAATGGGGTGTCGTTCCCCTGGGCTGCACTGCCTGTAACCACTCGATCCTGCTCTGCTCCTGGAATGGACACAATTAATCTAGAGACCTGATGCTCTGCTGTGGCCTGCCATTCTCGTGTAACCCATTGGCAGTGTGTGCTGTGTCTCCTGCAGGGGCTGGTCCCCACTGAGGGTAAGAGCCTGGTCTCCCACCTCACAGGAGGAAGAAGTCTGCACTGTAAATCAGAAGACTACGAACTCAGGCTTGGTAAAAACACATACCTTGGTATGCAAGTTAGCGCCAGCACCCTGGGTGCATAGACACTGCTGAACTGTGTCCTTAGAAGGGAATTTGGGTCTTGTGCTAAGACTTGTTTTACTGATGCACTGTTATTAGACGTGGTTAACGGGAGCTACTCCTTTAAGAACAGGCTGGGACAGACAGAGACACTATGTGCAGAAAGAGAACACACTGCTTGGACAAGCTTCAGATTGCAACACTTTTGCTTCCCCCAAACAGCCTCATTCCCCCAGGTGTGACATTAGCACCGCTGGGGCCTGGCTGCCTTGGGGTTTGCTCATGAGCTGCAGAGACTCCCAGCTGGAGCGCACCAGCCTGAATCCAGCCCTGCAGGAATCCACAGCAGCTCCTGTCTAAGGGGTGTAGGTGGAAGTGAGTTGGAGTCCTGGCTCCCACGTCTCTCACACCCACACCCCACTCCTTGCACTGCACTGTGAAGTCTTCAGGCAGGGACTGTCTGCCTCCGTACAGTGCCCGGAATAAGGGAGCAGAAAGCTCCATAGCTGCTGTTCCCTACAATTCTACCTGTCGCACACACGATGGGGGAGGAGGTGAGACGATTTAACCTTTTAAACAATTTCACAATCTCAGGGCTAGCCACAGGGCTGTTCGGTCACACAGCTGCTGCCACCAGCACGGATATGCAGCTGTCTGCTCACCCTGATCCTGTCTCTGCCCCTGCTGGCAGCAAAATCACCTACAGACATTACTACCAGGCCATTTATCCCCCTCCCGCAGTTCAGTAGGGAGGACATTAGACAGGTCCCTGTGGCCCCCATTCAATTCTCTGCTGTTTCTCAGTGCCCTGCCTTCAGAGATCACCAGCCAGTTTAGTGTTCTGTCCTGAAAGGGGCTGCAGACTGGGACGAAGCTGGACCTACCGCGAGGGGCTGCAGAGTGGACAGCTGGCATAGAAGTCGGTGAATCTCAGGCCCCTGGCCGCCATCTTGTCCAGGTTTGGCGTGGCTGAGGTGGGGTGCCCATAGCTTCCCAAATCTCCAAACCCCAGGTCATCCGCAAAGATTAACAGGATGTTGGGAGGGTTTGTGGATGCAGAGAGCAAGACCAGTGGGCCCAGGGGACAGAGGAGCCAGATGCACGGCCACCTCATGTCCCCAGAGGCCCCCCGAGCATGGACAGGACTCTCTCAGCAGGCCCTCCTCTGGCCATCCAGATATCCCCAGCTGCCCACTGACCCGGGCAGGGCCTCTCCACCCACGACCTGCCAGAGAAAACAGAGTTTAGCACCCAGCAATGTCTGCACTGCATTAGCTAACTGCTTCTAGCAGCCAAGCCCAGGGCGCTCCGGGAGACAGAGCACAAGGGCTCTGCAGAGCAGGCAGCAGCAGAGCTGCCGGGAAGGGCTATGGCAGCTCCCGGAGCAGGGCAGGCGGGGCACTCTGGCCTGCACACGGGAGCGCCACGTCCGCTGCAGAAGGAAGGGGGCAGTTTGAGGCAGGCGGGCCGGGCCGGGCCGGGCCGGGCCGGGGCCCCCCCACCCCGCCGCCTGTCCCTGGATCTCGCTCTGCGCCCGGCAGCCTGCAGCGCGGCCCCTCCGAGCCAGGCCGGGGGAGCCCCTGCTCTGGCTCGCGGCCGGGGACCGGGCCGCCCTTACCGAGACTGGGCTCCTCGCAGCCTCTCCCCGGCCGGACACTCCTCCGCGCCCAGCCTGGAGTCACGTGAGCCGCGCTCAGCTGGTCGGTCACGTGTGCCCGAGGCATTCTGGAGCTGTTAGTCGCCAGCGCCGATCTCCCTTAAAGGGGCCGCGCGTGCGAGGGGCAGGTGAAGTCGGAGGGCGGAGGCGGCGGGCCTGCGCGGGGAGGGGCGGGGTCCCTGGGCTCTGGGGAGGGGGGGCACGGCCTGGGATGGGGCACGGAGTTTGGGGGCATCGCCCCACCAGGCAGGCTCACACATCACACATGTACTTATGAAACACACGTGTGCATTGCAGCATGCGACTGGCAGACACGGCCCCGCCAAGGCCGGCAGCAGATTGACCATTTGCCATCATGTGCAGCATCCGGACTCCAGGGCCCGTGACCCCTGCACAGAACGCACTGGCCAGCACCGTCCCAGGGCACAGCAGGCGAGATTTCCCTGGGGGCTGGCTGGGCCCTGGATTCACCACCCAGGCCATGGTGACTGCACAGCGCTGTACACTGTAGCACTCCAGCCGCCCCACGCAGACCCTGCCAATACGCTGGGTACCTGCCAGAGCATGCCTGTGCCAGGACACCAGAGCATGCAACCCATGCAGACCCTGCCAGCACGCTGGGTACCTGTCAGAGCATGCCTGTGCCAGGACACCAGAGCATGCCAATGCCAGGACACCAGAGCATGCCACCCATGCAGACCCTGCCAGCACGCTGGGTACCTGCCAGAGCATGCCAGTACCAGGACACCAGAGCATGCCAACAGAGCCTGCACAGGGCACTGTGAGCACAACACCCTGCAGCTTATACTCCTCCAGGTACCCGCTTGGCCCCTAGAGCACTGGTAGGGCTGGGCACAAGGAAGAGGGGCTGTTGTAATCATTAGGCCTATAATATGATCTAAACTGGGAAGAGGAAGTGAAAGTTCAGACAGAGTCACAGTAACCTAGAGCGACCCAGGGAGACAGAAAGGTGGAAGTAGACCAGACAAAAAGGGCGACTGATGTAACTCCAGGACTGTGTTAAGATCATGCCTGGTAGACACGAGACATGTGGGACCAGAAATCGGTGAACCAAAATTGCTGTGTCAGATATTGGTTCTAACTGGTGCATAACATCTGGGGGACAGGCTATTTGGCCAGCCTGTCACTTCCTTTTGGGGTCCTCAGAAAAAGCCTCTGGACGGAAAGCTGGCTACCGCAATGCTGGCTGAAAGACAAACAAAGGGGCAGGAGGGAGCTTCACCATCATGGCTGCAACACCAACCTTCTCCTGGGACTCTGGGTTCTACTGTGACAACACAGTCCCTTCTTCGTCCTGATCCTGAGAGGTAACCTGACCAGGCCAGGCCAGAGACAGGGATCACAATGACATCTTGTGACAGAGGGGGAATTGTCTGTAATATTTTGTATGATTACTGTGTGTGCCTTAGTTTCCCCTATGTGCTGCATGGTTTACTGGCAGTGGGGGAGGGGAAGGTTGCAGAGTTCCAGGTGTGATGCCTGGCCATCCGGGGCCTGGGGCCCATGTCCATGGACAGTCCGAGAGGACAATGGCCACTCCAATTGCCTGGACATTTGGTACTAGTGACCATGGAGGGCCGCCCCCCCTGCAGGAAGCCAGCTGTGTTTGCCCAGAAACAAGAACAAGGACTGAGGAGGGAACTGCTGGTGGGTTGTTAAGTTTGGGCTACTGGAAGCTGGAGTCTCCTGAACCGGGACAGAAAAGGGGTCAGAGGGCTCTGGGCTGCCCAAGATGGACCAGGCTGTAACTTTCTGTTCTCTGTGCTAAGCAAGGATCGTCTATGCCGTGTTCCAGACATCTAACAAACCCGACTGCTTTTAGCTCACTGGCTGAGAGTTGCGGCAGGTGCTGGAGGTGGGTGCATGGCTCCCTTTGGGTGAACGAGTCTCTGTCTGGTGCCCAGCTCAGGAGGACTTGCTGCAGGGAGCTCACAACATGAAGGCTCCAAGGGTTGGCCCAAAGAGGCAGTGAAGCCATATGGCTTGCCCTAGCAATGGAGCAAGACCAAAAGGGGCTGGCATACTGAAGAGGGCTCCAGGATTGGCTCCAAGCAGCACAAAAAAAAGAAAAAAGAAGAAGCCGCGATCACAGTCTGCAGCTCTACTGCCACCGCTTCAGTATTCGGCACCAATTTGGCAATTGGTCCTTCACTCCAATAGGGACCAAGGGACCCACCGCCGAATTTCCGCCGAAGACCCGGATGTGCCGCCCCTTCAACTTGGCCACCCCAAGCACCTGCTTGCTGGGTGGGTGCCTGGAGCCGGCCCTGGGGGTCTCCCAGGGACTGTTCCAGAGCTGCTCCAGAGCACTGGGCCTGTGGCTCCATGACACAGCTCCACCAGCTCTGGTTAAATCCCCGTCATCACCTGGGATAGCACACTTTGTCCTCCCTCCCATGTGTCCTTTTCTTTCCTCTCTCTCCTGTTTCCTTCTGTCTAATCAGACTATGGCTCAGCCAGCCAGGACTATCTATTTTGCAACATGGTGACCAGAACAGCAGTTCAAAGCAGTGCCCCAAACAGCCCGATGATTGTACAAGTTTGCCAGGTCGCAGACTGGCTCATAAAACCATGTGCTGGCCTGGGTTTAGCAGTGAGCTTACAAATGAGACTCGTCACAGCTAAAGGCAGAAGCTGCATTTCCAGTCTTTGCTGCTTCCCCCTTGTCTGTACCTTGTTTGCCTTCAGGAAATGAGACTGGATTTTAACAGCAGCCCCAGCCCATCTCAACTCACTTCTTCTCTTCTCCCCAGGCAGCCAGTGCTTATCATGGAAGAGACTGTCAGACATGGGGGTTTCCTGGAAAGACTCTCTCCAGCTAATGGTAACGGGAACAAGAAAGATTGTTAAAATAAACCCTCACTTGCATGAGCCCAGTTGCCCATGTGACCCAGATTGCGGTCGATGACCTGTCCTCTTCATCATTCACCACGCTCTGAGTCTTTGGCTCAGTTGTAAACTTTATCAATGACGATTTTATGTTTTCTTCCAGGTCTCTGGGAATACAGGGCGACTCCAATTGTGTGGCAGGTTTCACTTCGCTTTCACAGAACGCTATAAGCAGCTGCTTCTCCAGGGATGTTCAGCCAAGTCCCTGGGGTGAGCATGTGGGTTAAATGTCTTCTGCCTGGTGCCACAGGCTTTGGGCTAATTCCCAGCTGGATTCATTCCCAGTGAGGCACCTGCTCCGCCAAGCCACGGGCACCTGCCAGGGAGCTGTGGGGGGAGACAAGGCAGAGAGTTGTCATTCCAGCACAACCTCTGTGTGCCTAGCTGCATGCATCAGGCTGGTTTTGATCCCTCACCTCCGGCCAGGTGGGCTGCTTATGCCAGTTTAACTTGCTCTGCTACTCATGGCTTGTGCTACTCAGAGTCAGTAGATCTGAAATTAGCCAAGCTGCACGCTGGGTCTGTTGCTCTTTACACAGCAAATATAAGTGGAAGAAACGACACGGGCACAGTGGGCTCAAATCACCCTGTCTGCCCAACCACGGACACCATGCAAGCCTAGCTACATCCCGCCCTGCCTCTCTGCAGGGGTTGGAACAGAGAAGACAGAGAGCAGCACTCGAGTGCTCACAAACTACTTCAAGGGATACTGGCCAATTCTTATAGACTATGGAGAGAGGCTGGCCTGGGAGCAAGGGGACCTGTTGGGAGAGTTCATATCTGACGCCCCAAGGGCTGGTCAGAATCCAGGGAGTCCAGCACCTGCCCCTCACCCCCAGGAGGTCCAGCACCCACGTTCTTCAGAGTTCCCACACAAAGGTCCCCGTGAGCTGTGACCAGAACCCCTGCCCTTCTCAGAAAGCACCCTCCAGGCCCACTTCTCTGAACCATCCCAGCAACAGCTGGTCCAACTTTGTTCTCTCACTTTTTTCTACAAAAGGTGGCTCTTTGAGTCAACAGAAAATTTCTTGCATAAACGTCCTTTAATGTTGGGATGGGGGTATGTGATAAATTAAGGGGGGGGGGTAGCTCCCTTTTATGGACACCCAGCCAGCCAGTTAGCTATAAAATCCCTCTTGGTAGCTGTTCTCCAGTTGATTTACGCTGCTATGCATAGGTAAAAGGAAATGAGTGGCCAAAAGAGCTAATGGGAAGGCTAGAACTTTTGAAAATTGAAACAAGACTCCCCTTTTGTCTGTCTGTGGTTGTTCTCCTGGTGAGGAGACACAGGGCTTGTCGACACTACCTGCCGGATTGGTGGGCAGCAATCAATCCAGCAGGGGTCAATTTATTGTGTCTAGTATAGACGGGATAAATCGACTGCTGACAGCTCCCATCAACTCCAGTACTCCACCTGAACGAGAAATGCAAGCAGAGTCAGTGGTAGAGCGTCAGCTGTCAACTTACCACAGTGAAGACACTGCGGTAAGTAGGTATAAGTACGTCGACTTCAGCTACGCTATTCATGTAGCTGAAGTTGCCTATCTTAGATCAACCCCGCACGATAGTGTAGACAAGCCCACAGAGCAGCTGCCCCCAACAAAAAACAGCCTTTCCCCTCCTGCCACCAGCAAAACCTGGCCACTGAGCATCGCCCAGCAACTAAACTGGCCACCCCCCAGCACCAGCAGGAACAAGATGGCCCCTGGTGCTGACTACAGCTAGTGACTCCTAGCATTGAGAAAACACACACACAACGCAAGTATTTTCATGTTATTTTAGCATTTTTCTTTCCTTGTGCTAACATGGCGTCACAGCCTGGGCTGCCAGGCATGAATTGTAGCGTGCTCTAACATGTCCCCAGTGGAAACCCCAGCACAATCCTGTGTGCAGCTGAGTGCTGCTAAATGGCCAGCTGGCACCCTCAGCTCCGGAGTCACTGTCCCAAATGCACACTTGCTCCTCCCTCACCATGAATCACAGCCCAGCGTGCACCAGAGACCATAGGTCACACTGGGAGGGTCTCGGCTCAGACAGGCCCTGCCTGTGCCAGCCTGGCGCCCAACCTGGCTGTTTTCTGGCCATGCTCTACACCATTGCTGTGGGACACTATCACACATCAGTTAGTCCCTGAGCAGGACAGCGCAGGCGGACACAGGTGGGTTTGGGTTGCGGCGGGAGAGAACTCACGACTGAAGGGAGAGGGGATTATGGGGCGAATGACTAGGAAAGATCCAACCAGAAGCAGCGTGCGTGTGTGCGCGTGAGAATGTGTGTGTCAGAAGTGCAGGTGTGAGAATGAGCGAGTGCTCGGTTGCGGGGTGGGGAATAGCCAACTCTGTGGGGGAGGGGACAGTGAGTATTTGTGCACTTTTACGTTCACACTGAGCTCATCACTCCTGGGCTGGGCTGGGGAATTTCTCTGGCAGTTTTGTTGCAGGCACAGAAGAATGCCCAAGGCGAGCAACAGTGGTCCGTGCCCAGAGTGCTTAGCGCCAATAAACACACCGAGGTGGAAAAGCAAAACACAAGTTTATTTGGGATCCCAAAGCGGTGCTGGGAGACTTAGTATGCCTCAGATCCAGCCCAGCTAAAACAAGCAGTCTGTCCCTTTATATCCATGAGAACTTTTCTCGCTGACTAGCAAGCCCCCGTTTCCCCTCCCTCTTCTGTCTGGCTGCAGCATTCTTTTCTCACACACTTCTTTGTCTTTCCCCTCCCTCTCCTCCTCCTTCCTCTCCCTGTAGCAGTTACATAAGGGCAGGTGCATTAAGTAATCTTGGCCGCGGCAGCTCGTTAGTAAGTTTTCCTTCTGCAAGTTATCTTGTCCTTCTGCTAAAGGTGCACAGGCATCATTATTTCTGCTTTAGACCAGTTAGAACTGTTGCAACTGATAACGGCTGTTACACCAGGCCTTTTAGGTCGATTAAAGTTTAAACATGGAAGGACTCTTGCTCATCTGAGGCCTAAACAGGGAGACTTTATATCCTTATTGCCTTCCACTTTTCCACGTTACTTAGGGTTATGCTTAGTGACACCAACAGTTTAGCAAGGCAGAATGGAGCGTTTTAGTCCATTGTCAGTGATGCAAAGGGCAGGGCCGGCTCCAGGCCACAGTGCGCCAAGAGCGTGCTTGGGGCGGTATGCCGCAGGGGGCACTCTGCCGCTTGCTGAGAGGGCAGCAGGCGGCTCCAGTGGAGCTCCCACTGGCGTGCCTGCGGATGCTCCACTGGAGCCGCGGGACCAGCGAGTGGCAGAGCGCCCCCTCGTGGCGTACCGCCGTGCTTGGAGCGGCGAAATGGCTAGAGCCGGCCTGGCAAAGGGTCTCCAGACAGCCTGGGGCAGGGCTGGGGCTGGGGCTGGGGCGACCTGAGTCCTGGAAGCTCCATGCTAAAGTGTTCCTGCCAGCAGGTGGCTCCCTGCGGGGGGTTCTCCATGAGACGCCAGGCCCTGAGCTGCTGTTCTGGTTCCTAGAACCCAGGCCCAGGCTGACCGTCCGTCCCACTGCTGTGGGACACTGGTGTCTCTCCTGCATGCCTGTGCCTACCTCATCAACCTGCCCTGGGGACAGGGGCAAGGCCTGGCTCCACTCACATACCTGTGCCAGTCCCACCTGCCCCTTGCACGCACCCTGCACTTGTCCCCAGCTCTGGGTGCAGGGGTTTGGCCCTTGCATGTCTATCTGCCTGGCTCTCAGCACACAATGGATCCAGCTGCTGCTAGCACTGTTTGCTGTGTCATCAATTATTCAGGGCCAAAAGGCAGAGCCAGGGGTTTGCTGCTGCATAAGGAACAAGGCTGCTGCAGAATTCCTGCCTCCCTCTAGCAGGGTCCGGAGCGAGCGAGTGGCAGCCCCCACTGCTCGACCTTCCCCAGCACACCCCAGTCAGAGAAAGGGCAGGGCCCGCGGGCGGCCTGGGGATAAGGAGAGGGCTGGGGAGAGCAATGCATGGGGCCCAGCAGATGCTGTGCATCACCAAGCTAGCAGTGCAAACCAGGAGGCACAAAGGCCAATCCAAATCCAGAGAGGAGCCACCGCCCAGCCAGCCACCTGGACCAGAGACTGGGCCATAAATACCCCCAGCCATTGTCCCAAACACCAGGGAGTGCGAGGGGGAGAGCAAGATATTCCCCGGAACTGCCAGGAATCATGAGCCAGCCCTGAGGGAACAGCGATGAGGATGAATTGGGCCTGACTCTGAGATGGCCAGCGATGCAGAGATGGCCCCGCAGTGCACAGTCACCTGCCAGCAGGGCAGGAATGGACAGGAATGACAGACGGGCTCACACCTGAGGAGAGAGGGAGGAGGACCCTACCCTGCGCTCTGACGCTTTGCAACACTTGTACAGCATGAATTGCCCATCAAGCCTCAGCGAACTGAGCTGAGCTGGGGGGAGCTCAAGCAAGTGTGGTAACCATCTGCCAGCGGAGTTAGCAGCAACAGGGGCCAAGTTCAATATGTAGGAGTTCCTCTAAACAATACAGCACAGAACCAGCTCAAGGCCCCACCCAGTAACCCAGGACAATTACACACCACCCCTGGAACTCCCAAGAGGCAATACTTCCCCCCCTCGCAAGCACAGAGTCTGAGCACAGAACAGAAACTCATGAGGAAAGGAGGGAAGTCACTATTAATTTGGGAAAATGCCACAAGCAGGATTTATAAACGTAAAACCATGGGCCAAATCCCGACCCCAGAGCTTGTTGGGCAGCATCCTTCTGCCTCAGGTTCCTAAGCCCAACAACCAAAAGTTTTTTTAATGCTCTCCTCCCTTCTCTGCATCCGACTCACTGTTGGTGTCCTTGGTCAATGAAGACCGAGAGTTCAGAGGTGCATCTTTATAAGTTCACTCCCACACTGGCAGGGGTGGAGGGAAAGGCACCTTGGTTGCTCCACTATCCAGGTACTCACTCGAGTCTACCACTCATCGTTCTGCCCTGCTACCAGCTCATCTAGCTTCTCTGCACTCTCTGGGATATCTTAAGGCAGGGGTCCCCAATGCAGTGTCTGCAGGCACCATGGCTCCCGCCGGGGCATCTACGTGTGCCCACGTACTGGCAGGCGGAAGAGCATCTACCAAAATGCTGCAGACAAGCTGCATCATCCAGAGGCGTTGCTGCCGATTTTCAGTGGTATTTCGGCGGTGACGCCTCTGGATGACGCTCCTTGGCAGCGGCATTTCGGTGGCAACGCCTATTGACGTTGCCACTTGTCAGTGGAATTTTTGGCGGATGCTCATCTGCCACCACAGTCCTCTGTGGCTCATTGTCTGGCACCCACCAGCTGAAAAAGATTGGGGACCACTGTCTTAGGGTGCCACCACTTAACACAGCCCTTACTGATTTCAGCAGTTATAGGATAATCTCTTCCATTAGACACACTATCCTAAAGCAGGTTTAACATTTACACCTAGTTATCAGTGATTGCAGCCCCAAAGACCTGCAACAAAGGACTCTCCTTCTCCACCTCCACACCCAACTGTATATCATCACCTTTCCCCCACTAGCTGCTGGCATCCATATCCCCTGCCTAGCAAGTGCTGTTTAGTTTACGGTGATCCCTCAGTCAGGTTGTGACAAGCACAGTTCTGCTGACCTGGATTCACACAACAAGGACAATGACCTTTAGTACCTCTGCACCTAATAACAAAGGGCCTTGCAATCCAGCACCTGCCAACAGTGATCACTGGGGCAAAGCAGCCCCATCATGCAGCTCCAGGCCAGCTCCAGGCCCCAGCGCGCCAAGCGCGTGCTTGGGGCACCATGCCGCGGGGGGCGCTCTGCTGGTTGCAGGAAGGGTGGCAGGTGGCTCCGGTGGACCTCCCGCTGGCGTGCCTGCGGATGCTCCACCGGACCCGCGGGACCAGTGGACCCTCCGCAGGGACGCCTGCAGGAGGTCCACCGGTGGGACTGGCGAGCAGCAGAGCACCCCCGACGGTGTGCCGCCGGGCTTGGAGAGGCGAAATGGCTAGAGCCGGCCCTGCGCAGCTCACCTGGGCAGGGTGGGCGTGCCCATGCAAACAAGGTTGGCTCCTGAAGTCTTCTCCCCCAGCTGAGCACTAGATGTCAGGGGAGAGCTCATTCAGGCCCTGCTTACCTGTGCATGTGTGAATGTGCATGGAAACACGCACGTGTGAAAACAGCAAGGAGTCCTTGTGGCACCTTAGAGACTAACAAATTTATTAAAATTATTAAATACATTTATTAGTCTCTAAGGTGCCACAAGGACTCCTTGCGGGTTTTGCTGATACAGACTAACACGGCTACCACTCTGAAGCCTGTCATCATGTATGTGTGAGTGCAAATATATCTGCATGCATGTAAGTGTGCACATGTGAGTGCGTGTTCGCCTTGTGTGTCTGTGCTGATGCATGTCCTGCTTCTGAGCTGCATCAGCCCCACCCCCACCCTCACGCAATGCCGAGCAGCCCCAGAGCTTGCAGGGCCAGACAGCGACCTGGCTCAGCGCTGACTCGGGAATTTTTTGTCCAAGCAGCCACAAGGGGGAGCAGCTGACTCGCATGAAGGCCCTGACACCCTCCCATCGCCTGCCCCCTGGATGGGGTCTGCTGCGGCTGCTGCAAGCCCACCCCCCAAAACCCCACACAAGCCCCCAGAGCCAGCGCTCACCATAAACAGACTAAGGAGCGATTGCTTCGGGCCCCAAGCCGCTCACAGGGGTCCACTATTTGCTTTTTATTATAAGAACTTGGCTGTTTTACTGTGTTTGTGGGGGGGAATCCTGCTCAGTGCCCCAAATGAGCTAGCATTGGCGCTGTCCTAACCCCTCCCGCCCCTGCCTCCAACACCCCACACCAGCCCAGCCCCTCCCCCACCAGCCTCCAACCTCACACCAAGCCACCCCCCAGGGCCCCCCTCCCACCATGCCCCAAGACAGCGAGCCCAGCCCTAATCCTTCTCCCGCCATACCTGCCCCATACACACAGCCCAGCCCCCTCCCACCAGCCCCCAGCCCTAACAGCCCCACCACCCAGCCCTCCCCCACACTGCCCCCAACACCAGCCCCAGCCCTAATCCTTCCCACTGCCCACATCACAGCAGCCCAGCCCCTGCCCCACCAGCCCCCAACACCAGTCCCTCACCCCACACCAGCCCCAGCTGCTCCCCTACCTGCCCCCTACACAAGCCCAAGCCGCTCCTCCACCTGCCCCCACACCAGCTCCCCACCCTAACCCTTTCCCTACCTGTTCCCCACCACCAACCCTTCCCCATCACCCTCCAACACAAGCCCCATCCCCTGCACCATGTACACCCCACCCCTGACAACAGCCCCTCCCCCACTAATCCCGACCCCCCCCACCAGCCCCAGGCCTAACCCCCCAGGGCTAGTGGCCCAGTCATGCCCCACACACACACTGCCTGGGCCAGTGGGCAGGGGGCACACCCCACAGGCACCCAACAGGACCCCAGTGAACCCCGGGCATGGCCAGGCCGTGGGACCCAGCCCCAGAGCTCAGCGCCTGCAGCCACATTGGCCATCTGGCTGGCATGTGGCAATTCCCCAGCTGGGCTGTCAAGCTGCTGACCAGCCTGTTAGATCCCAGCCAGCGGGAAGCCAATTAGTGCTGTTTTCTGACAAGGAGGCTGCGCCGCCTGATCAATCGCCCTGTCCATGCAGTGCACCAGCAAAGGGGAGAGCGTGCGGCAGCTTAGCACCCAGCCAGCCAAGCCCCAAGCGAGGGCCTTTCAGTCCCGTGCTGGGCATCGCGTGCAGAGCCTGCCTCCCCTGGGGCTGCAGCACACAGCCAGCCATGGCCAGCCAAGCCGGGGTGGTCTCCCCGGGGCAGGGAGCGTGGCCTGAGGCTGCGTGCACTGAATAACCCAGCGGAGGGGCCCCAACACTGGCTGGGGCAGGGCCCTGTTAATGGGGCGGGAGGGCGGTGCTGGGGGGAGAGGCTGAGCCTGTCAGCACTGACTCCCCCAGGGGAGAGGCCCCCACGCAGTGGGGTGGGCAGGGACCTTCTGCTCCCAGCTGTGCTGGGAATGGACTGATCAACCACCCGGCATTGGCCCGAATGCCCCTCCCTGGCGGGTGGGCGCTGAGGGGTGCAGGCTCAGGGCAAATCCTGCCCTCCCCAGGCTAGGACTGGATTGGCTAGGCGATGGGGGGATGGATCGGCGTTCCTTGTCTCATCGCCATAGCGATATGGGGCATGTGACTGCTGCGTAGAGGAGCCCATATTGACTGGGGTTCATGCTGCATGCCAGGCCCATCACGTCTCCCTCCTACCAGGGCCCCTGACAGTCCCACAGGGAGCAGCACAGAATCAAACTGGGGTTAATGGCAATTAACAGGAGCCTCAACTGGGGGTGCTACCCAGCCCGGGCCACCGCCCCACTCTGTGATCGCTCAGGGGCTGCATGGGGAATGGGCTGCTATGGTTCTGTGAAGCAAAGTCCGGCCTGGAACAATGGCCTGGGTGCCCCCAGACCGGGCGTGGGGTGTGCTGAGACCTGGCAACAGCCCCCCCATCTCAGGGGCAGCTATACAGCTCCCCCAGCGCTGGATGCTCTGAAAGGGTTAAACCCAGTGTGACAAACTGGGAATGTTCTTAATGTTGCTCTGAATATGGTGTTGGTGCCTCAGTGTCCCCTAGGCAGTTCTTAATATCTAGGTGGTGAAATAAGGGTGTGTGATTGCTACAGAGCAAAGGGCCAGTGCACCTAAGTGCCTGACCCTCTGTCTCCTAGCAAATGATGGCCTGGGCCCCTCCCCTGCAAAGGTGCCAGCTGAAGGTGTTGGAGACAAAGAGGTCAGGTGACCTCCTGGCCCGGGAAAGGGGCTGAGCAGAGAGGAGGGGCTGGAGGGGGGTTAGTCTGGAGCTGGCTGGGGACGAGGAGTGAAGTGCAGACATGAGGCTCTGGCTCACTGCCCCCCCAGAATGGACCTGGCTGAGGGGTCCGGTTCGTGGTACCTTCCAGCTCTGTTTTAGACCCTGTTCCTGTCATCGAATAAACCTCTGTTTTACTGGCTGGCTGAGAGTGACGTCTGACTGCGAAGTGAGGTGCAGGACCCTGTGGCTCCCCCAAGACCCCACTGGGGTGACTCGCTGTGGGAAGCACACGGAGGGGCAGAGGATGCTGAATGCTCCAAGGAGAGACCCAGGAGATGAAGCCGTGTGAGCTTCTTGCCCTGAACAAGTCTGCTCCGAGGGAGAGGAGGCTCCCCAAAGTCCTGACTGGCTTGGTGGGGAGCAGTTCCAAAGCATTGCCCGGTGACTCTGTGACACCCAGCCAGCGAGAGTCCCTGAGCCCCTGGCACTTTGGGGTGGGGGAAGCTGGGCTGACTCTTTGCTGAGCAAGGGACAGCTGAGTAGGGCATGCAGGGCAGCGCAGGTGGGAGGCAGGGCTCTGGAGACACCTTCTGCTGGGTTCCTCCCCGCACCCTTGGTCCCAGACGTTGCCTAGAGGCCAAAGCAATCCCGGAGCAGGAGGGGGGACTCAAGGAGGGGCAGGTGTAAGTCTCCCTGCTGTGGGGTGAAGAGCAGGGCCATTGCATGGTGTGGTAATAGCCTCCAGTCCCAGATCTGGACTTTAGCGTCCACAATCTGGACCTGTCCCAAACCTGGACTTTTGCGTCCTAAATGTGGGGGCTTACCTGAAACTCCCCCAAGCTCACTACCAGCTTGGATATTCTCGCTGCCACCAGATCAGGAATTGATGGGGCCTGATCCCCCCTTTCCTCTCTCTGGTGTCCCCAACCCTCCCTTGGGGGGAACACCCGCCAGATTCCAATCCCTTGGATGCTAAAAGCAGGGGAAAAACCCCTTCCCGCCCTCCTTCCCAGGCTTTGCCTCTTGGTTCAGCTTGTGAGTATCACGAAACCGGTTTCTCTGCTTCCCAAGAGATAGCGTTCTCGTACCTCAGGACAAAATTGAGATGCAAAATGCCAACAGCTTGGCTTTGCCTTCCCGCCGTGCCTGCCTTTCCTGTGAGGGACCAGGTACTGATACAGAGGTGATTCTTTTTATCTTTCGCCACCGAGCCGCTCTTCCCTGAAAGCAATAGGAAATAGGCCCACAGCCTGGCTGTTCCTTCCCTTTGCCTCCCTAAGAAAAGAACTTCCACACGTTTTAAAAGAAAAGTTTATATAAAAAAAGAAAGAAAATATAAAACATAATCTTGCATTAAGAAACTCATACAGGCTCTTTTGCTTATAAGAAAATATAAGACAGTCTGATTTAAGATAGCCCGATTAAACCAGTCCAACCAATTCCACAGACATGTAAATACAACCCAAAGCTCCTCATAGGCCGAATTGCTTGGGGTCCTTTGTACTCACAGATGTGTAGGAGACACTTGGAGATAAGATGCGTTAGGAGGAAGCTTGTTAACTCACAGCGCAGAAAACAACAAAAGACACAGCCATCCACATCTATTCGTGACAAACCCAAAGCTCCTCATAGCCGAATTGCTTTGGGGTTTCCTTTGTACTCACAGACTTTTTTTGTAAATAATATTTTGAAATAAGAGGAGTTAGGAGGAACCTTGTTTACTCCACAGCCGAGGAAAACAAAAAAGACCCCGAGTATACAAATTCCCGCCCCTGGCTTTAAACAATCCAGTTCTCTGATTGGTCCTCTGGTCAGGTGTTTGGTTACCCTTTCCAGGTAAAAGAAACTTAACCCTTACCTTACCTATCTATTTATGACACATGGGACTAAGCCAGCAGGGCTGCTTGGGCTCCATGGTGGGCTTCGCCCGGAGCATGGTCTAGGTGCCTAGGGTTGCCAACCTCCTACTTGCACAAAACCAAGCACCTTTGCCCTGCCCCCTGCCCGCCCTCCTCCAAAGTCCCACCCTCACCCCACCCCTTCTCCAAGGCCTGGCCCAACTCACTCCATCCCCCCTCCCTCTGTTGCTCACTCTCCCCATCCTCACTCACTCGTTCATTTTCACCAGGCTTGGGCAGGGGATTGGGGTATGGGGTGGGGGGAGCACTCCAGCTGGGGGTGCTGGCTCTGGTGTGTGGCTGGGGCTGAGGGATTTGGGGTGCAGGAGGGGGCTTCAGGCTGGGGCTGAGGGGTTTGGAGGGCTGGAGGAGGCTCTGGGCTGGGGCAGGGGGTTAGGGTGCATGGCGGGTCTCAGTGGGTGCAGGATCCAAATGGAGCTTACCTCAAGCAGTTCCTGGAAGCAGCAGCATGTCCCTTCTCCAGCTCCTACACGGATGCATGGCCAGGCGGCTCTGCATGCTGCCCCGTCTGCAGGCGCCATCCCCACAGCTCCCATTGGCAGCGGTTCTCAGCCAATGGGAGCTACAGAGCTGGCGCTTGCAGCAGGGGCAGTGCACTGAGCCCTTTGGATGCCCCTACGCCTAGGAGCCAGAGGGGGGACATGCCGCTGCGTCCAGGATCCGCGTGGAGCCACAATAGGCAGGAAGCCTGCCTTGTCCTGCTGCACAGCAGACCGAACTTTTAATAGCCTAGTCAGCAGTGCTGACCAGAGCCGCCAGGTCCCTTTTAAACCGGGTGTTCTGGCAAAAAACCAGACACCTGGCAACCCTATAGGTGCCGCTTGCCCCAACTGCTTTGTTGGAGGGCCCAGGGACGCTGGGTAGCTCAGAAACAAGCTCCCCAGGAGAGGGGGAGGGGGAAGGTTCTCCTCATGCACAGACAGGCTCAGGGCCATGGGGGGTTCCTCACTGCTCCAGAGGGATGAGAATTGGAGGGCAGGAATGGTCCTATCTGGCAATGTCAGGTGGCCCCAGTGATCCAGGCCCTGGGGCTAGCTGGGTGCCCAGGGGAAGGGAAGCAGAAGAGACAAGGGCTGCCTGGGACGTTCCCCACTTGTGGAGTACAGCAGGGACTTACTCAGTGAACTCATCCCCAAGCGCTGACGGGATTGGCTAGGGAAAATGACACTCCCTTAGCTGGAGGCTCCTGGAGCAGAGAGGGCTGGAAAGAGAAGTGCCCATTCTAGAGAGCCAGGGAAAGGCCATAAACCATCCCAGGCTCATTGATCTCCTTCAGACCCAGGCACTCACAGAGCCGTGGCTCAGAGAGGACTGGCAGCCCCAGGGGATGGCTACAGCCCCTTGGCTTTTCCATGCCCAGGCTCAGAGCCAGGCTGCACTCCCTGGCTTAAAGGAACAGCAGCACCAAGTGTCAGAGCCCAGGTCAGCTCACCAGGCTGGGGCTGCAGGGCTGTAAAACTGCAGTGGGGTTGTTTGGGCTGGGGTTGGAGCCCTGGCTCTGGCACCTGGCCCCCTTGGGGGTCCCAGAGCCCAGGCTTCTGCCCAGGCCCAAATGTGCACCCTGCAATTTTACAGCCCCGCGAGACTGAGTCCGCCTCCCCGGGCCAGCTGCGGCCATGCCGGGGGCTTTGTCTTGCAGCGCAGACGTCACTCTGAGATCAGCGAGAGCAGCTGGGGGGTATGTGGCTAAGGCCTGTTGCGATAATTGGGCCTACAAGTTTACCCTAATTGTGAGCACAACTGTAAAATGTGCGCATAAATTCCTAGCGTGTTGCACTATCGGAGTCCAATGAACATTGCTAGGAAAAGGTGCAAGGAGGACACAGAGTGAATCAGCCAAATAAACAGACCTCATGCTGTAACTCAGGGACTGTGTTCAGGTCACACTGGATAAAGAGCCATGTGGGACCAAAAATCCACAAACCAAAATTGGTGTGTCAGAAATTAGGCCTATTGGTGGACAAACTAATGAGGGACTGAGTTATTTGGCCTGTCACTCGCCTTTGGGGGAGCCTCAGAAAGAGACTGTGGGGAAAATGGGGATGGACGGATCCAAAATGCTGGCTGGGGAAAGGGAAGGAACAAGCATCACCTCCTGGTGCCACCCGCACTGTCTCCTGGGACCCTGGGCCTTTGCCATCCTGTCTTGACCAGACGGGCCGGAGAGAGGGACCCAGGGACACCGCCCCTGGCTAAGTCCCAGACACCACCTGGGCTGGCCTGCACCAAAAGCTCGCATCGGCATAGCTGTGTCTCTCTGGGGTCTGAAACCCCCACCCCAAGAGCTGAAGCTCTGCCGCCCTAGCCCCCAGCACAGGCGCAGTTTGGGGGATGGATGTATTTTTCCATTGAAGTAGCTACCACCTTTGGGAGGTGGATTACTTGTGCTGACCAGAAAGCCCCTTCTGGTACTGTGGTGAGTGTCTACACCGACGCACAACAGCAGGTGCAGCTGCAGCACTGTGCCACTGTAGCCTTCTAAGTGTAGACACAGCCAGAGACTTTGTCACCCCCACTCCATTCTGTCCATTTCCTTTCCCACCATTTCTTTTTTGCCTTTTCTTTCTTAGTGCTCTCCTCTTGCCTTCTGTTTAATGAGCATCTGGCTTGGCTGCCCAAGACGGCGTGCTTTGTAAGAGCGCCATGAGGCTGTGGCCAGAGACAGCTGACAGCAAGACAGCCCGATGCTGGTGCATGGTTGCTAAGTCTGAGTGGCTGATCACACCCTGTGCTGGGCCTGTGTTTCTCCTGCCATGAGATTCCAAGTGTGAGTCGGTGCCAGAGACAGAAGCTGCATTTTCCTGCTTTGCTGTTTGTTTCCCTCTCCTTGTGTGTGTGTCTCATTGTGTTTTCTTAGGCAGTGGGATCTGCCATTGACAACAGTCCGTTTTCTCCTTTCCCCACAGGGACAATTAGCATCTAGGAGACTGTCAGACCAGGGCCTTTTCCTTCTAAAAACTCGCTCCAATGAAAGGAACAAAGGCTGTTGTTGAAATAAAAGCCTCACTTTGTACTGAGATTTCCAACGCTTTAGCTGCTTTTCCTTCTTTTCTATCTCACTGGTAGAAGATTAAAAGGATTTGTAGTGGGGTGTTTGCCCTGGCACTGAGCAGGCTAAGCTGCTGTGCACCAGCCCTGGACCTCGTTGAACACGGTTTAATGTTGAACAGTTTCAGGGTCATGTTAACACCTTTGACACTTTGGGCCCCTGTATTCCAAGTAAATTAATAGGCAGGGACTCAGGGAGCAGGGGTATCTCCCCCTAACTCTGCTGCAGTCTCCTGTCCCCTTGGACAAGGGCTGTGCAGAGGATCCTGCCCGGGAGTGGCAGGAGAGCTCAGGGCCCAGCTTTGGATGACACATTAGAGATGGGGCCAATGCTGGAATTTCTGGGTGGGGGTTTCCCAGTGGCTGTGGGTCAGAGGCAGCATGGTCAGGCCTGGGTGACAGGGAAACTCCAGACATGGTAAAGGGACTCAGTGAGTAAGGGCAGGCCAGGCACAAGAAACAGGCTCTCCAAGGCGAGATTACTGCAGCACAAACAGGACCAGTTCCATACAGCTGGGCTAGGCCTGTGCTGGGAGAGGGAATTGTCTGTAACACAGTTATGACCCCTGTGTTCCTATCACTGTGGCATTGCTACCCAGGGTTACATGCTGCCCTGGGGCAGTGCAGGAGACAGGAGTTGAGTTCTCTGGGCTGGTCTGAATGGGTGGTTCAGGAGTGGCTGGGCCCAGCCCGTATCAATGGAAGACCCGAGAGACACTGGAAACCCACAGGCTGAGCAATCGGTGCCTGTGAACGGGGGTTCCCAGCAGGCTAAACGTGTGACCTCAGCACGGTTTTGCAGCAAGGCCAATGGGCAGCAGTGGCAGGAGACATGCGGAGAACTGGCCTCCCCAGTCTCTTACCTGGGTCAAAGACAAACAAACAGCTAGAGAGGGGAAGGTGGGGTGGATCCTACAGCAGCAAGACCAAAGGAGCCAGATGCCGGCTCGTCTGGATGATGTCTGAACCATTGCTTTGCTGCGCTGCCCAAAGACCGTCCCACGCAGCGTCCCAGGTGACTAGGCCCCGCCTCTGATTTGAAACAAGTTCATGCAGTGACTGCAGATACCTGCAGAGGAGCATTGACCCCTGAGGGAGTCAGAGTCTTTGACCAGGAATCACTCACAGTTGGACTTGCTGGACAGCGCTCATGGGGAAAACTGGGGATACATCTACCCAGCAAGCCGAAATCCACAGCAGAAAGTCCCCAAGCCTGGGTCTACAGCAGAGATCCCCAAACTGCCATTCGGGGCACAGTGGGGCCAGGGCCAGCCCCACAGGCGGCAGGGAGGGAGCACCACTCAGTCCTGCTCTGCCCTCAGCTCTGCTCTGACCCCACCTCCAATCCCAGCCCCGGCCTCTGGCTCCTGACCCCGCTCCTTCACGCTGCCCTCACCCAAGCCCCCAGCTCCTGGCCCCAGCTCCAGCCCCAAATGGCGGTCTGGCTCTGGCCCAGCGCCCAGCCCCAACCGCGCCCCCACTCCTGGCCCTGGCTCCTGGCGCGGGAGAGGCAGATTACATTGGGGTAAGAGAGGGCGGGATGTAAAACATTCGGGGAGCACCGGCCCGCAGTGTGGGGCTCTGGCAGGCCTTGGAGCTGAGACTAGTTGTGGGGTGCTCAGGCCTAGGGAAGGCAGAGGGCTTGAGACCCTGCGCACCCATGTCTACACAGCTGCTTTTAGCAGTGTAGTGCGAATCCTGCAGCCCACCAATGGGGAGCCAGGCTCTGAGACATGCTGCCAAGGGCTCTGCTTGCCGTGTAGACGTACCCGGGAGCACTGGAGTCCAAGACTCAGGCTAGGAGACCAGGTGGCCTAGCCTTGTGGAAGAGCGGGACCTCCTGGGTCCTCCCAAGGGAGGCGTTACCAGCTGGGGCACAGCAAAGCCCCTGTGGGTGTGTGGCATCTCCCTGGGAGCGCTGTGAGGGGAGGGGATGCTCTCTGTGGCCTCTGGCCATTAGATTACAGTGCTCCCAGGACACCCCACTAGCCACCCCAGCCACACACCGCCCCCGACCCCGCCTGCTGGCTCCCTTGGCCTGGCCGCTTTATAGGGTTGCCAATTTCCTATTTGCAGAAAACCAAACCCCCTTGCCCCGCCCCTGCCCCGAGACCACACCCCTGCTCACTCCAGCCCCACTCCCTCCTTCTCTTGCTCACCCCCACCCTCGCTTACTCTCTCATTTTCACTGGTCTGGGGGGTTGGGGTGTAGGAGGGGGTGTGGGCTCTGGGGTGGGGCCAAGGATGAAGGGTTTAGGATGTGGGTGGGGGCTCAGGGCTGGAGTCAAGGGGTTCAGAGTGTGGGAGGGGGTGCAGGTGCTGGGTTCAAGTTTGGGTGCAGGAGGGGGCTCAGGGCTGGGGTCAAGGGGTTCAGCATGTCTGGGGGGGATGCGGATGCCAGGCTCAGGTTTGGGTGCCGGAGGGGGCTCCGGGCAGGGGTCAAGGGGTTCAGAGTGTGGGAGAGGGTGTGGGTGCCAGGCTCAAGTTTGGGTGCAGGAGGGGGCTCAGGGCTGGGGTCAAGGGGTTCAAAGTGTGTGGAGGCAGTGTGGGTGCCGGGATCAAGTTTGGGTGCAGGAGGGGGCTCAGGGCTGGGGTCAAGGGGTTCAGAGTGTGTGGAGCGGGTGTGGGTGCCGGGCTCAGGTTTGGGTGCGAGACAGGGCTCAGGGCTGGGACAGGGTGTTGGGGTGAGGGGTATGGGCTCTGGGTGGCACTGACCTCAGGCAGCTCCCGGAAGCAGCGACATGTCTGGCTTCTAGGAGGAGGGGCCAGGGGCTCTGTATGCTGCCCCTGCCCGCAGGCACTGGCTCTGCAGGTCCCTTGGCCACGGTTCCTGGCCAATGAGATCTGCAGAGCTAGCACATAGGGCGGGGGCAGCATGCGGAGTCTCCTGTGCCTAGGAGCCAGAGGGACATGCTGCCACTTCCGGGAGCCCCACGGAGCCCTGCGCCGCAATCAGACTTTTAACGGCCCAGTCAGCAGTGCTGACCAGAGCCGCCAGGGTTCCTTTTTGACCAGGCATTCAACCGGACACCTGGCAACCCTCCATCTCTCAGCAGTGTGGCATGGCCTGGCCAGCAAAGCAAATGTGCTGCAGATCCCATGTGCTGCACAACCTCAGTGTAGCAGCACCCAGGTGGCAGGGGAGTCGTGTGGGATTGAACTGGGGCTTGGACGAACGGCCCTGCAGCCCCACACTATATCCTGCCTGTCCCTCACCCTCCCTGACACTGCTCCCTCCCTGCCCTCCCCAGCATCCTTCCTGTCCTGACTCCACGCCCCCAGCCATGGCTGCCTTCTGGGTGCAGAGCCAGCCTGTGATATTTGTTCTTCTTAAAGCCCCAGCTCCTGGGGCGACAATCTCAGGGAGTTTCCAGCCCTGATGCCTGTGAAATGAGATCCCAGCATGGCCGGATGGATCCAGAGCTGGTGGTCAAGTGAGACCCAGTGTTTATGATCCCTTGAGCCGGGGGTGGGGAGGGAGTGATTGTGATTTTTGTGGGATTGGCAACACCACACCCTCCGTACCCTCATCTTCACCCCTGCAGCCTCCCTCTCCCCCGACTCCCAGTGCTCCAGGCTGCTGTGTGGGACATGGGGTGGTGGCAGCCCAGTGCTCAGTCCCGTCAGTGAGCAGACACTGAAGCATGGCAGAGGCGGCAGCAGTTCTGTGCTGGGCCTGGCACCGTGGTGTCTAAGCAGCCGCAGACCTCGCTGTGGGTGTACTGGGGGGGGCAGTAGGCACAGAGGGGGCCCTTGCCATCTGCCAGGCGAGGATGGGAACGGAAAGAGCCCACAGAGCCGCCAGCTCCTGGCATGGTGTCTCCCCTGCAGCTCTCCACAGTCCTGCCTCCGGTTTTCCCCAGCCCTCTCCTGCCACACCAGCTGGTGGACTACAGACGGGGCCCCCGGAGAGAGCAAGAGGACTTTGTCCAGGTCTAGGCTAGGCAAAGAGGGTGGTCTAACAACATCGCTCAGGGTGGGAGAAATACCCCAATGGGCGGGCACAGAGAGGCCTCAATGGGGTGCTGCAGTGGACGCCCCTTTGCCGTGCTCCACCCCATCCCAGGGCCAGGGAGTGAGAGCTGCATGGGGAGGCAGGGAAGCAGGTGCAGATGGCATGAAGGACATACCGGGTTGGCCACATGGGAATGGGGTCGAGGGAAGCCACGAGGACATTAGCTCTTGCCACCTGGCAGCCAAGGGAGGAGGAGATGTGGGCACAGCAGAGCTGTGAGGGGGAACAAAGACAGGCGGTTGTGACACTGCACCCTGTATTCATCACAGTGTTATTATTATGATATGAAATGGCATAATTACGATGCATTTTGTACAAGCTGGGTCATGTGGGATGTCACTGGAAAAGTTATGATTTGCTGAATATGATTACTCTATTTGTATGCATGTTTCATTTTCGTATCTGAAGTTACGAATATCGACTATGTATCTGCATTTCACATGTAGTCACCCCTGGGTGACACCCACTGGTCTAAATAGCTGGAGGGGAAGGGCCTATTCAGGGCAATGGGCCATGAGAAAAACCAATAGGCCTTAGGAGACTCTGATCCTCCCTGAGAACGCTCCAGACAGCCTGTCAGTGACGGCTGCTATGACGCCACAAGGACACGTGACCAGGCCACATGACGCTGGACTCCATCTTGGGATGTCGGCATTTTTCCACAAACTAGCGTGGGAACCAAGTTTGAAACAAAGGGTTCCTGCCATATGCTAAAGATATATAAGGCAGAGAGTGACATTACCTGTAGTTCTTCACTCCGCACACAAGGAGAGTCCTGGAAACACCTGAGGAGCAAAGACTGAACTGGGGGAAGTGCTGGACCCAGGCTAAAGGGATTTCCAGCCTGCGTATGAAAGACCTGGGGATTCCAAGTTGTAAAGCAAGTGCAGTTGGTCCCATAAGAATCTGCAGCCTGCCTGTATCATCAGCCAGGTGAGAATTTGCTTGTTCATATCCTATCTTTCTAGTATCTTAGACTTAGTTTGCATTTTGTTTATTTAGTAGGTAATTTGCTTTGATCTGTTTGCTGTCATTTATCATAGAATCATAGAAGATTAGGGCTGGAAGAGCCCTCAGGGCATCATCTAGTGAGTCCAACCCCCTGTTCAAAGCAGGGCCAACCTCACTTAATCCCCCACTTAAAATTGATCTTCTGGAGTTAATAAACTTCTTTTATGTTTTAATCCAAACCAGTGAGCTTTGACGAGTGCTTGGGGGAAATCTCTGCTTGGCTACCACAATTGTGTTCCTCTTCACATGGAGGGAGAGGCGGGTCGGGTGTTAAACCCCTAGACTGGCCAGGTATGGCCAGGGCAGGACGTGCTGCTCTGGGTTCTGGGCTGGGTGGCTGGTGCTTACAGAGCCTGCATGTGACTGCAGCTGGGTGTGTCCCTGCCTGTGTGAATGCTGGCAAACGCTTAAGCTTGGAGGGCTTTGCAGCTTGTCACAGCAGCACAGTGGGAGAGGGAGCCCAGGCTGCTGGGTCAGAAGGCTCAGTGGTACCCCAGTTCCAGGTGGCACCTGGGGGGAACCGGGGGAGATGGTGTGTTCAGTGAATTGACATGGGCAGGCAGCACTACAAGGATCCCAGGAAGGCATGGAGTCATGGGACAGTTGCTTCTGCCAGTGCCAGCTCTGTTTGGAAGTGTGGCTTTTCCATGCGGAGCTAAGGCCTCTCTCATGCTGGATTCCCGGTGACTAATACAGGCTGGCTTGAGAAGGCTGCCCTGCACTGCTGCAGACGCTCACCACACGCATCGCTCCTGTGGGGGTAGTAGACGCCAGCAGGAGCCTGAACAGCTCTGGACTCACTGCGGGGCCCTGGCTGAGCACATGCAGGGAGGCAGCCCGAAGACCCACTCCTGGAGCTGTTGGAAGCTAAGCCCAGGGCCTGGTGAACACAAAGGGGGCTCCGCGAAGGGACTGACGTGTGGGCCCAACAGGCTTGGGTAGATTTAGGACGCCCCATGGCCATGCGAGCTGGGCCATCCCCTCCCCTGGGGCCAGAATTTCTAAAGAGTTCAGCAGCCAACAGCCCCTGAATTCTCCATGGAGAGGGCGGGGGGTGGGCTGTTCTCCATTGCACTCTGTGGGGCGGGGGGATGTTCTCCACTGAGATCCATGGAGGAGGCTGTTCTCCATTGAGATCCATGGCGGGGGCTGTTCTCCACTGAGATCCATGGGGGGAGGCTGTTCTCCATTGAGATCCATGGGGGGGGCTGTTCTCCACTGAGATCCATGGGGGGAGGCTGTTCTCCATTGCACTCCATGGGGGGGGGCTGTTCTCCACTGAGATCCATGGGGG
>NC_133769.1:8703042-8705236 GCF_003597395.2 Chelonoidis abingdonii
CCATGGCGGGGGCTGTTCTCTACTGCGCTGCATGGGCGGGGGTGGGCTGTTCTCCACTGTGCTCCATGGGGGGGCTGTTCTCCACTGAGATCCATGGGAGGAGGCTGTTCTCCATTGCACTCCATGGGGGGGGCTGTTCTCCACTGAGATCCATGGAGGAGGCTGTTCTCCATTGAGATCCATGGCAGGGGCTGTTCTCCAGTGCGCTCCATGGGGCGGGGGGGGTTGTTCTCCATTATGCCCCATAGGCGGAGGGGGGGGGCTGTTCTCCACTGTGCTCCATAGGGGGGCTGTTCTCCATTGCGCTCCACCTTGGGGTGGGCAGTTGGTCTCTGCGGTGCTCCACACTGTGTGTGTGTGTGTGTGTTTTCTCCATTGCGCTCCATGGGGGAGTGGGGGAAAATATTCTCCACCGCGCTCCGTGGGAGCTGCTACACGCTGATCCCTGGTGCCTGCTGGAAGCCCATGTGAAGGTGCTGTTCCCGGGACACTCATTTCCATCTGCTCATTTCTGACTCCAGATGCACCAGGTCCTGCTCCGTGCTCACACCAAGCATCTCCCTGGAGAAGCTAGCAGTTCAGGGGCACGAATAGAAGGGAACTAATGAGATAAATGCAAATAACTGGAGCTAGATCTGTCACAGCCCCGAGTTTTGCAGTGAAACTGAAACACTTTGCAGGCTGTGTGAGGTGCAGAACTTTGAGCTCAGAGAATTTGCACCATTTTTAACCAGTGCTGGTGTCTTTCTGAAATGGTGGGATCAGCAGCCTCTCCCCCCCACACGCAAACATCAGCTTCTTCTTTATATCTGACACATTTACCAGACCCATGCAGAGCCCTGTAGGGGGGAGCCCCAGCCTGGAGCAGCAGGTAAGGGGAGCTGTGGGTGGTGCCTGCAGAATGCTGGGTGAAGGGAGGAGCAGCCTGCGCCTAGAATAGTAGAGGGTATGGACAGGGCCAAAGGCATGGCAGAGTAGGGCTGAGATAAGAGAGGGCTGCACATGGGGACGAGGTGGAGCGATGGAGAAGAGCTGGGGAAAGCAGGGGGTGGACTGAAGAGCTGGGGGAAGAGCCAAGAGCTGGAATAATGGGGCTGTGGGTCAGGACTGAGGGGCGTTGCACGGAGCCTGCCTGTAGCATGCCTGGCTCAGCCAGCTCTGACAGTCATCAGTGCCACCCTGGGACTCTCCTGAGTTGAATACTCTTATCAGACAGCTGTTGTGGCTGTTAAATAGATGGGGGGGGGGCATGGGGCCAAAGGAGGTGAGGCTAGGGGAATGGGGCCTGGTGGGGATGGAGGCAGAGGGGCTCAGTGAGGCAGGATGCAGGAAGGTGAGGCATTGGCAGGGGGGACAGGCAGGGGTGGGGTGGGATAAGTCGGGGGGACAGGCGCGAGGGCATTGGTTGGAAAGGCAGGGGAGCCAGGCAAGGGGGTCGGTAGGAGAAGGCAGGGGGGCCAGGCAGAGAGGGAGGGGTGTGGGTAGGAGAAGGCAGGAGGGCAGGCGGGTGGGTGTCGGTAAGAGAAGGCAGGGGGGCCAGGCGGACAGGGAGGGTGTGGGTGAGAGAAGGCAAGGGGAACAGGCAGGGGGGGTTGGTTGGGAAGGCAGGGGGCCAGGCAGAGAGCGAGGGGTGTGAGGGTCCAGCAGCGGAGGGAGATGTGCTGGGGGAAGACGTGGAGCCGGTGGTGCCAGGGGTGCGAGCCCCTGTGATACGCGCTGGGCAGTTCTTGGTGTCAGGGTTCTGATCCCCGAGGCTGGAACATACTTGGCGTCTCTGTCTTTCTGCGTCTGCTCCCTGTGCGGGGCTGGGCCCTGGGCCGGCTCTGGGTGGCTGGGGAGGGTGGGCTGGGAGCTGGTCCGGTACAGACAGCCATTTCATCCGCTCACCCACGCTCCCCGTCTGCACAAAGCCGCCTCTGATCCCGCTCCTTGGCTGCTCCCCCTAGAAGATGCTAATGGGACAGGGTGGCGTTTCGGGACACAGTGCAGTTCCGAGAAGGAGGGGGCCGCAGGGCAGAAAAAGCCCAGAGACCTCCTTGTCCGGGGGGGGGGTGACGAACTGGGACTGTTCTTAGTGTTTGCTCTGAATACTGTGTTGGTGCCTCAGTGTCCCCTAGGCAGTTCTTAAGTATCTTGGTGGTGGGATAAGGGTGTGTGATTGCTGCAGAGCAAAGGGCCAGTGCACCTAAATGCC
>NC_133769.1:8709161-8712709 GCF_003597395.2 Chelonoidis abingdonii
AGACCCAGGAGGTGAAGACATGTGAGCTTCTTGCCCTGAACAAGTCTGCTCCAAGGGAGAGGAGGCTCCCCAAAGTCCTGACTGGCTTTGTGGGGAGCAGTTCCAGAGCATCGCCCGGGGACTCCGTGACAGGGGATGAGGGCAGAGGAGTCAGGACTAATTACAATTAATAGACGGAGCTGGCGAAAGCAGTGCTATGAGCAACAAGCCCCTGTCACGGGGCTGCCAGCCAGGGCCCGGCGAGAGGCCCAGGCACAGAAAGCCGCCCACGGAGAGAATTCGGGTGTCCCC
Source organism: Chelonoidis abingdonii (assembly GCF_003597395.2). Taxonomy (NCBI): domain Eukaryota; kingdom Metazoa; phylum Chordata; order Testudines; family Testudinidae; genus Chelonoidis; species Chelonoidis abingdonii. Next base: position 8,709,453 of record NC_133769.1, read on the forward strand.
CCTGCCTAGAGCCTTCCCGCCTGCCTTTTACCTGGGTCCTGGCTGTGGATAAGGACCTGGCACTCCTGGCGCTGAAAACCTCACCCCTTGCCAGCCATGGTCGAGGGAGCCCCTTCCGCCACCCTAGTCCGCATGGCACCAAGCCACCAGACTTTGTGCAGCTCCCAGGGCATCACTTATGCAAATTATTTAGTAAGATAACTTGCATATAACCATAAAATTCCTATCTATGGGCAGGCTAGGGGCAGATTAGCCCAGCTGAAGGGGAGTGGGAGCTGGGGCAGCTGTAAGGGGCTGGCTGGGGGTGAGAGCAGAGATCTGAGAGGGTGGGTGGGAAGCTGCTAGATCACGAGTCGGCAACCTTTGAGAAGTGGTGTGTCAAGTTTTCATTTATTTACTGTAATTTAAGCTTTCGCGTGCCAGTAATACAATTTGCATTTACAAGGGCCTGTGGACGGAAACTCAGACCAGCAGAGCGGGGAGCAGACAGAACCCCAGACCGCTGGTCCGGGGTTCTGTTCACCAGCCCCGCTCAGCCCGCCACCGGTCTGGGGTTCCAGCCGCCGGCCCCGCTCAGCCCACCACCGGTCAGCAGAGGAGACAGCGGGCAGGTGTATAGGGGTGCAGAGGAAACGGGGTGCAGAGGAATGGGGCAGGTGTATAGGGATGCAGAGGAGATGGGGGCAAGTGTATAGGGGTGCAGAGGAGACGGGGTGCAGAGGAGATGGGGGCAGGTGTATAGGGGTGCAGAGGAGAAGGGGGCAGAGGAGATGGGATGCAGGTGTTTAGGGTGCAGAGGAGATGGGGTGCAGAGGAGATGGGGTGCAGAGATGGGGGCAGGTGTATAGGGATGCAGAGGAGACGGGGGCAGAGGAGGCAGAAGGCAGGTGTATAGGAGTGCAGAGGAGATAGGATGCAGAGGAGACGGGGCAGGTGTTTAAGGGTGTAGAGGAGATAGAGTGCATAAACGGAGGCAGGTGTATAGGGATGCAGAGGAGATGGGGTGCAGAAGAGACGGGGGCAGGTGTATAGGGATGTAGAGGAGAAGGGGGCAGAGGAGACAGGGGCAGGTGTTTAGGGGTTCAGAGGAGATGGGGCAGGTGTATAGGGGTGCAGCGGAGACAGAGTGCAGAGGAGACGCGGCAGGTGTTTGAGGGTGCAGAGGAGAGAGAGTGCAGAGACGGGGGCAGGTGTATAGGGATGTGTCACGGAGTCCCCGGGCGATGCTCTGGAACTGCTCCCCACAAAGGCAGGCAGGACTCTGGGGAACTTCCTCTCCCTTGGAGCAGACTTGTTCAGGGCAAGAAGCTCACACGGCTTCACCTCCTGGGTCTCTCCTTGGAGCATTCAGCATCCTCTGCCCCTCCGGTGCTTCCCACAGCGAGTCCCCCAGTGGGGGTCCTGGGGGAGCACAGGGTCCTGCACCCCCTTTGCAGTCAGATGTGACTCTCAGCCAGCCAGTAAAACAGAGGTTTATTCGGGACAGGAACAAGGGTCTAAAACAGAGAATTGGTAGATACAGCAACCGGACCCCTCAGGCGGGTCTATTTCTAGGAGTCCAGTGATGCAGACCCCCAGTCTGCACTTCACTCTCATCCCCAGCAACGATCCAGCCTGACACCCCCCCAGCCCTCCTCTCTGCTCAGCCCCGGGTTGTTCCCGGTGCCAGGAGGTCACCTGATCCTTCTTTCCAACACCTCAGTTGGACCTTTGCAGAGGGGCCAGGGCCATCAGTTGCTAGGAGACAGAGGCCAGGCCATTAGGTGCACTGGCCTTTGCTCTGTAAGAATCACACACCCTTATTCCACCACTGATTACTTAAGAACTGCACAGGGGACACTGAGGCACAAACAGCAGTATTCAGAGCAAACATTAAGCAACCAATTCCCAGTTTCATCACCCCCTGCAAGTCCACCCAGTTTATGGGGCAACAAGCCATAGGGGGGCTCCCTGCCTGCCTGTCACAGGCTGGCATGCTAGCTGGAGCCTTGGACCGCCCGGAGCTGCCTCCTGCCCCCGCCACGCGCAGTTGGGTGGCTGGGGCTGCTGCAGTTCTGCGTTCACTCCTGAAGCCGCTATGGTTCAGGTGGATGGCTATGGAGAGGCCACAGCCCCGCTTCCTCTCCCAACCCGCTGGCACCCCAGTCTGCCATCCACAGCCCAGCACCAACGGTCATGCACCCCTAACACCTTCCATCCAGTCGTCCTCTGCACGCCCCTACTATAGAGCCCATCAGCCGACGCCATTCACCCGGTCTCCTCTGAGCGGGGGACACTGACTCCGCGACGACACACTACACAGTTTCGGAGGAGCCGTCGACGGTGACCGCAGATCTAAACGGTACCCCGCCCGTGGCCACCGATGCACACCAGACCGAACCTAAGGGTAAAAGGAAGACTAAATAAAAGAGTGAGAAAAAAAAAAGTGAAGAAAGAAATTAAATAAAAAGATAATGAATAAAGAACAGAAAAAGATAAAAAAAGATAATTAAAGAAAAATAGAGAGAAATAAAAAATAAACAGACAATAAGGCGAGAAAAGACTTGCAGAAAAGAAATATCCGAAAAGGCCGAACCTAAACCCTCTGTTAGTCATTGAACATCTCGTCTCCGTCGCATAACCGGCGAGGCACTTGACAGTAGGAGCTTAGCAATGTGCTCTGGTTAGGCTCAAGAAGTCGTGTGCGTATGTGGAGTGAGACACCCTTGATAATGAAACATCTTAATGGCATCGGATGCTGCTCGTGCCCTCTCACGTGATCAAGCCCTCCTCTTATTTATTTTTAATGCTGCAGGATATATCTTGATGCTTCTCGGGCCCCTGTCCTCCTCTGCACCTATACACCTGTGCCCCATCTTCCTCTGCACCCAATAATACCTGCCCATCTCCTCTTGCACCCCGTCTCCTTTCTGCACATCCCTAAACACCTGCCACTGTCTCCTCTGCACCCTATACACCTGCCCCGTTCCTCTGCACCCCCTAACACATCTGCCCGTCTCCTCTGCAACCCCTATCACATCTGTCCCGCCCTGTTCCTCTGCACCCCTAAACACCTGACCCTGTATCTCTGCACATCCATAAAAAGAAATAAGGATATATATATAATAAAGAAGTTAGCCCCTATACACCTGGCCATCTCCTCTGCACGCCGTCTCCCTCTGACCCTATACACCTTAGAGCCTGTCTCCTCTGCCCCCTGTCTCCTCTGCACCCCTAAACATTCCTGCCCTGTCTCTCTGCACCGCTAATACACCTGC
>NC_133769.1:8713449-8735716 GCF_003597395.2 Chelonoidis abingdonii
CCCTCTGCATTGGCATCTCCTGCCCATACTGTGTGCCCAGCCTGGTGCCCCCTCCCTGGCCAGCACCTCTCTGCATTGGCATCTCCCCCCCATACTGTGTGCCCAGCCCGGTGCCCCCTCCCTGGCCAGCACCCCTCTGCATTGGCATATGCCCCAACACCAAACCAGCCCCTGCTGCAGCTTCTCCCAGACCCAGCTCCATCTATGCAGCCCCCCACCCCCACCCCCAGCAGCACCCCTGGGCACTAGCAGTGCCACCGCTGGGGTGGGCAAGCGGGACGGGCTGTGTGTGGGTGACTCACTATGGCTCTCTGCAGAGAGGGTTTCGCTTGCTGGGATCTGCCCTGTTCTAGCAGGGGGCTCTGACTGGGCACATGGGGGATGAGCCGGGGGCACAAGGCAGGGCCTGGCTGTCTGTGCCCTGGCAGCCCTGCTCAGTGGCTCCTTTCTTCTCTGCCCCGCCTTTGTGTGGCTGGCGAATTCCAGGCACAGCTGCCTGTGGAGAGCGAGCTGTGTCCCGCCAGTCAGGGCCAGGCTGCTGCGCGGGGGCAGCTGCCAATGGGCCGTGCTACACTGCGGGAACGGGTGGGGGGAGCGCCCTACCTCCTGCTCTGCTCTGGCTGGCTCTCAGCGGCTGGTTTCTCTGCACCGAGCCCTGCAGCCACCTTGGGTTTCACTGCCTGGGAGACAGGCTGAGGCCGGGAGAGGAGCTGCTGGCTGGGCTCAGCCCGCTCCCTCCCTGGCTCGTGCTAGGGAGTGGTGCCCAGCACATGGCAGCCCATCCCCTATCGCCTGTGGCTTCTCCGGGCATGGGCAGGACCCCTGCCGAGTGACCTGGGACCTTGCAGCTCAGCTCCATCTCGGGGAGCGTTTGTCGGACCTGCCGGCACCCGTAACCTAGTGGGTGCCACTGCCCCCACCAGGCTGCCACAGGACAGGTAGGTGAAATTCCTCCTGCCCACTGCCCAGGGCCAGGTGCCCTGCCTCAGTCCTGCCCGCAGCGGCCCCCTCGGGGCTGGTGTGATCCCTGCAGCAGGGGACTGGGGGTGGCAAGCCAAGGACACAGCCCTGTGCTCTGCACTGCCTGCCCCACTCCTCTGCGGTCTAGCCTAGCCGGGGGAGAGGGAGGGGTTGACTCTGCCCTCACTGGGGTGGGCGTGCAAGCCCAGCCGATCAGTGCGGGCAGGTGGCCCTCTGGCGGAGCAGCCGCCTGTTCCCCTCCCGCACTCTGCTGTGTGCTGATGCGCAGGATCCTGGAACTCCCTTCGCCACGGGAAACCGCAAAGGTGCATTGTCACAGGGAGTTTTTCGTTTTTACACTGTGAGAAAACGAAACCATATACAGCAGAACCCGGGTTCTCCGCATTATCTGGCTCTCTGTATTAACTGAGCTGGGCTGGCAGCCCGAGTCCAGCGCTAGCAGGGTGCCCGCAGTCAGCCCCCGGGGACCTGATGTCAGCCCCAGGCTGAGCCCCGCCACCCAGGGATGGCCAAGGGAGGGGCTCTAGGCTGCGACTCGTTTGCTGCTTTTGCCCCTCAGGCCCCATCCCTCTCTTCTTGTCCCAGCAACCCTCTCCCACCTGCCAGCCTCTTTCTCCTGCTTCTCCCACATGCTCCTGCCACCTCTGCAGTGGCACCAGGAGCCAGCTCCCTCCCAGCAGGGCCCGGCCAAGGGGCCGCAGGGATCCAGTCACGTCTGGTACAGGCACTGCCTGGGTGAGTCAGAGCCGGCAGGTCGTGCCCAGCACCCCCTGTAACTGCGTGACCTAGTGGCACCCCACACACATTGTACCTACTGTCCAGCTAGGCCCTTGTCTCCCTCTTGCCGGATGCCTGGGTCACTAAGTGGGGCAGGCAGGGACTAGATAAGTTCATGGAGGAAGGTCCATCAATGGCTATTAGCCAGGATGGGCAGGGATGGTGTCCCTACCTCTGTTTGCCAGTAGCTGGGAATGGGCGACGGGATGGATCACTTGGTGATCCCCTGTTCTGTTCACTCCCTCTGGGGCACCTGGCATTGGCCACCGTCGGCAGACAGGATACTGGGCTAGAGGGACCTTTGGTCTGACCCGTACAGCCATTCTTATGACACCCTTCCTGTCAGCACTACTCAATGTGCAAGGGGATCTGCAACAGAGCCTCTGCAGGGCACAGGAGATGGGATGGGCCCAGCAGGAAACACCTCGTGGTAAGCTGCCTCCTCAATACACCCCCTTGTGTCCAGGTATGGCATTGCAGCAGCCATGCCTCAGTTTCCCCCACCCCATCCTTTGGCCTACTCCAACCATAGGAGCATTCTGGCTTTCCACTCAGACCCCTTTCCAGAGCCACACCCCTCCTGGGGTCACAGAGGCCTTCCCTGAAGCCTTAAAGTAACGGATAAAAAACAAACCTTCAGCCCGACTGGGCTCAGCTGACCTACCCCTCGTCGCACGTGTAACTCTGCTGCTCCAGACTGGCCTTCTGTGCCTCTATCCGCCCCACAGGCGGGGGTGGCCTCTCCTTCTCTTACCCAGGGCTCAGGGAGGCTCCCCCCACTCCAGAGAAACCGGTCTGCTCCCCTCCCTTTCGCCTCCATAGCCATCCTTCAGGCTGCTTCTCGGAGAGCAGAAACTCCCCCAACAGGGCTCACCCAGCCCTCCTCTCCTGCAGCGCTGCAGTAACGTTAATTAGCCCTGGCCCACCCTCCCAGTCCCAGCAGGAAGCTTAATTAGGTCTCAGACCCAGACTAATCCTCTTATGGCATTTGTGGGATAAACACCCCATCACAACCCTGCCTGTGCCCCATAGTCCCCACCCGCAGCCCCTTGCTATCCCAGCCCTGCCCCCTCCCACTCTGCCAGTGCCCCTCACTCCCAACCCGCAGCCCCTCTGCTATCCCTGCTCTGCCCCCTCCCGCTCTGCCAGTGCCCCATAGTCCCCACCCACAGCCTCCCTGCTATCCCAGCCCTGCCCCCTCCCACTCTGCCAGTGCCCCTCACTCCCAACGCACAGCCCCCTGCTATCCCTGCTCTGCCCCCTCCCACTCTGCCAGTGCCCCATAGTCCCTACCTACACCTCCCTCCTCTCCCAGCCCTGCCTCCTCCCGTTCTGCCATGCCCCTCACTCCCAACCCACAGCCCCCTGCTATCCCAGCCCTGCCCCCTCCCGCTCTGCCAGTGCCCCATAGTCCCCACCCACAGCCCCTTTGCTATCCCAGCCCTGCCTCCTCCCGTTCTGCTATGCCCCTCACTCCCAACCCACAGCTCCTCTGCTATCCCAGCCCTGCCCCCTCTCACTCTGCCAGTGCCTGTCGCTCCCAACCCGCAGCCCATCTGCTATCCCAGCCCTGCCTCCTCCCGTTCTGCCATGCCCCTCACTCCCAACCCGCAGTCCCTCTGCTATCCCCAAACCAAACCCACAGCCCCTCTGCTATCCCAGCCCTGGGCTCTCTCCCCACCTCCCCCCAGCTCTGTGGATGCACCTCAATCCTGACCTGCAGCCCTCCCTCCCATTATTCCCGTTCTGGTCTCCCCACGCACGCAGCCCCTCAGTCCCCCCCTGTTATTTCAGTCCTGCCTCCCCACTACACTAGCAGCTCCATGAATGCAGCTCACTCCCTCCAGTAAGTGGCCCTGTTATAGGAGCAGCAGGGAGGGTGCGCTTGAGGCAGTTTTCTAGCAATGAATCACAGACACTGTGCTGAGGCTCCCAGAGAAGCGGCTTGTGCCTGGTCATTAAATAAAGGAGTCTCCACATCACTCCAAGAAGCAGGTTTGTTCTACAGCGAGTGAGGAGCTGCACAGAGGGAGCATGAGAGGGCACAGATTGCTAGGGGCTGCTCTAAGCCCCACTCTCTGCAGTTCGCCAGCCAGGGCCAGGCCTGGACCACTCTTGCCAAACAGGAAGGCGTTGAACTCTCTCCCATGGGCCACGGGCAGGAGAAAGGCTCCAGCACTTCCTAGCCAAAAGCAGAGAGGCTGGAAGAGTCAGGGAGAGGGACCAAACCCTTGGGAGGTGGCAGGGCTGGCCGGCCAGCCGTGGGAGTCCAGGCCCAGTCCCAGCCCACGGGGGCAGGGGATGAGCGCATGGGCTGGCTGCCAAGATGGCATATGGGTAGGCAGAGTTAGCTAGTTAAGCCGTGCCATCCCCAGGTGTGCTGGCTGAGAGAGCTGCCCAGGCTCTTACAGATGTGACAAAGTGGGAATGTTCTTAATGTTTTCTCTGAATACTGTGTGGGTGCCTCAGTTTCCCCTATTTCTCAAGTGTCTATGGGTGTGTGATTGTTGCAGAGCCTTAGGGGACCAGTGTGATGCTGTCTGCACAGAGAATGGCTGACACACTGTCTCCTGGCAAGTGATGGCCTGGGCCCCTCCTCTGCAAAGGTGCCAGCTGAAGATGTTGGAGAACAAAGAGATCAGGTGACCTTCTGGCCAGGAAAAGGGACAAAGGCAGAGGAGGGGCTGGAGAGTTTTTGTTTGGAGCTGGCTGGAAAAATGGTGGGGAGGCTAAACAGACTTCCTGGTCTCCCCTGGCCCCCCAAGATGGACCTGACTGAGGGGGTCCTGTTGTCTGTACCTGCAAGGCCTGTCTTCGACTGTGTTCCTGTCTTCTAAATAAACCTTCTGCTTTACTGGCTGGCTGAGAGTCATGGTGGATGGCAGGAAGTGGGGGAGTTGCAGGGCCCTGTCTCCCCCAAACTCCATGACAGCAGGGTGCCCCAGAGCTGCCAGCCCAAGGGGCTCTGTGCAGGGTCTCTATGTGTGCAGGCCCTCCGAAGCCAGCACCACGTGGGTTGGGCCAGGGCCTCTGGCTGGGGTCAGAGGCCTGGGGGAGCTCTGGTCTGGGACTGGCAGTTTGGACAAGGGGCCCTAGCTCACATTCTGGTGAGGGGATCCAGCGGATGGTCACTCGCTTTGGGGACAATGTGGGAGCAGCTCTGGCAGTGCCCGGGGTCATCAGCCCTCCTGAGTGTGGGTCTGGCAGAGGCCATGTGGGGCTCCCCCTGGAGTCCACGCTCTCTCAGCAGCCAGCCGCCCCCTTGTCCCCAGGGAGCTGCTGGCCCATCTCTGGTCCCTGGCAGATACAGACGTGGCTCCTGCTTTTCTCCTGTGTCCTCCCTGCCTCCGCTCCATGTGTAGGTGGGGTTCCTGGGGAGCCAGTGGGAGGATGTCACGGTGTCCCCGAGCGATGCTCTGGAACTGCTCCCCACAAAGCCAGTCAGGACTTTGGGGAGCCTCCTCTCCCTTGGAGCATTCAGCATATGCCCCCAGTGCACTTCCCACAGCGAGTCACCCCAGCGGGGTCCTGGGGAAGCCACAGGGTCCTGCACCCCCACTTTGCAGTCAGACGTGACTCTCAGCCAGCAAAACAGAGGTTTATTCGATGACAGGAACAGGGTCTAAAACAGAGCTTGTAGGTACAGAGAACGGGACCCCTCGGCCGGGTCCATTCTGGGGGAGTGAGCCAGAGCCTCATGTCTGCACTTCACTCCCTCGTCCCAGCCAAACTCCAGACTAACCACCCACTCCAGCCCCTCCTCTCTGCTCGGCCCCTTTCCCGGGCCCAGGAGGTCACCTGACCCTCTTTGTCTCCCACACCTTCAGCTGGCACCTTTGCAGAGGAGGGGCCCAGGCCATCAGTTGCTAGGAGACAGAGGGTCAGGCATTTAGGTGCACTGGCCCTTTGCTCTGCAGCAATCACACACCCTTATTCCACCACCTAGATATTAAGAACTGCACAGGGGACACTGAGCACCAACACAGTATTCAGAGAAAACATCAAGAACATTCCCAGTTCGTCACAGGGGGTTTGGGCTCTGGGGCCGTCCCAGAGCTCGGTGTCTCTGATGCACCGGAGCCAGGGGCACAGACCCCCTCACTGGCCCAGCCCTTCGTCCCCACCTGGCTGGGCCCTGGGATGAGCCTCTGTGCAGCATGACCAGCTCCCACCGTGTTTCTGCAGCCACGGGATTGGCCAGGAGGGAGCCAGTCTGGCAGTGACACAAGCAGCCTAGTGAATTTGAGCACTGTGACTGGCTGCCTGCCCCACTTGCCCGCCTCCTGAGCAGTGGCAGCTCCAGCTTTTTTGCCCCCTCAAGCGGCAAAGAAAAAACAAACAAACAAACAAACAAAAAACTGATAAAGCCGAGATCGGCAGCACTGCGGCGGCTTCATTCTTCAGCGACAATTCTTTGGTGGGTCCTTCCCTCCGGGAGGGACCAAGGGACCTGCCGCTGAATTGCCACCAAAGACCTGGACGTGCCGTCCCTTTCCAGGGGCCGCCCCAAGCACCTGCATCCTGTGCTGGTGCCTGGAGCCGCCCTGCTCCTGAGGCTGACCAACCAATCAGAGCTGCTGCAGGCCCAGAGCCTTCTCTTGCCATGCCCCACGCTCCCCATTCACACTGGGGGGAAAGAAAGATCCCAGCAGCTCAGGGCAGCCCCTCCCCCCCGTGAGCACCAGGAACGATGGTGACTCTGCCCTCCCTAGACTCAGCACAGGAAGGGCAGAGGGGACCCTGCTGCAGCTTCCAAGCCCTCTCCCCTCTGCTGCTCCAGGGCTCTTCACCTCCTCCCCCACCTGGGAACTGCTGGGGGGCTGCACCGCAGGGAGATGGGGGCGCTGGACTGAGGGTCAGGGGCTGGGCAGAACTGCTGCCAGGACAGGCTTGATTGGGAGGTGAGGGGCAGAATTAATGGCAGGTGTTGGGCTGAGCGCTCCTACCACAGGGCCCAGCGCCAGGAAGTGTGGGAGGGGCAAGACTGAGCGTCTTACAGGCACAGGGCTGGGAATGTATGGAAGCAGCAGTTTGACAAACAAGAGACGGGCCAGAAATACAGTATTCGCTTTGTCAAAAATCTCTCGAGTTCTGGGGTCAATCTCAGATTTCCGGGACATGACTCCTGCTCTCTGGGGCTGGCAGCCATGAAGTCAGCAGCCAGCGGGTTGTCAGGGCGAACCATGCAGCCTCCCTGCTCCTTTCCAGCTGCCAGCCAAGCTTGTGGCTGCTCTTCACCCCTTGGGGGAAATCAGCTTCTGGGGACATTTGCAAGCTGCCCCCTGCCTGCAGCCCACCCTGGCAGCTAAGCCACTGTGCCATCAGGGCATACGCAGTCTGTACTCAGGACACAGCGAGCCTGCCCGGTCCAAGGGAGTCAGGTGATAGATGCTGGACTCCACTGGGGGTGAGTTTCCTGCTCCAGTGGGGCTGGGAGATAGCACATCCCGCCTGAGAACCAATCACTTTGGTACCCAAACCAGCGAGGGGCGACCAGCGTAGCCAAGACCCAGGCTCCCCTCTCATTCCCTGCAGGCTCAGCTCATCCAGCAGCTATCCCCACAGATACCCTGGGCTGTAGGGCCCCAATCCTGCCAGGGGGCTGTGAAGCCCAAGGAAGCTCTGATTATATGGAGTCCCCAGGGCATAGCTAGCTTGTGCAGCTGAGCCCAGCCAGCCGACCGGGAGCCAGAGACCTGATCCGCTTGTGGGACGGAACGGATCCTGGGAACAAGATACGCCTGAAACCCAATGCCCGCCACATGCACCCTGAGCACCAGGGCAGGGAGCAGCGCCACAATGGGGAGCCGTGGCCTGAGCATTGAGCCAGCCGGGGGGCACCGGTATCATGGCGTGAGGGGAAGCTGAGCCAGGGGGCTGTTACGATAGGGGGTGGGGGGCAGAGATCCCCACTCAATGTCTCCTGCTGCCCCTGTCCCAGCTCTTCTCCCATCCCTCTCCCCACACAGGCCATGGAGCACATGGGACCAGCCCTGCCCACCCACCCATGGGGCAGGGAGGACTAATGTGGCCTCTAGGGGAGGCAGGGAAGGTTCGGGGCCAGGCTGCCCGACTCCCAGGCTTGGGGCAGATGCAAGCCCAAGCAGCAGTCCCAGGGCAGTAGGCTGAGGAGAGCCCAGGCTGCTGCCCCTGGCAGGGACGTGGGGGAGGGCTCCCCTTTGAGCCATGGGGCCTGGGAGGATAGAAAGCCCCTCCTTGTCTGGGGGAGCTGGCTGACTGCCTGAGGCAGGGAGTGGGGTAAGGCCTGGTGAAGGTCACAGACTCAGCTGGCTGGCTGGGGCTCTGATGTTTTGCCCCGGAAAGAGGAGCTGTGACGAACTAGGAATGTTCTTAATGTTTTCTCTGAATACTGTGTTGGTGCCTCAGTTTCCCCCATGCAGTTCTTAATATCTAGGTGGTGGGATAAGGGTGTGCGATTGCTGCAGAGCAAAGGGCCAGTGCACCTAAATGCCTGGCACTCTGTCTCCTAGCAACTGATGGCCTGGGCCCCTCCTCTGCAAAGGTGCCAACTGAAGGTGTTGGAGACAAAAAGGTCAGGTGACCTCCTGGCCCGGGAAAGGAGCTGAGCAGAGGAGGAGGGGTTGGAGTGCCTCCCCGTTTCTGCTATGCCCTCACTCCCAACCCACAGCTCCTCTGCTATCCAGCCCTGCCCCCTCTCACTCTGCAGTGCCTGTCGCTCCCAACCCGCAGCCCATCTGCTATCCAGCCCTGCCTCCTCCGTTCTGCCATGCCCCTCACTCCCAACCGCAGTCCTCTGCTATCCCCAACCAAACCCACAGCCCTCTGCTATCCCAGCCTGGCTCTCTCCCCACCTCCCCCAGCCTCTGTGGATGCACCTCAATCCTGACTGCAGCCCTCCTCCCATTATTCCCGTTCTGGTCTCCCACGCACGCAGCCCTCAGTCCCCTGTTATTTCAGTCCTGCCTCCCCATACACTAGCAGCTCCATGAATGCACTCACCTCCCTCCAGTAAGTGGCCCTGTTATAGGAGCAGCAGGAGGTGCGCTTGAGGCAGTTTTCTAGCAATGAAGTACAGACACTGTGCTGAGGCTCCCAGAGAGCGCTTGTGCCTGTCATTAAATAAAGGAGTCTCCACATCACTCCAAGAAGCAGGTTTGTTCTACAGCGAGTGAGGAGCTGCACAGAGGAGACATGAGAGGGCAAGATTGCTGGGGCTGCTCTAAGCCCCACTCTGCAGTTGCAGCCAGGGCAGGCCTGGACCACTCTTGCCAAACAGGAAGGCTGTTGAACTCTCCCAATGGGCCACGGGCAGGAAAAGGCTCCAGCACTTCCTAGCCAAAGAGCAGAGAGGCTGGAAGAGTCAGGGAGAGGGACCAAACCCTTGGGAGGTGGCAGGGCTGCGGCCAGCGTGGGAGTCAGGCCCAGTCCAGCCCACGGGGGCAGGGGATGAGCGCATAGGCTGGCTGCCAAATGGCATATGGGTAGGAGCAGATTAGCTAGTTAAGGCCGTGCCATCCCCAAGGTGTGCTGGCTGAGAGAGCTGCCCAGGCTCTTCAGATGTGACAAAGTGGGAACTGTTCTTAATGTTTTCTCTGAATACTGTGGGTGCCTCAGTTTCCCTATTTCTCAAGTTGTCTATGGGTGTGTGATTGTTGCAGAGCCTTAGGGGACCAGTGTGATGCTGTCTGCACAGAGAATGGCTGACACACTGTCTCCCTGCAAGTGATGGCCTGGCCCCTCCTCTGAAAGGTGCCAGCTGAAGATGTTGGAGAACAAAGAGATCAGTGACCTTCTGGCCAGAAAAGGACAAAGGCAGAGAGGGCTGGAGGTTTTTGTTTGGAGCTGGCTGGAAAAATGGTGGGGAGGCTAAACAGACTTCCTGGTTCCCTGGCCCCAAGATGGACCTGACTGAGGGGGTCCTGTTGTCTGTACCTGCAAGGCCTGTCTTCGCTGTGTTCCTGTCTTCTAATAAACCTTCTGCTTTACTGGTTGGCTGAGAGTCCATGGTGGATTGCAAGAAGCGGGGGTGCAGGGCCCTGTCTCCCCAAACTCATACAGCAGGGTGCCCAAGCTGCCAGCCCACGTAGGGGGGCTGTGCAGGTCTCTACTGTGTGCAGGCCTCGAAGCAGCACCAGTGGTTGGCCAGGCTCTGGTGGTCAGAGCTGGGGAGCTCTGTCTGGGACTCAGTTTGGACAGGGGCCAGCTCACATTCTGTGAGGGACAGCGAGTGGCTCACTCAGACTTTAGGGACAATGTGGAGCAGCTCTGGCAGTCCCGGCTCCATCAGCACTCCATGAGTGCTGGGTTCTGGCAGGCCATGTGGTCCCCTGGAGTACCCACTCCTCCAGCCAGCCCCTTCGATCAGAGCAGCCAGCCCTATAGTGATTACTGGAGTGCAGACGGGCTCCTGCTTTTTCCTGCGTTGGTCCCTTACACTACGCCTCCCGCTCACTGTGCTCACGGCTGGGTTCCTGGGAGCCGTGGAGAGATGTCACGTGTCACGAGTGCTCTGGAACTGCTCCCACAAACAGTCAGGACTTTGGGGAGCTCCTCTCCCTGGAGATTCAATACTGCCCCCAGTGCACTTCCCACAGCGAGTCACCCAGCGGGGTCCTGGGGAACAGCAGGTCCTGCACCCCCACTTTGCAGTCAGACGTGACTCTCAGCCAGCAACAGAGGTTTATTCGATGACAGGAACAGGGTCTAAACCAGAGCTTGTAGTAACAGAGAACGGGAACCTCGGCCAGGGTCCATTCTGGGGGCAGTGAGCCAGAGCCTCATGTTGCACTTCACTCCTCGCCCAGCCACTCCAGCTAACCACCCACTCCAGCCCCTCCTCTCTGCTCGGCCCCTTTCCCGGGCAGGAGGTCACCTGACTCTTTGTCTCCAACACCTTCAGCTGCCCTTTGCAGAGGGGCCAGGCCATCAGTTGCTAGGAGACAGAGGTCAGGCATTTAGGTGCACTGGCCCTTTGCTCTGCAGAATCACACACCCTTATTCCACCACCTCGATATATTAAGAACTGCACAGGGACACTGAGCACCAACACAGTATTCAGAAGAAACATCAAGACATTCCCAGTTCGTCACAGGGGTTTGGGCTCTGGGCGTCCCAGAGCTCGGTGTCTCTGAATGCACCGAGCCAGGGGCACAGACCCCTCACTGGCCCAGCCTTCGTCCCCACCTGGCTGGGCCTGGATGAGCCTCTGTGCAGCATGACCAGCTCCCACCGTGTTTCTGCAGCACGGGATTGGCCAGGAGGGACAGTCTGCAGTGACACAAGCAGCTAGTGAATTTGAGCACTGTGACTGGCTGCCTGCCCCATTGCCCGCCCTCTGAGCAGTGGCAGCTCCAGCTTTTTTGCCCTCAAGCGGAAAAAAACAAACAAACAAACAAAAAAAAATGACTAAGCCGAGTCGGCAGGCACTGCGGCGGCTTCATTTTCAGCGACAATTCTTTGGTGGGTCTTCCTCCGGGAGGGACCAAGGACCTGCCGCTGAATTGCCACCAAGACCTGGACGTGCCGTCCCTTTCAGGGGCCGCCCAAAGCACCTGCATCCTGTGCTGGTGCGAGCCGCCCTGCTCCTGAGGCTGACCAACCAATCAGAGCTGCTGCAGGCCAGAGCTTCTCTTGCCATGCCACGCTCCCCATTCACACTGGGGAAAGAAAGATCCCAGCAGCTCAGGGCAGCCCCTCCCCCCGTGAGCACCAGAACGATGGTGACTCTGCCCTCCCTAGACTCAGCACAGGAAGGGCAGAGGGGACCTGCTGCAGCTTCCAAGCCCTCTCCCCCTTGCTGCTCCAGGGCTCTTCACCTCCCCCACCTGGAACTGCTGGGGCTGCACGCAGGGAGTGGGGGCGCTGGACTGAGGGTCAGGGGCTGGGCAGAACTGCTGCAGGAACAGGCTTGATTGGGAGGTGAGGGAGAATTAATGGCAGGTGTTGGGCTGAGCGCTCCTACCACAGGGCCAGCGCAGGAAGTGTGGGAGGGGCAAGACTGAGCGTCTTACAGCACAGGGTGGGAATGTATGGAAGCAGCAGTTTGCAAAAAGAGACGGGCCAGAAATACAGTATTGCTTTGTCAAAAATCTCTCGAGTTCTGGGGTCAATTCAGATTTCCGGGACATGATCTGCTCTCTGGGGCTGGCAGCCATGAAGTCAGCAGCCAGCGGTTTGTCAGGGCGAACCATGCACTCCTGCTCCTTCCAGCTGCCAGCCAAGCTTGTGGCTGCTCTTCAACCCCTTGGGGGAAATCAGCTTCTGGGACATTTGCAAGCTGCCCCCTGCCTGCAGCCCACCTGGCAGCTAAGCCACTGTCCATCAGGGCATACGCAGTCTGTGCTCAGGACACAGCGAGCCTGCCCGGTCCAAGGAGTCAGGTGATAGTGCTGGACTCCACTGGGGGTGAGTTTCCTGCTCCAGTGGGGCTGGGAGATAGCACATTCCGCCTGAGAACCAATCACTTTGGTACCAAACCAGCGAGGGGCGACCAGCGTAGCAAGACCCAGGCTCCCTCTCATTCCCTGCAGGCTCAGCTCATCAGCAGCTATCCCCACAGATACCTGGGTGTAGGCCCATCTGCCAGGGGCTGTAAGCCCAAGAAAGCTCTGATTATATGGAGTCCCCAGGGCATAGCTAGCTTGTGCAGCTGAGCCCAGCCAGCCGACCGGAGCCAGAGACTGATCCGCTTGTGGGAGGAACGAGATCCTGGGACAAATACGCCTGAAACCCCAATGCCGCCAACATGCACCCTGAGCACCAGGGCAGGGAGCAGTCGCCACAAATGGGGAGCCGTGGCTGAGCATTGAGCCAGCCGGGGGCACCGGTATCATGGCTGAGGGGAAGCTGAGCCAGGGGGCTTTACGATAGGGGGTGGGGGCAGGATCCCCACTCAATGTCTCCTGCTGCCCTGTCCCAGCTCTTCTCCATCCCTCTCCCCACACAGGCATGGAGCACATGGGACAGCCCTGCCCACCACCCATGGGCAGGAGGCTAATGTGGCTCTAGGGGAGCAGGAAGGTTCGGGCAGGCTCCGACTTCCCAGGCTTGGGGCAGATGCAAAGCCCAAGCAGCAGTCCAGGGCAGTAGCTGAGGAGCCCAGGCTGCTGCCCCTGGAAGGGACGTGGGGGAGGGCTCCTTTGAGCCATGGGGCCTGGGAGGATAGAAAGCCCCTCCTTGTCTGGGGGAGCTGGCTGACTGCCTGAGGCAGTGGAGTGGGGTAAGGCCTTGGTGAAGGTCACAGCCTCAGTCTGGCTGGCTGGGGCTCTGATGTTTTGCCCGGAAGAGGAGCTGTGACGAACTAGGAATGTTCTTAATGTTTTCTTCTGGAATACTGTGTTGGTGCCTCAGTTTCCCCATGCAGTTCTTATCTAGGTGGTGGGATAAGGGTGTGCGATTGCTGCAGAGCAAAGGGCCAGTGCACCTAAATGCTGGGCACTTGTCTCCTAGCAACTGATGGCCTGGGCCTCCTCTGCAAAGGTGCGAACTGAAGGTGTTGAGGACAAAGAGATCAGGTGACCTCCTGGCCCGGGGAAGAGGGCCTGACAGAGAGGAGGGGCTGGAGGGGTGGTTGTCTGGAGCTGGCCTGGGGATGAGGAGTGAAGTGCAGACCTGAGGGTCTGGATCTCACTGTCTCACCTAGATGGACCGGACCCGGCTGAGGGGTCCGGTTTGCTGTATCTACAATCTCTGTTTTAGACCCTGTTCCTGTCATCGAATAAACCTCTGTTTTACTGGCTGGCTGAGAGTCACGTCTGACTGCGAAGTGGGGGTGCAGGACCCCGTGGCTTCCCCAGGACCCCACTAGGCCAAGTCAGAGCAGAGCACCAGGCATGGAGTAGAAGATGGGGAGGTCTGGGACTGTCTGTCCCTCCAGTGGGAGTGAGTGCATTCCACCATGCTCCAGGGCTGCTCCTCAAGAAACCTCTGTCTCCTTAACACAGGAGGTCTGCCCTTACTGTGGACCACTCCATCGTGTCAGAGGAGAGCAGTTATTGAGCACGCTCCTCAGCCCAGAGCTTTAGGTCACTGAGCCCAGGCCATGGAGTGCCTGGGAGATAAGGAGTGAGCCTAGGAATCTGACACGAGGTTTTGGGAAAGTTGTGTCAGACTGGAGGCCAGGTGTGACATGCTGCATCATTCTGCACTAGCTGGATGTGCCGTTGTTGTAGCCCAACCAGGAGGTGACAAAAGCATGAACAGTTGAGGCCAGGTCTCATATGCCGTGATGGGGGGAGTCTCCGAGGCGACTGGAGCTGGTGGAAAGTATCACTTGCAGACGCTGCTGTGTGAGTGTGTGGTATCCAGGAGGAATCCCAGTGCCCCCTGCCAATCCCAGACTGCGTGATGGCACCAGGGACAGGCTCCTGTGTCCTGTATTCTCTGCACTGGTGCCAGGCATGGAGCCCCAGGTGCCCAAGGGCTGGTAGCCGGAGCTGACAGCAGGTATCCTGGGAACAGGCCTGGGACCCAGGCAGGCATGTGTGCAGCAGAAGGTGGCAGGGGCAGGATTAAGGAATCGGGACACAGCTGTGCTCAGCTGTGTCCCCCCTGGATGAGCATCACCTGGGGATGGGCAGGCTGGGGACAAACTACACACCCTTGGGGAGTGTCTATACTAGGAGGCAGGGGAACCCACTGTGTCCATTGTCCCACTAGTCTGTGTCTGGGGAGACATTTCCCCCCATACCCCTCTCTTTGCTCCAGTAACTCCTCAGCAGGCAGCCTCTGCCCTTGGTCCCAGGCTCAAGGGGAAGGGGGAGTGGGAGCCAAGAGAGCTCTGGGGGAAGCCAGTGGTGCTGAGAGGGGTCTGGGGCAGGACAGAGATCCTGGTGCTAGCCCTTTCCCAAGGGGCAGTGGGGCAACCCTCCACACAGTGTCAGCCCCTCCTGGGAGATCTCCCCCTTCTCTGCACTGCGGCACCCACAGGGTTAACCCTGCTGTGACCCCTAGGTGTGAACTCTCAGGGGCTAGGCCCACCTGAGTGTCCTGGGCAGGAGCTGTGGCCTTTGTCCAGCAGGGGGAGCCCTGCTGCTTCTGCCTCCAGAGAACTGGGCAGGTGTGGCGGCACCATCCCCTGTGCACAGGCTGGGGACAAAGCTGCCAGGTTCCCCTGCGTGTCCCAGCTCCCCCAAATCCCAGGGGGGGAGCTGGATCCAAACACTCATGTTAGACCCAGGACAAGCCCAGAAATGTGTCTCCCTTGCATCTGGGGGGGTCAAGCGTCTGGCTCCAAGCAGTCTGGCCATCTAATCCAGCCCCTATTGTCTCCCCAAGAAACTCCAGCACAGTCTAAAAATACAGCCTGTGCCATTGCTAGCCTCCTCCTGCCCTCTCCGAGCAAAGCAGGGTAAAAATAGCCATCTCCAGGGTTGGGCTGTGAGACACGGCATCAATAAGGTGGCATGGGGGAGCATCCCAAACAGCCTCAGACTGGAGCGGAGCTGGCTAGCACTGGGAACAGCAGCTCTCCAGGTAGCAAAGACCCCGGCGCCAGCCTGCTCCGAACTGCAGAAACAGCCTGGGAGGTAGGAGGGAAGAGCCGACCCCTATTGGCCCAGGGCCCAGTCCAATGCAGAAGCCCCCTGGCCAGGAGGGCCTTGACTCAGGGCGCGCATGGATGAGGAGGAGACTCTGAGGTGGTGCAGAGGGAGATGTCATGGAGTTCCTGGGCAATACTCTGGAACTGCTCCCCACAAAGCCAGTCAGGACTTTGGGGAGCCTCCTCTCCCTCGGAGCAAACTGTCTGCAGGGCAAGAAGCTCACACGGCTTCACCTCTTGGGTCTCTCCTTGGAGCATTCAGCATCCTCTGCCCCTTTGTGTGCTTCCCACAGCGAGCCCACCCAGGCGAGGGCCTGGGGAAGCCACAGGGTCCTGCACGCACCCCCAATTCACTTCACAGTCAGACATGACTCTCAGCCAGCCAGTAAAACAGAGGTTTATTAGATGACAGGAACAGTCTAAAACAGAGCTTGTAGATACAGCGAACCGGACCCCTTAGCCGGGTCCATTCTGGGGCCCAGCAAGCCAGACAACCCTGTCTGCACTCACTTCCCATCCCCAGCCAGCCTCAAACTGAAACCCCCTCCAGCCCTTCCTTTCTGGCCTTTGTCTCTTTACCAGGCCAGGAGGTCACCTGTTTGTTCACCTTTTAGAGCTATTCCTTCCTGACCATTGTTGCCAGGATACAGAGTGTCAGCCATTTAGTATCAGAGGGGTAGCCATGTTAGTCTGGATCTGTAAAAGCAGCAGAGAATCCTGTGGCACCTTATAGACTAACAGACGTTTTGGAGCGTGAGCTTTCGTGGGTGAATACCCACTTCGTCACACTTGAGACTTAAGAAATGCATAGGGGAAACTGAGGCACCCACATAGTATTCAGAGGAAACATTAAGAACAGTCCCACTTCGTCACAGGAGAGGTCAGGTTCTCTGGCTCTGTGATAAGTCTGGCACATCAGGCACTGTTACTGTTACTCAGAGAAGCGGTGGGCACAGTCCTGCTTTCCCCCAGGAAGTCAAGATCCTGCCCCAGGATCTCCGAGCAGAGACAGACACAGCGTGGCTGGTGCATATGTCTGGCCAGGGCTCTAGGCCTGCAGCTTGTCTCTGCTGAGGCCTCTCCCAGTGCCTAGGACCATAGGGCACCCACCAGCCCTCCCAGCTAGGAGGGTTTGGTTGTAAGCACTGAGAATCTGGAGGCCAGGGCCTGGCCCCCCTTGGCTGTGGGGTTCCCAGTGTTCCCCATTCCCACATAAATCAATTTGGAGCCCAGTGACCAAGCCAGGTCCCGTCAGAGGATTCCCCTCCAGTCCCTTCATGTGCACTTGCAGGACAGGCTGAGGCATGGGGATGGGTCCTCCCAGGAACCAGCCAAGGCTCTGCTGCATGGGGTGCTGCATGGCACAGCCTCTCCTGGCATTTCTCCCTGTGGCAGGGGACTGTGCAAACACCTGGCATCTCCGTGATTCAGGGAAATCCTCTGGCCTGCCTCACACAGCAGCTCAGACTAAGGGATCACTGGTCCCTTCTGGCCTGAGACCCTCTGAAGCCTCTTGTAGGGTGCAGCCCCCCCATGCTCTGCACATGGGCCCCCTTGGCCAGCTCCCCCACTTTGCACCTTCCCTCCTGCCCAGGGGCCACCTTTGTCACCAGGGACCCGAAGGCTGAAGCAGGTGCAAGTGGCTGCCATAGTCTCTGGGAGCCTCAACCTCCGGCGAGGTCAGGCCCCAACAGGCCACACTGTAAACAAGCTACAAGAAAAACAGACAGACAGACTGGCCCACTCACTGCAAGGATTCACTCTGCTTGTTCCTCAGCAGGGGGTCTCCATCTCAAAGCAGCTCAGTTTGGGCATTAGTCAGGTGCAGCAGGGTGGACTGCCTGTGCCTGCATCCCCACCCTCTGGCTTCTCAGCACTTCTGCCCTGACTTTAATGATGATTTTACAGATTTTTTTAAACTGACTTTCAGAATTTTTAAAAAGAAACTGCTCTCTGATTAATCCCAGAGCGAGCTGTAATCACATTGTAATAAGCCACAGCTCCTGCTTATCTGAATGTGTAATCACTGCAATGAATAATACTCAGTACTTAGCATTTAGCTAATTAGCTCTGTCTGGGGGGTGCTGGGCTTTTCACAGACAGACCCTCTCCTGGGCTGCCCACTTGGGAGTCACAGCTCTGAACAGGTAGGGGCAGAAGCCAGCACCTGGTCAGTTATGAATGGTTAATAAGAACTGCTTGTATTTTGAAGGCCCCAGTCAAGGTGCTGGACTCTGTACAGACACCTGGTGAGACAGTCCCTGCCCCAGGAGCTCCTGGTCTACTTAGACAAGGCAGGATTATTATCCCCATATGACACATGGGAAACCAGGCACAGAGCTGCAGGGACTTTCCCAGTGTCACACGGAGAGTCTGTGACAAAGCCAGGAACTGAATCCAGCTCTTCCAAGTCCTAGTCCAGCCCCTGAACCTCTGATTCCTCCTTCCCCTACAGCCAGCGCTAATGGGCAGCCTGCACAAAAGGTCTAGCTGTGCTCAGGACAGCTGCTGTGCACACCCTCAACTGCCACTCTGGGCAGCATCCTGGAAGAATCACAGAACTGGAAGGGCCCTCGAGAGGACACCTAGTCCAGTCCCTTGCACTCATGGCAGGACTGAGTATTATCTAGAGCAGGGCTTCTCAAAGTCGGCCGCTGCTTGTTCAGGGAAAGCCCCTGGCGGGCCGGGCCGGTTTGTTTACCTGCTGCATCCGCAGGCGCAGTTCACCGCTCCAGGCCAAAGGGGGCTGCAGGAAGAGTGGCCAGGCGGTGAACAGCAGCCAGTGGGAGCCGCAATTGGCCAAACATGCCGATGTGGCAGATAAACAAACTGGCCCAGACCATCAGGGGCTTCCCCTGAACAAGCGGCGGCCCAGGTTTGAGAAGCGCTGATCTAGATTGTCTAACCTGCCCTTCAAAACTTCCAATGACAGAGAACCCACAACCTCCTTGGGCAATTTATTCCAGTGCTTGTCTACCCTCGCAGGAAGTTCTTCCTAATGTCCAACCTAAACCTCCCTTGCTGCAGTTTAAGCCCATTGCTTCTTGTCCAATTCTCAGAGGTTAAGGAGAACAATTGATCTCCCTCCTCCTTGTAACAACCTTTTATGTACAAATGCATTTTTTTCAGTCTTCCCTTTAAACATTTTTGTTGCTCTTCTCTGGACTTTCTCCAGTTGGTCCACATCTTTCCTGAAATGTGGCTCCCAGAACTGGACACAATACTCCAGATGAGGCCTAATCAGCATGGAGTAGAACAGAAGAATTACTTCTCGTGTCTTGTTTACAACACTCCTGCTAATACAGCCCAGAATGATGTTCGCTTTGTTTTTGTAATAGTGTTACACTGTTGACTCACATTTAGTCTGTGGTCCACTATCACCCCTGGATTCCTTTCCGCAGTGCTCCTTCCTAGGCAGTCATTTCCCATTGTATATGTGGGCAACTGATTGTTCCTTCCTAAATGGGGTACTTTGCATTTGTCCTTATTGAATTTCATCCTATTTTATTTCAGACCATTTCTCCAGTTTGTGCAGATCACCCCGAAGTTAGCGCCAGCTCAGGGGCTGTGTCGGGCACTGCACAGACACCCCCTGGGTCAGTGCTGGAAGGAGTCCTGCGGAAAGGGATCTGGGGGTCATAGTGGACCCCACTGCTGTCTTCCACCCCACTGCCCCCACCTCCAGGGGATCCCAGCCCCACCCAGAGCAGGTCACTGCGACCCTCCCCCTGGAATCTCAGCCTTGACCAGAGCAGGTCACTGCCCCCCACAGGGGATCCCAGAGAAGGTCCTTGACCCTCCCCACCAAGGGATCCTAGCCCCACCCAGAGCCTGCCCCTCCAAGGGGACCCCAGAAAAGGTCTGTGCCCCCTTCCGCTAGGATCCTAGCCCTGCCAAGAGCAGGTCACTGCCCCCACACACACCAGGTTCCTGCCCGCAGCGGGTCACTGACATTCCCCTCCACGCCAGCCCCCTGCCCCGGGGGATTCCACCAACTTACCTAGTGAGGTAGGAGCTGGTTCCCAGGAGCTGTAAAGGCTGGGACTGCTGCCCTCCTCTCGGCCAGCCAAGCTGTCCCCATACCCACAGATTGAATCTGAGCTGCAGAGGATGGCTAGTCAGGTTTGTCTGCCTAATTCACACATCAGGAGGCTCATGCCGCCCACCTGTGCAGAGGTTAATTACTCAGGAAAACGAGGCAGGACTTGTCCTTTTTGATTGATCATGACAGTTCCCTGCGCTCATAGCTCTTCCCCAGGACTCTCCATCGCCCGTGCTCCAGGGAACATGCAATGACCTGCTGGTAGCTTGGCCTCACCCCTCAGCACATGGAGGCCCACTGGGTCACAAGAATTATCTTCATCTTATGCTGGGGCTGTCACAGCTCACAGACTACACTTTCACTCAGTGCCTGGGGCAATTCTGTGGGCTCAGGCTGGGGTAACTGTGGGAAATAAGAACATAAGAATGGCCATATTGGGTCAGCTCGACGGTCCATCTAGCCCAGTATCGTGTCTTCTGACAGTGAGTCATTGAGTCATAGACTTTAAGGTCAGAAGGGACCATTATGATCATCTAATCCGACCTCCTGCACAATGCAGGCACAGAATCTCATCCACTCCACTCCCACAACAACCCCTTTAACCTATGTCTCGAGCCACTGAAGTCCTCACATCAATGTTTAAAGACTTCAAGGTCAGAAACCTCCAGCAAGTGGCCTCATCCCCATGCTGCAGAGGAAGGCGACAAAACCCCCCAGGGCCTCTGCCAATGTGCCCTATAGAACTCAGATCCCACCCCATCTAATATCCCCATCACAGGCCACTTGGGGATAATTTTATCGGCTAATTAGTCAAAGATCAATTATATTGCCAAATTAGGCCTATCCATCATACCATCCCTCCGATATACTTATCAAGCTTTAGTCTTGAAGCCAGATATGTCTTTTGCCCCCACCTGCTCCCCTTGGAAGGCTGTTCCGAACTTCACTCCTCTAAATGGTTAGAAACCTTGTCTAAATTTCAAGTCTAAACTTCCTGTGCCAAACGCCAGAGGTGCCGAGAGGCGATGAACAGAACAGGGATCATCAAGTATCATCCCCTTCCTCGACTCCAGCTTCTGGCAAAACAGAATGGCTAGGAAACATCATCCCTTACAATGTAACGGTCCTGTGGACTGTGCAGGAGGGCCGGACTGGATGGTTTGAGTCCCTTCTGTGACTATGATGAATCATTAGGTTGCTCAAGATATCTGAGTGCTACAAATGTCTAAATATCTAGCTAACTAGCTATGTTAGCACTTATGGCTCCATGCCAGGGATCTTATTTAACCAGGTCAGCTGATTTCCAGATAAGGCAGACGGTGGGGCCTTCTGCTCTTGACTAGTCACTTAGATAACTCATCCAATCAAAGCATTAACATGAAAACAGCCGGTGAATCTCTGACCCAAATCCAGTGAAGAGTAACCAGAACATTACCATTCCTACTTCGCATGTCCCGGTTCATATCATATCCTGACTTGTCTGCTCCCTTCTCTTACCTCATCTCTCACTCCTTCAACTTACAGTAGTCGGTTACCATATTGGCTCCTCCATCCCTGTGCAAATTGCCTGTGGTTATTAAATCTGTCCGCCAGGGATTCTGGACTGTTATGTCGTTATCAAGTAGATCTGGTGGTTCTTACTCGTGAGACCTGCCGGGCGAAGCCTTAATATATATCCTTAGCTTGGATCTTATTTTCTGCCTCCACCTGATAGATATTAGAGGGCTCACTATGCAGCTGACTGGTTTCCCCAATCTCATGGTAGGTGCCGGGCGCCCTTCTTCTGTTCTCCCACCACTTCCCCTGGAAAGACCCCATTGATCAGAACAGAGTATTCAGGCAAGGTAACTGATTCGTCCTCGGCCAGCGTGAATGATTCGGCGCCTCCCTGACAATACCTTCTCTATCATCCGTGTTTCGCGCTCTCTGAGTCTCAGAGCTGAGGATTAGTATTGCTCATCTCTTTTACATCCAAAATATCAAGAAACTTGGTACCTACAGTCTCTCTATAGAGCACAAGCCTTCGAAAGCACAGGGAGAGCATGGCGTGAGGTTGCCTCGGCGGTCATCTTCTCTTTCCCCGTAACATTTCGCGCGGCCTTCACCTGGCACTGTCACAGAACAAAGTAACAGAACTCCGGGCAACAGAAATTCTCTACCCCTTATTCTCTCCTAGCTACTAAAGAAATCTTCCTACCAGTTTTAAAATAGAAAAGACTTTAGTGTATACGATAAACACGAAAAAAACACAGATCACAATAATACTGACATTAAGAGATCCACCATAACAGCTCTTGCATTATAAGAACGAATATTATGAATAGAACAGTCTGAATTTGAAGAAGATACGCAGCGCGAGATTAAACCAGTCCAGCACAGTAACAACACAGCATCGTAATACAACTCTCACCACGCTCCACTTCATTAAAGCCTATTGCTCCTGTTCCTTGTACTCACAAGCTTTGTAAGGAAAATGTAATAGAAAGCTATAATAGGAGTTAGTTCTAGGGAAGCTTGCTTCCTCCTGATGCCGGAGAAATCACCGAAGACCCAGCCCGACAAAAGCCAAACCTCCGAAGGTTCCACTTACTTATTGAAATTCTTCCTAGTTCCTGCTTCGGTCCCTCTGGTCAGGTGTGTTTGAAGTTCACCTTTGTTAAATCTCTTCAGTTCAAAAGCCATCCTACACCCTACCTTACCTATCTAACTTATGAACACGCCCCCCAAATCACAGACAGCGTTAAAATTTCACTGGAGGTGATTCTACGAACTTAACTTATATCAGAGTAATACCACACATGCACATTTACATCATTACTAGTAAACATGTAACTACAAGAACTCTACATCTAAGGAAAAGTTTTAACCAGTGATTCCGGGAAACTTCTCATGGGAGAGTGCATCATACTTGTTGAAGCTCCTGAAATGTGTTTGAATTTCAAAAT
>NC_133769.1:8742370-8745888 GCF_003597395.2 Chelonoidis abingdonii
AAAAGAAAATTAACCCTTACCTATCTACTTATGACACTGCCCATCTCTGAACCCCCTGTGATGCTGGCAGACCAGGTACCAGCTCAGGCCAAGGTCCCCTTGGCTCAACTGAACACTGACAGGCCGGCTCACCAGGGTGTGAGTGTTGTTAAAACAGGTATAAGAATTACAAGGGCGTGTGTACTGTTTAGACTCTGCGGAACATCCGTACCCTACATTCTAAGGTGAAGTTTGCATGTTTGCATCATAAGGCTCGGTAACTGCGAATCACCTGACAGAAGAGAGACATTCACTAGGCTACAGCTACGCTAGAAGCACTACGATGGCGCAGCTGCTGCCGTTCTGGTGGAGATGCTCTAAGCCAACAGCAGAGAGCTTTTGTAATCACTCCACCTCCTGGGAGAGGCAGTAGCTGTGTTGGCAGGAGAAGCTCTCCTCTCAACATAGTGCTGTCCACACTGGCCCTTAGGGCGGTGTAACTACATCACTCGGGTGGATTATTCACACCCCTGAGCGATGTAAATTCTAGTGTAGACAAGGTCCTAGTGTAAAGTGCTGATCCCCAACAGAAGGTGTGATGTCCTGGCCAACAAGGAAGGGCCATTTACAGTTAGGTTAGAACCCAGCAAGGCGTGAGCTGGTCCAATTAGTCCTTCCACCGTGCAGCGCTCAGCACTGACTTCCATCTGCCTTTATGCTGCCCATGCCCAGCTGGCTCTGGTCCCTCCGACGGCCTCACTGTCTTCTCTGGAACTGACTGTGTCAGCTTCAAGACCTGCCCCTTGCTGCACAGCCCCCTTTCCAGAACCTGCCCAAGTCCTGGTATAGCTCCCTGGGCCCTGCTGCTGACCTTCTGCCAGGGTGAAAGCTGACTATTTGTGCTCTCTGCTCTGTTGTAGCCAGCTGCAGGCCCATGGAGCACTTTTCCCTCTTGCCTCAGGACCGACTGACTGTTCTGAACTGTGCTCAGGAGGGACCTCATCCAAGACCTCTGGTGAGGCCAGATAAATGACATCACCCCATCCCACAGAGGGGTTCAGAGCTCTAGCAGAGGTGAGAGGCAGGTTCCCTCTGCAGACGCAGTGTGGTCAGACCCTGTCTCATCTACTTTCCGACACTGAGGGGATGATCTCTGGTGCTATTAGCAGTTCAGCCTGTTTCCTCTCTCCTCCCGCAGGTGAGAGCTCTGCAAGGAGGTGTCACACTCAGAGCTGCAGGACACCAGCCCCATCAGGGAACCTACGAGAGCTGAGTCTTCCCAGCCCAGCCCACTGGGCAGGAACAGCAACATTAGGCCCTCGGGGGCAGGTAGGTGAATCGCTGGGTCAGCAATGGCCACCCTAGCTCTTCTGGGGAGGTGGGGCTGCATGGCTGCTCCAGGTGCCCAGGTCAGTGTTACTGGGCTACCTGCTGAAGGGATTAATGGGAATGTCTGTGCAAAGTTGATGTCCTGCACTTTGGGCCTGACTATGAAATCAGAGGGGTAGCGCCTCTGAGCACCCCCAGTGTGTGTGGAGTGGACTGGACCTGAGCCGGTTCGGTGCTGCAGCATCGCGGACTGGGCCCTCCAACACAGCGCCCGCTCCAGTCCTTGGGAGATGCCCTGCGAGAGCTCTGTGCACACCCTTCCCCTCCCCCAGGGCCTCGATTCCCTCTCCCTGCGCTAGGCTTTGCCAGGATGCGACATGAGGGCAGCCAGGTTCCCCAAGCCCCGATGCTGCACTGAGACTGCTACACGGCTGCTCCCCAGCCAGCTCTCTGGGTCTCTCCTCCCCCCTTGCTGGCAGTCTCTCAGTGGGCCCAGGCTGGGAGCCTGGAAAGGGTTAAACCCAGCCAGAGCCCAGGCCACCCCAAGGCTTCCCCCATGCCCAGGGAGTGACTGGGTGTCAGGAACTGGCTGGTTTGCTCTGTGGACACTCCTGCTCTCCGGTATTTGTGTAGAGGTGGCTGTTGTAGGGTGGAGCAGGCAGCGCATGTCTCAGTCTGGACACTGCCGCCATGGGAGCGCCAGAGGAGCGCGTCCTGTCGGGGTCCTGCTGCAGGCAGCTCCGCGGGGTGGAGGGCAAGGCTGAGCTAGCTGTCTGCTCGTGGGCTATCTCGGAGAACAGCCAGGAGCCCAGTGGGATTCCCAGGCTGGGCTGGCTCCAGGCCCTGGTCTGAGCATGGCCTAGGTGGGGCGGGTTTGAGCAGCAGGGTTTGGGACCAGGGCTGCTGTGCTCAGTGTCCCTGTGAGCCTGAACCAGGACAGAGCAGGTGGGACACAGGCTGGGCCCCTCTCACTGAGAGAAATGGCCTGTGTACAAAGCTGCAGCAGGAAAAGCCACTGGGATTTTGAGGTGATGGGCCAGAGATGCCTGTGAGTGACTGAAGGGAAGTGCAGGGGCCACCCTTTAAAGGGAGGGTATGGGATTGTGGGGGGAAGGGCCCAAAGTGCTAGGGCCCCCCCAAAATAATTCATTGTGGCGCTAACATGATGTTGTACGCTGGATAGAAACTCCCCAAGGGCAGGCCCTGGGCTGGCTCGGTTGGTGGGCGCTGGAGCTGGGGTGGCCCTAGGCTGGCTTGTCCGGTGGGCCTGGGGACTGGGCTGGCTTGGCCGGTGGGCCTTGGGGCTAAGTAGGGCCTGGGCTGGCTCGGCCGGTGGGCCCTGGGGCTGGGCTGGCTCGGCTGGTGGGCCCTGGGGCTGGTGGGCCGTGGGGCTGGGCTGGCTTGGCCAGTGGGCCCGGGCTGGCTCGGCTGGTGGGCCCGGGTGGCCCTAGGCTGTCTCGCCTGCCAACAGAGCAGAAGCCCAGGTTGGGGCAGGCAATGGGTCAATCTGCTCTGGTGGTTCCAATGTTATTTTAA
Source organism: Chelonoidis abingdonii (assembly GCF_003597395.2). NCBI lineage: Eukaryota > Metazoa > Chordata > Testudines > Testudinidae > Chelonoidis > Chelonoidis abingdonii. The sequence goes on from NC_133769.1 coordinate 8,745,215, forward strand.
GTCCCAATTTCAGCAGCTGATGGAGAAGCTGCTGGGCTGGCCTGGTGAGAGCGAAGGTGTCTGAGCTTGTCCAGTGCAAACAGAAAGCTAGAAAGATATCTGCCAGCTGGACATCCCCCTGCCCACTCATGCATAGCCCCTGCCTAACCCCTTACTGCTCTCCCCACTCCACGGGCAGCTAAGTCCACCCTGGCTGCCTCTCCTGTCCCAGGGGCCCCAAGTCGCCTGTGAGTGAAGGCCCCAGGAGAGTGCTCCAGCCCCAGAGCATTGTTTTGGAGGAAGTGGGGGCTCCAATGGCCCTTCGGAGGGGTAGAGTGGGGGCTCCGATGGCCCTTCAGGGGAGCAGAGTGGGGGCTCCGATGGCCCTGGGGGGAAGGGAAGGGAAGTGGGGATTCCGACGGCCCTGGGGAGGGAAGGGAAGTGCTCAGATTTTCTAGTGCAGCCAGCGAGAGGGTCTGGATTCACCTCACTGTAAGTGGGGGAATGATCCCGCTATTGTGGGGAACATTCCTGGCTTCTGCACTACCCCGGTGAAGTGGGCTAGCGAAAGGATCTGAGTCCTCGCTCCTACTTCCTTTACCCAGAGGCCTCCCTGCCCTTGAGGACTCCCCTTCCACTCTCCTGTCTGGCAGAGTCCTCGTAACCCCAACAAGGCTGGGCCCAGGATTCCTGGG
>NC_133769.1:8752235-8756641 GCF_003597395.2 Chelonoidis abingdonii
ATGGTCCCCAGAATGCAAACCCATCACCACAGAGTACTGGGATCACAGGCTGTCTCCCCCCCAGACTGCACACACCCCATTCACACAACTGGAGGCTGCCCCATAGACTGTGTTGACACCCTGTGCACACAGTGGCACAGTTCCCCCCCCAACGTGTCCGCTGACACACGAGGGTGTGGTACAGGCTGCACCCCAGATGTGCACACCCATTTCAACAACTGACGAGTGCTCCCCAGATGTGCACACACCCCATTCACACACAGGCTGGCACGCGCCCCCCCCCAGATGTGCACACACCCATTCACACACAGCTGGACAGGCTGTCCCCCTCCCAGATGCCACACACCATTCACACACAGCTGGACGGCTGTCCCCCCCAGACATGCCACATACCCCATTTCACACCACGTGGACAGGCTGTCCCCCCAGACATGCACAACCCAATCACACACAACTGGACTAGGCTGCCCCCCATAGACGTTGTGCACACCCTGTGCACACACAGCTGGACAGTTCCCCCCCAACGTACGTGCACACACGGTGGACCAGGCTGCCCCCCCAGATGTGCACACACCACATTCACACACAACTGGAGGTGCCTCCCCAGATGTGCAACACCCCATTCACCACGTCTGGACAGGCGCCCCCCAGTGTGCACACACCCATTCACACACGCTGGACAGGCTGCCCCCAGATGTGCACACACCATTCACACACGCTGGAGGCTGCCTCCCCCCAGATGCATGCACACCCCATTCACACACGTGGACAGGCTGGCCCCCCAGATAATGCACACACCCATTCACAGCTTGGACAGGCTGGCCCCCCCTAGATGTGACACACCCTTGCACACACAGTGGACAGGCTGCCCCCCAGATTGTTGCAACACACTCATTCACACACAGCTGGACGGCTGCCCCCCCAGATGTGCACACACCCCATTCACACACAACTGGACAGGCTGCCCCCCCAGATGTGCACACACCCCATTCACACACAGCTGGACAGGCTGCCCCCCCCAGATGTGCACACACCCCATTCACACACAGCTGGACAGGCTGCCCCCCGCAGATGTGCACACACCCCATTCACACACAGCTGGACAGGCTTCCCCCCCCCGACATGCGTGCACACACAGGTAGAAAGGCTGCCCCCCGATGTGCGCGCGCACACACACACACACACGCTTTGCTCATACATGCATTCACCTCACTGCACACTTTCCTGCCACCCGCAGCATCCTCCCCTGCCTCCCCCACGTGCCATGCGTCACCATCTGAGCTTTGCGCATCTCGCCTGAGGAGCCGTGAGCCAGGGATTGTCAGAAAACAAATGGAAATAGCACAGAAAACCTTGAGTTTTGCAGATTTTAGTGTGACCATGTGATGCTGTTACCAGGACGACAAGTCATGTGCCCCCCAGCCGTGACTTACACCTGTTGCAGCCCATGAGTCAGGCCCCGGGGCTTCCCAGGGAACCAGGCTCTGGGTACATTCTGGTTCCCCCTCGCTGCATGGCCCTGTGTGCCCTGGGAAGCCACAATTCGCTCACCCTTGCTAGGAGAGCCCCAGTCTTTAGGACCCTTCTTGTCCCACACAGCCCCCACGTCAGACAGGGGCACTCTACGGCTTTCCAGCCCTCGACCTGTCCCAAGGGCTGCTGTGGCCAGCACCAGGATGTCCGGCTGTACCGGCACCGGGGCTGTTGGGCCAGTACCACCAGGGCCTTCACTGCAACTCTTGGTAGCCCCCCTTAGGCCTCTCCGCCGCCACCTGGAGAAAGCCCCGCTCACCTGAAATAACCAGGGCTCTGCTGCTGCCCAGGGCCCAGCCATGGCCACTGACCCAGGGAAATCGCTCAGTGGCGGGCTCAGTGAGGACCAGAATCCAGCTGAGCCAGGGGGCCTGCTCCCCTGGGCCTGTTCAGGGGCATCACAGCCTATGTCTGACCCAGCCTGGCCTGGGGGAGCGGGACAATGAAGCAGAGGGGCCCAAAGGGGCTGCACTGTGTGAGCAGACCTGGCTCTGCTCTGGCCCTGGAGCCCCCTCAGTGCTTTAGGCCTCTCCACAGAGAGCCTACAGCCTGGGTCAGGGGCTGCTGTCCCTCTCCCAGATCTACCTGTGGGCAGGACTCGCTTGAAGTGCCAGCTAGGCTGTCCGGAGAACCTGAGGTGTGTGTGGGGGGGTGTGGATGTCTTTGCAGGGGCGGCCAGGACTCTGGGTCGCAATGATGGGGGGGGCTGGCCGTCACCACAGACCATGGGTGGAGCCTCCTTTGTGCATGGCTCAGAGACGGTTGCTTGCTGTTTGTAGCCACCTGAGCTGTGCCCCATGGCAGAAGCTGTGCACTGGTCGGTATAGGCTGGGACGGGCCACCTGCCTTGTGGAGCGTTGGCCCCAGTGGTGGCCTAGGATGGCTTCATGCTGCTCAGCACCTGGGTCCATGACACACTGGGACCAGGCCTGGTGCTCTCTGAGAAGCTGGCTTTGCGGAGATGCCCTTCCCAGTGGCCTGGGGCGCTTGCCCTGTGGCTAGTGCTCTGCTCCATGCAGATGCCTTTGATTCAGTAACTCACAGCCCTGGGAAGGCACCATCTGCAGCCGCACTGCCAAGCCTGTCCCTGCCACGTCTGCTCTGCTGCGTAACCAATGATGCATCCTAGGAGCTGAGGATGGCCTGGCCCAGTGCAGCCACCCGTTCTGCAGCCATGCCTCTGTGCCAGGCACCAGCCAGTGCCCTGGGCACTCCGCTCACCCCCTGAATTGCTTGCTCTCTCCCGGAACTGCATCTCCCCCTCCAGAACTCTGACCAGAGCTGGATCCAGCTTCCTCTGGGCCCCGCAGCCTTGTCCTATGGTTGAGGGCACCACACTCTTGGGCTCCAGTTGTGGCTGCTCGGGATATGTTCCATAACTGGGCCCCAGTCCATTCGTGACTTTACAGTGCAGAGCCTGCTCTGTGGACTCTGCTTAGCTCCATGCACAGCCCCCCACTGCCCCATAGATATCAAAGCCAGGAGGGACCATTAGGCTCATCTAGTCTGGCCTCCTGCAAGACACAGGGCAGAGAATCTCAGCCACTGACTTCTGCATCCCGTTTATCTTTTCTGGCTGAGCCAGAGCCTCAGGAACAGCCAGTCTTGATTTAAAGACCTCAGGGGGAGAAGAGGAGGCCTGAACCCCAAAGAATAAACAATTGAATCAGCTGATTGTATAAAAGCTTATTAAACATGCCAGTGATCCTGGCGATTAATGTCACTGTGAAATGTCTGTATTAACACTCTGTGAGAGGTTATGGATGCTCACTGATGCTCTGCTTTAAAGTCTCCGGCCAAACAAAGGGAGAAACAGGTTTTCTCCCACACAGGAAAGATGGTTATGACTCACTGCCTATAGCTCAGCCAGTGTCTGACCCCCGTGCAGCATTGTAATAGGAGAGGTGTGACCTTCGGAGCCCCTCAGTACCAACTGGCACAGGGACCCCCAGACTATAACTCATAGCAGGCCTGACATACACATTGTCCCAACACACTGCTGTCATAATATGGAGCTCAAAGGTGTCATGTAAGGCATCCAATGTAAACTGGTGACATGCTGGTCCCCAAAATCACTGTGTGATGTATGTACAGATTGTGTACAAAGAGCTATGGATGTGTGCTAGAAATATGTTCTTAAAATGTGTTTAGGAAACAGAGCATGAACCTAGCCTGCCCTAGGCAAAGGAATGTGTGTTCACCTGTCTCACCAGCTTGGTTACAGGCAGAGGACGATGGCAGTACATCTCATGTAAGGTAAACAAAGCCATCAAGATAAATAGGCGGGGAAGAAATCCAGTAAACCATCACGCCAGGGGACAGAATCTGCACCCCAGGAAGCCTTTCTGGCTCTTGAGGCAGAGATAATGGACTTTGAGTAATACAGGGAGCAAAACCACCTTTTAGTTACCCATCACAGAGGAGATGTAGGGTACAGAACCCTGTGAGCTTGTGAAAGTTGGATCCCCTAGTCTGCAAGACAAAGGATGCTGGAAACTGGATGTAAGTAATAAAATTGCTTAGGCAAAGAATATAATGTGCTAACATTATATTTGAGTCTCTAGGAAGTGTGTTTCATTTTATACCCAGTGTGACAAAGTTCCTCCTCTACCTTGGTGGGTCCTGCGCTTATTGGCAGATTTGCTCACCTCAGTGATCTTCCCAACAGTCTGGATCAATTCCTCCTGTATCTGATCAGGAGTTGGGAGGTTTGGGGGGAACCCGGGCCCGCCCTCTACTCCGGGTTCCAGCCCAGGGCCCTGTGGATTGCAGCTGTCTATACTGCCTCCTGTAACAGCTGCGTGACAGCTACACCTCCCTGGGCTACTTCCCCATGGCCTCCTCCAAACACCTTCTTTATCCTCACCACAGGA
>NC_133769.1:8758318-8780753 GCF_003597395.2 Chelonoidis abingdonii
TGCTCCATCCAACCCCCCCTGCTCCCTGACTGCACCCTCCAGAGACCCCTGCCCCTAACCACCCACCGGAGAGACCACCCCCCCATCCAACCCACCCTGCTCCCTGTCCCCTGACTGTTCCCACCCCTTATCCAACCCCCCCGGACCCGGACCCCTTACCATGAGGTTCCCCGGTGATCAGGAGCCCTGCCGCCACTTGTGCGGCGCTGTGAGGGGAGGGGCGGGGCTGCGCGAGGTGGCAGGGCTCCCGATGAGCGGGGAGCGTCTTTCACTCCCCATGGAGCCAAATGCTGCCCCGCGGGAGCGCACAGCCCCAGCCCCAGCCCCCAGAGCACTGTACGCGGCAGCATGGCTCATGGGGAAGGGGCCGGTGGCTTGCTGCGCTCGGCCCTGCGCTCCAGCCCTGGAGCGCGGACCCTGCAGCTTGCCGTGTCGGCAGGATTTTTAATGGCACACTGGGGTCCCGGCAGGCCTCAGCGTGCCATTGAAAATTGGCTCGCATGCCATCTTTGGCACACGTGCCATAGGTTGCCGACCCCTGATCTAGACTGTTCTCCGTGGTAGCAGATGACAGAACAAGAAGCAATGGTCTCAAGTTGCAGTGGGGGAGGTCTAGGTTGGATATTAGGAAACACTATTTCACTAGGAGGGTGGTGAAGCACTGGAATGGGTTTCCTAGGGAGGTGGTGGAATCTCCATCCCTAGAGGCTTTTAAGGTCAGGCTTGACAAAGCCCTGGCTGGGATGATTTAGTTGGGAATTGGTCCTGCTTTGAGCAGGGGGCTGGACTAGACACCTCCTGAGGTCTCTGATATTCTATGACTCTATGATCCATCAGAGCTGCTAAAGCTCATTCAGGTCCCTTTCCTGGTCGTGCCAGGTCTAGGCTTCCTGGAACTGGAGCTCCATGAGGGATGTGCAGTCACTCAGCCAGACTTCCCTTGGCCGTGCACGCCAGCTGCCCGGCTTCACGATGCTGCCCACCTGACATGTGGCAGCAGCTCCGGCCTGGCACTCTCCCAAGTCAGGGTGGCCGGCTCTGTCCATGCTCCAGTCATGTGTGGAACTCACCCACAAGCTGGGGTGCAAAAGGCACATGGGAGTAGCACATGTCCCAAGGGAGTACTCAGCTGCCTCTTCCCTTAATGGAACAGTGACTCAGGGCACTGTTGCCAGGGTGCCTCCTGGGTGCTGGAGATGGGCAGGGATGAGATCTGGAGAGATGGGAGATGGCTTCCTGCAACTCAGGGAGTATCCTCCCCACAGAGGATTATACCTCAGTGCTGCTGTCAGGCCTGGTGCAGAGGTCCCCAAACAGGGGCATGCCCCCTGAGGGGGTGCAGAGGAACATTCGGGGGCATTGCTGGGGCCCAAGCCAGCCCCCACAGGGGGCAGGGAGGAAGCACCACCCAGCTCTGCTCCCGGCCTGGCCCCCACCCCCTTGCCCCCAGTCCGCGTCCCCTGTTCCCACAGCCATGGCCCCGCATCCTGCTCCGGCCTGGCGGGGGATGGACAGAGGTAGGTGGGGGCTTGAGGTAAAAAGTTTGGGGACCATCAGCCTAGCGGGAAGCTCCTAAGAGTCTCTGAGGGCTGGAGGCCACATGCAGGGCAGCTGAGTGAGGCAGCAAAGCTCTGCTCTGGGAGCTCAAATGTTGCAGGGGCTGCAGGCTCCCAGACTGTGGAACTGGGGCTCCAGCGAGCCCCACCATCCCCCAATCCCTGGTCTCCGGGTGTCTCTCTGAGCACCAGATTGGGGCTCCCAGACGGACCCTCCCCCGCCTGGCTCTATGCTCCCCTTCTGTTCCAGGAGACACCACTTCCTGCTGCCTCCCACTTGCTGTGCTTGGCTCCTGTTACGTATTCTCTGACCTTCAATTCAAGTAATACAGCCAGACATGCCAGGGAGCTTAGCACTTCACGTTGTCCCTGTGCAACCCCTCCCTGTGCAAAAATCCCTGCGTAATACCCCCAGTACAATCCCCCATGCAGCACCTCCCGAATCCTGCATAGCCTCCTCCATCCCTGGGCTGCAATCCCCAGCTGACCCCTCCCAAGAACTGAGAGCCCAAAGGTTTTGGTAAGAGAGAGGCACTGCAGAACTGCTCCTCCAGACATTTGCACACTCGCTGTAGTGCAGACACACGTATGTTACACATATGGGCACACTTCCATGCACACCTGCACCTCCACAGATTCATATCTATGCACACACTTATGCACATCTATGCATGTTGGACACACTCCTCCAGGGTGCACTCAGGTAAATCTCAGATTTACACAGGGCTGACAGGAGCTTGGCACCAAACACTCCTGGGCTTTCACTGGCATTGGGACACCGGGCTCCCTTAGGCCAGAAGCACTTGTGCTTGTATGGAGTCACATGCACACACTGAGAGTCTGCAGGTGCATGCGCAGGCTAATATAGTCACACCCACCCACTTGCACACACTTGTGCTCACAGTTGCACACAGTGACATAAGCCAATCCACGTACCCAGTGCTGCTCTCCTGTGCTGTAGGTCTCCTCTCTCGGCTTGCTCTGGGTCTATTTCCCATCTAGCTGGTCTCCAGGAAGCTGCCCATGTGCACTGAGATGGCTCCATGCTCAGCTCTGGCATGTCTGAGCTTTCCCAGTGCAGCATCTGAACCAGCGTATGAGCTGCCCCTTGACTCTCCCCAGCATGGGCCCAAGAAATGTGCTGTCCCATGCAGCCCCCCAGGACAGTCCCCATAATCCCTGGCACATACCTTACCCATGGGGTGACCTGCACTACTGGAGCAGAGCAGCTGCCATGGGTGGATTTATCCCCATCCTTGTCTGCCCGTGACTGCCCTGTGCTCCTGGCCCTTCCTGACACCACCCAGCTGCCCATCAGCCCCCTTCCCCCTCCTCATGCTGGGTCCCATCTCCCCATCACTGCTCATGACAATAACGTCTTTAGCTGCCCTGACCCAGAGTTCTAAACTCTGTTCCTGCCCACCCCGGAGCACGGCCCTTGCTCACTCCCACTGGCTCTAACCTGCCCTATCTGGGCCAGGCACCTGGCGGTGTCTCCATCACTGACATGCAACTGCCAATCTATGCTCCAGCTCCCTGCACGTTCCCCTAGCCTGCTGCTAATGAGGAGCCCAGAGTCAAGCCCGAGAGGCCAGGTGTGCACCGAGAGGGACAGTGCATGAGGCCTCTGCATGCTGATCAAAGTCGCGTTGGCTTCCTCTGCAGCAGTGAGCCCAGGCAAACTGCTGCCCACTCTGCTGCCCCTCAGTCCCTCTCCATGAGGCTGCGCCTGAGCTTCTGGCCCCTCCAAGGTTCTGGGATCCGGATGGTTCCCCCCAGACAGCATGGCTGCCCTTTTCCAGATGAGTCTCTTTGTTCCATTCCCCTCACCCTCATGGGTCCCACTGTTTGGTTTCTCTGGGTTGCCCCCAGCTTGTGGCATCTGGAAAAGTCTTTCTCCCCTTTCAGGCCCTTGGTGAAGATGTTCAAGGAGAGCAGCCTTGTCTGTCACAAAGCCAACTCTCCTTCACTAAGGCCGCTTCCTCAGAGGGATCCAGACTCCCATTGATTTCAGTGGCCATAAAGGCTGGTTACGTCTACCCAGCAATTAGCTGCCTGCAGCTGGGCCAGGCCAGCAGACTTGGGCTCGCAGGGCTTGGGCTGCAAAACTGCCATGTAGACGTTTGGCCTTGGTCTGGAGCTGGGGCTCTGGGACCCTCCCGACAGAGGTGGAAAATCCACACCTGAGCTGACCTAGTACCTGGACAGTGCTAGGTTGATGGCAGAATTCCTCCGTCGCCTGAGCTACCTCCTCTTGAGTATGCTGATGGAAGCATGCCTCCCGTCGCGGTAGTGAGCTCTACAGCTGTGCCGTCAAAACATTTCAAGGGTAGACAAGCCCTTAACGTCCCAGCTCCTGGAGTCCTAGGATTGGGGGAAAAGTCTCAGATTTTGTTTAAGAAAAACAAAGCTGGGAAACACGAACCCTAATGTCAAAACTCAGAAGGCAAAGAAACTCTGAAATATATTGTTTAAAAAAATCTCCTGGTTTTTAAGTGACTCTCAAGATGTGGAGGGCCTGGTGCACAGTTCCCAAGCATGTGGGGCTGGTGATACTGCATGAGCAAGGAAACAAACGTCTCCTGGTTACTGCAGCTGCTCTGGGAGCACAGGAACTGGGCCTACGTGTCCTGGGTGGAGATGGACGAGGACTCAGGCACTGCAGCTGTCCTCAGCACCGGGGAGAAAACACGGCCCTCCCAAGATTACAGCAGAAGGGGACATGGGGGTAGGGGTGGGGGTTTCAGGCCTAATCAGAGCCCACAGGGACCTCGTGCTGGGCCAGAACAGTCTGGTGCTGGCTAGTTCACTACCACTGGTAGAGGCCATTGTAGGAGCAGCTGACTCATGCTGCACTGGTGCCTGGAGCCCCTGGGAGGCTATTGTCAGCCAGGGAGAGGTTTGTGCTGGCTGGGCCCAGCCTCAGGGTGAGGTCTGGGCCAGTGCCTTGGCGGGGGGACTGGGCCGGTGTCTCCGGGTGGGGACTGGGCTGGCACCTTATGGGGAGGTCTGGGCTGGCGCATCGGGGGTGGGGGGACTGGGCCGGTGTCTCTGGGTAGGGTCTGGGCTGGTGCCTTGGTGGGACGTCTGGGCCGACGTCTCTGGATAGGGACGGGGCCGGCGCCTTGTGGGGAGGTCTGGGCCGGTGCCTCGGGGTGGGGATTGGCCCGGTGTCTCAGGGTGGGGACTGGGCCAGCGTCTCAGGGTGGGGACTGGGCTGGCACATTGTGGAGAGGTCTGGGCCGGCGCCTCGGGGTGGGCACTGGGCAGACACCTCGGGGTGGGGCCTGGGGGGTTGGGCTGTTGGGCACATGCCCGGCACAGGTGGGTGTACAACCAGCTTGGTTAGGGTCTCTGCACTGATGACTCACGTGGCACAACCCATGATGGGCAGCATGTCTGGGTTCCTTTTGCTGGGACACAGACACGAGTCTCAGCCTCTATCCCATGCTCCTCTCACAAGCAACAGGCCAGATGGGCAGGGCTGGCCGTGGGATGGGAGGCCACCAGAGGCCACCGAGGGACTCCAGGGTGGAGTGCTGGGGATTGAGTAGGGGGCACTGTCCCTGTGGGTCACTGCTAGCCCCACTGGTGTGAGCGGGCCCTCAGGACACAGTGCTGCTAGGGGAGTTGCCTTAAGGACTCCCTGAGTATCTATGACCATCCTGCCTGGACCCATACATTCCATCCTGCCCCACACTTCCAGGCCAGCCCCACGTTTGCTCAGCTCCACACTCTGTCCTGCCCCCTCTTGGCTCGGCCCTACATGCTCCATCCTGCCCCCTTCTGGCTTGTCCCCACAGGCTCGGTCCTTTCCCTGCCCAGCCCCACACATTTCATCCTGCCCCACACCCTCAGGCTGTCCCTGCCACTGCCCAGCTCTGTATGCTCCAACCTGTCCCCTGTTCACTGAGCCCCACACGCTCCCCACACACTCCGTCCTTTCCCTGTCCAGCTCCACACATTCCATCCTGCCCCACACCCTGAGGCTGGCTCTGCCTTTGCCCAGCTCCGCACACTCTGTCCTGCCCCCTCGCATCTCGGCGCTACACACTCCGTCCTACCCTCTCCTGGCTTGGCCCCACAGACTCGGTCCTTTCCCTGCCTAGCCCCACACATTCCATCCTGCCCCACCCCTTGAGGCCAGCTGCACCTCTGCCCAGTTCTGCATGCTCTGTTCTGCCCCTGCCCGCTCATCCCCACACACTCCATCCTTTCCCTGCCTGGACCCACAGGTTCCATCCTGCCCCACCCTCTCAGTCTGTCTCCACCCCTGCCCAGCCAATCCGGCCCCTGGTTCATGTAATGAGTGCACCAGGCCTGGATGCAAACTGCCCCTCCCTGTGCCTGCTGCATTCCTATGGGGCTGACAGACCGTCCCTCCCCATCATAGCCTGGGGGACGGGTGGGAGGGTTCCTCTGGGTGCAGAGCAGGAGGAAGTGGAAATCACTGCTCTGGCAAGGTGCTTCCTGGCTGTGCAGATAGTCTGTGGAAAGCACATCCTGACTTTCCTGGTGTGTGTCCAGATTCCCTGGGAAGTGTGTGTGCACACGCGCAAACGCACACACATGTGCACACACACGCACAGAGCACCTCCATCACAGGACAGACCCCACGACACACATACATACAGACAGCCCTCCCAAGCCAGGCACACACCCAGCCCCCCAGCCCATCTCTGCCCAGCACCCCTACTTTGCCCTGCCTGTGGGCGTCCCTCTCCTGATGGCCAAAAGGCTCATTCGGTGTCTCTGCCTGGGGAGGCGGGTTCTGTCCTGTGGCTGGAGTGGGGGCAGCGAGAGCCCGAAGGGGCGTCCTCTTCCTGGCAGGAAAGGGGCAGAGCCAGCGGCTGCAGGTTTCCTTTTGGCCCTGGCCCTGAGCGAGGCTGGGAGCAGGAGCCGCTGTGGAGGTAAGGAGGCTGCTGGCTAAGCCGGCAATGAGTTCTGGGCAGAGGGAACTGGCTAGGAGCTGAGCCTCCCTGGACGTGTTGGGAGGGGGGGGCAACTGGGGCCAGAACAGACCCCTGCTTTGTGATGGTGGCTACTGCCCATTATGGGCCCGGCCTCCCGAGGCGCTGGCACCGCCCCACCTCCAGAGGCCACTGTGCGTGGCTGTCCCGGCAGAGCTACTCGCTCCCTGCCCCGAGGAGCTGCCATGCCAGGGCAGGCATGACAGGGAAGGGGCAACGGAGCAGCCAGGGCCCAGCTCATGCGCTTGCTGCGGGGGCGTGCTGGGCACTCTGCCGTTTGCTCTGCCCTGATAGGGTGGGGCCCCACGCTCTCCTGGGCTCTGCCGAAGCCCCATTGCTGGGCTCCAGAGGGAGCAGAGTTAAGCCCAGCTTTAGGGGCAGGGACCTGGCTGGCTCTGTGGCACGGCCATGAGGCAGGTGGGCAGAGCGGCCTGGGCCAGGCTAGTGGCCAGGGCTAGCGCTGTGCTCAGAGAGTTTCCTGGTGAGCTCCCTCGGGGAGTGCACAGCTCAGTCCTGCACGCTCAGCTGCCGGCGGCAATTCCTGGGTGCGGCAGGGAAGTGGCTGCAGCGTCTCGCCCCTGAGTTGGCCATGCACTGGCCTCCTCCCCGTTCATTAGCTCTCCAGCAAGCTGAATCCTGCCTGCAGACTGTGGCTGGGGGGTGGAGGAGGAGTGGGGGGGCGCGAGGAAGGTGGCAGGGGGAGGGGCAGGAACAGATGGGAAGAGGGGGCTGAGAACATTTTAACTCGCACTGTGGAGACTGAATTTTGTGGTGTGAAAAGTCGGTTGATAAGGAGAGATTAAAAGAGCGAATGGCACCAAGCAATAAGGGTGTAGGTACAATCAGCAGCGTTCCTGGAGCTCGCCGTGTCACCGAGAGCGGAGAGCGACTGTTGAGAGCGAGTTCTACCTCCCCCAGCCCACACACTCCCACCCCCACACATGCACATGCAGATGCATGCATCCCCACTACTCACACCACACATACCCCCCCATAAACACACATACACGCAAACCCACATCCTCTACATCCACACCCCCACACACATGCACATACACCCCCACACACATGTACAGGCAGATTCATGCACCTCCACATCCACACACACATCACACATGTACACATACATGCAGATGCACAACCACCCACATACACACACATACATGGAGACACACCCACACCCACATCAACACATCTCCACATACGCACACATACACATACACGCAAACACACTCCACATACCCATACACCCCACATACACACAGAGACACACACACACAGACACCCAGCCCCTCACACACACACCTCGCTCTGGGCTGTGCAGTCCTTTGTACTTGTCAGAAAAGTGATGTTTACGGCCCCCACTCCAGCCCCTAAAGGGCACCTGAGACTCCCCTGGAACAGGCGAGTGTCCTACACCCTTCCATAGTGTAGGAGGCATGCAGAGGACATGCTGGGGCAGGAGGCAGCGTGGCCAGAGTGGGCTGTGGTTGGCTGGTGATACTGCCTCTAGGGGTTGGTACCAGGCAGATGAACTCAGAGCAGCCTTGGGGCTGCTTTCAGTTACATGCAGGGTCAGACTGGCCTTCGGCAGCCACTGAGCCTGCCCCCCAGCTGCACTGAATGGAGCGCTAGCATAGCAGAGGGCCTGCGTCTGGAGTAGGAAAAGCAGGGCATGCTGGGACGGGTGCTGTGTCTAGCGCTGGCTGCAGTTGCATTCTGCAAGTGGGGCTGCCCCTCTGACAGCCTGTGTGACCTGCCCTGGTGTACATTGGCCTTTTCTGCAGACAAGTCTTGTGGCAAACGCCTGTCTGATGTGCTGCCCTGTACTAACTCTCACCACATGCTCCTGGCTGCTCCCAGCGGCAGGAGCTGTATTCAGCTCCTCATCCCTCAGTCTCAGGTCTGTGGGGGCTAAGATCTGGCCTGGAGACCTGAGAAGCCGGACACTCTGTGCTGCTAAATCCAGGTGTTCTTCCTTGAGCCTCCCTGAACTTGGTGCCAGCTCCAGTCTGAATTTCTCTGGCTTCATTTCCCAGCTATTTGTTCTTGGTCTGCCTTTCTCCAGAGCTGCAGCATGTGGGCATCCCCTGGCCTGTGGGAGCCTGGTGGGGAGCTCTGCTGATTGGTGCCCTGGTCTATGACGGCAGCGGCACAGACTTGGGGTGCACGGCTCACGCTGCGGCGTAGACAGAGCAATGGAGTGGTGGCTGGGGCTCTGGAGCCTAGGGAGGGGATGAAGGGGGGCCTTGACCAGGGCTGGGAGGCTTGCTGCCCCAGGCTGTGTGGACATACTCCCTGACACCCCCCTGGAGATGGCCATTACTGGGTGCTTGCTAAGGGACTGCCCCCCACTAGGGGGTCAGGGTTAAGAGATGTGGTGGGGCAGGGTAGATGTGGGCTGAGGGGGCAGGGTTAAGAGATGTGGTGGTGGGGGCAGGGTGGATGTGGGGCCAGGGTGGGCAGGGTTAAGCGATGTAGTGGTGGGGGCAGGGTCCGCCACATCCTACCCTGCACCCCCGGCGCGCACATCTACCCTGCACTTCACCACCACATCTCTTAAACCTGCCCCCCAACCCACATTCCACCCTGCCCCTCCCACCACAACTCTTAACCCATGCCCCACTCCACATTCTACCCTGCCTCACACACACATCTCTTAAACCTGCCCCCCCAACCCACACCACCTGCCCCCCAATTCTTAACCCTGCCCCCCACTCCCAATTACCCTGCCCCCGCGACCACCACATCTCTTAACCGTGCCTCCCCACTCTCACATCTAACCCTGCCCTCACCGACTCACATTCTTACTTAAAACCTGCCCCCAACCCCACATCCACCCTCCCACCCCCAATCTCTTAACCTGCCCCCCACCCCCACATCTACCCTGCCCCCACCTACTACAGCTCTTTAACCCCTGCACCGCCGGCGTCCGCACATCTACGTGACCCCTGGCGCCACATCTACCGCTGCCCCACCCACATCTTTAAACCCCCCCATGCCCCCACCCCATCCACCCTGCCCCCGCCCCACATCTCTTAACCTCGCTCCCCGGCCTACATCTACCCCCATGCCCCCCTCACCCCCCACATCCAACCTGGCCCCCCCACACCTACACGCTTAACCCTGCCACCCCCTGCCCCCACATCTACCTGCACCCCCACCCCACATCTACTCCTGCCCCACCACTACAGCCCTCTTAACCTGCACCCCCTTGGCCCCACATCTACCCTGCCCTCACCACCAATCTTCTATAACCCTGCCCCAACCCACATCTACCTGCCCCACCTTACATCTCTTAACCCTGCCCCCTGGTCCCACACTACCCTGCCCACCCCTGCTCCCACATCACCCTGCCCCCACCACCACATCTCTTAACCTGCACCGCTGGGCCCCAATCTACCCTGACCCCCGGCGCCCAATTACACTGCCCGCCCCCCATCTCCTCTTAACCCTGCACCCCCCTGGCCCAATATCCACCCTGCCCCCAACCATACACATCGCTCTAACCCTGCCCCTTGGGCCCACATCTACCCTGCCCCCCATCAGCACATCTCTTTAACCTTGCACCCCCGCCCCACACTCGTACCCTGCCCCCCACAACCACATCTCTTAACCCTGCTCCCCAAGCGCTCCCACATCCACCCTGCCGCCCCACCACATCTCTTAACCCCTGCCCCTCGCCCCACATCCACCCTGCCGCTCACCACTGCTATCTTAACCCTGCCCCCTCTGGCCCCACATCTACCCTGCACCCCTGCGCCCCATATCTACCTTGCCCCCACACACAACAATATCTCTTACCCTGCCCCCTGGTCCCCACATCTACCTACCCCACCACCACATCTCTTAACCCTGCCCCCCTCAGTCCACATCACTTGTCCCCAACAAAACCACATTACATCGCTTAACCCTGCCCCCCCCAGCCTCACATGACTCTACCTGCCTCCACCATCTACATCGGCTTAACCCTGCCCACCTGGCCCCACATCCACCCTGCCCCACCACCACGATACTCTAACCCTGCACCCTCAGCCACATTCTACCCTGGCCCCACCACATCTTTAACCCTGACCCCCTAGTGGGGCGTCCTAGCCAAAGCACCATAATGCCCATCTCAGGGGTGTCAGGGAATGTCCACACAGCCTGGGGCAGCAAGCCTCCCAGCCCTGGTCAAGGCCCCCTTCATCCCCTCCTAGGCTCCAGAGCCGCAGCCACCACTCCATTGCTCGTTACGCCGCAGCGTTAGCCGGTGCACCCCCAAGTCTGTGCCACTGCCGTCATAGACCAGAGGCAACCAATCAGCAGAGCTCCCCACCAGGCTCCACAGGCCAGGGGATGCCCAATGCTGAGCTCTGAAAGGCAGACAAGAACAAATAGCTGGAAATGAAGCCAGAGAAATTCAGACTGGAGCTGGCACAAGTTCAGGAGGCTCAGGAAGAACACCTGGATTTTAGCAGCACAGAGGTCCGGCCTCTTCTCAGCGTCTCCAGGCCAGATCTTACCTCCCACAGACCTGGTCTGAGGTCCGCATGGATATGAGGAGCTGAATTACAGTCCTGCCGCTGGCCAGAGCAGCCAGGAGCATGTGGTGAGAGTAGTACAGAACGATATTCTTTGGCTGCGTTAAAATAGGCACACAATTTGTGTCCTCCTAGCGAACTAAATTGATTGTTGTGACATTTCAAATGGGGATGGAATGATCTTCATTTCTTTTTACTCCAGGATGTTTCCTGCTGTGGCATCAGACGCTTGACTAAATATTCTCCACAGTTGAAAAACTAGGAAAAGATAGTGGTGAAATAAATTGTATGGTTATTTCATCGGACAAGAAATAGACAAAATATGCAGGGTACAGCTTAGGGCTGCTTGTAACTATAATATACACTAGAAGTGTATTTATTTGGCATTTGTAGTGGTAATAATTTTTCAAGTGACTTGTATGGAAACATATATTTCTGCTGGTTAAGCATATGCAAATGATTAAATTGCACCAGAGCAATATTATGTTTAGGTGTAAATCATTGAAAGCAATCTGGTTTATTAGTAATGTATAAATTGAGCACGAATTCTGAAATTGTGTATATAATATAAATGCTTTATTGTTATCTGTGCTGTCCCAGTTTTTGTGTTTGCATTTGTATGTGTTGAATTGTTGTGTTTTTTATTTTTGTGAAACTGACATCAATACTCAGAAGAGAGACTTTACCATTGTCAAATAGTTAGCACAAAAATGTTTTTTAGGTAACTGAATTATTTCTACAAAAATAGATTTTTAAAAACATTTATTGCATTTCTAAATTGCCATGGAAAGATGTCCTTGCTTTCCTCCATGTACCCTTCAGTAAAAATGCTATTTTTACAAAAAAGCATTTCCTATCTTATTACTTTTTTAAACAGTCATCCATTAATGCTTTTTATTATGCTTGCACATCTGAACTTACTCAAGGATGGAGAAACAAGGAGAGGAAATAGGATGGAAGAAAGAATATGATTTCATTAATAATCTGTTTTTTTTCCCCTCATCAAAATTTTCCATCACAGTGCCAGTCAGATTAACTTTTACTTGTTTTTTAATGTATACATTTTTTCATGGTTTTTGAAATGCTGTAGCAAAAAGAACAGAAGAGCACAGGAAGGTCCTCTTTACATCAATCCAGCGCAGACGATTTTATTTCTCTAAATGTCTCTTAAATGTGGTGGTTAGTTAATCATTTAATGAATTTGAAATCATTACATTGTAACTAGACTTTACAAATAGTACAAGTATGTCATTTTTTCATATTTGATATATTGTTGTTATACATTTATTTCTCTCCCTGGATTGAATTGCAAGATTCTATAACTGCACTTTGAAGCAGTTAAAGTTGCATCAATCATAACTCTAAAACCACAGATCACATCAAGTAGTTCAAGAGAGACACAGTGTTACAAGAATGTATAATACATTATTAGGATTTGTTACAACTCTAACTACTTTATTGAAAAATTTGATTTCCTCTGGAGCATTAAAAAGTATTTAGATTCAAGGACTCTGGATCCTGCTAGACGTGTTGCAAAGTGGCAATATTTACAAATAAAGGAAAAGGACATTTTTCACTTGCTCCAACATCACTAAAATTAATTTTGTAGCAAGAATATTCATAGGGATGTGGGTAAATTGGTTGAAAATATTCTTTCAAAATATGTGGGTCTGTTCCATCTATGACCTTCCTTTGCAGTAGAACTGTAGGGATAAAGCCACGAGGACTGGATCAAAGCCTTTCACAAAAGGGACTAATTTAATCCCTGACGCTTTATTTATTTTCAGGTATGAACATGAAAAAATTAAATCTGTCACACTAAACAATGATAAAATAAGTTTTTTGCAATGGTCAGCAAGTTTAGTTATAGAAAAAACCTTATAGAACTTGAGGTGAAGATGGCAATGTTCAATTATGGAACCACACAAGGTAGATTGGTTTGGATAGTATGTTGAAAAATAAGTAGGCAAAAGGATGACACAAACATTCTTCACTTTCACAGCAGGCACATCTTCTTAAACATGTCTTTAATTGTCTCATAGTAAATATCACTGAACATGTGCTTGGGAACCTGGAAAAGACACACAGTTATCCCATTCATTTTTAATCATTGCAAAATTTTTCAAATTTCTCTTACTTTATTCTTTTTAAATTGGATCAACCACACACTCCAGTAAAAATAGTGAATGCAGGCCAACAATTAAAATATCTTACAGTTGCAGGGCAAACTGCACGTATATATTCCTGTCTGTGGTGTAGCAAGGGACCATATTCCAGGGCTCCCCGACTCCTCGCCCATGACCTCTCTTGGCCGAGAGACCTGCATTTGTTCCTGTTCTAACCAGTGTTTTCCAATCTGAACACTTTCTCTGACTTCTTACTGTGACCTCCCAGCAAAAGACAGACTGCTAAAAGCTTGCTTCCTTCTTTCTTCAGGATTACACATTTAATTGCCCACAGTTAAGTTGCCAACAGCACTTTCTAGGCAAGCACATATCTTAAAGTGAAAGTAATTACAGAGAAACATATTAAAAACATAAAAGATAACCTGTGTGTATGCTTAATAAGCTAACAGAATAACCATATCTGCCACAAGGTCCTCGGTTGGTCCTTACTCCTTCAACCCCCAATATAGGGGTTTTTCCTGTGCTCACCAGTTCATAACAGCTTTTTACTCAGAAACTTGCTACTCAAATTCTTCTTTATAGGTCTCGGTGTGGGCCATACGATCGTGTTCTAACCCTTTCCAACAGATTCAAGTCCTTGATCAGACCAGAAGGTCTGTGTCCATTCTGCTGGATGGAAAGAAGACCCTGCAGTCAGTTTTTAACTTCAACTATTTAACTACCAGTGAATTTAATACTAGTAATCCGTTAAGGAATCCAATTTGAACTAGTAATAAAGCTTCTCTTTGAACTGGTAATTAGCTTCTGCTGGGAGGTGGTTACTACCCTGAGAGAATTTGCCTAACCACCCACCATCTGTTCTTATTCCTGGGGGCTGTGGTCCCCCTTACTCCTCCATAGAAGCAATGCAATCCCTAATGCTACATAGACATTTTTCATTTAATACAACAAGCTCTTAAAATATTTAAACTTAATTCAATAAGGTTTAACTTTAATTCAGTAAGGGTTCTGGATATGCAAGTTATTTCATATCGACCCAAGTACTCTGTCAATAATAATATAGTAGCGAGATGAACGTGGCTGCTGTGGTCATACTGCAGTGTAAGGGATCTGGGATGTAGACAGATCGCAAATTGAACATGCAATGTGCAAACATGTGATGCCATTGCCGAAAGGCATATTATGATTCTGTGGTGTTTAATATGTTTTGTATGTAAGTACAGAATTGTGATTGTCTGCTGCTACTCTGCACTGTTGAAGCCGTCTCAGCAGGGAGTGTTCTGTCCAGATTCGGCATTGCCAGACTTTAAGAAACTATTATTGGAAAAATGGAGAGAGTCCAGAGAAAAGAAACTGTTAGAAAACCTGAGCTCATGATAAAGGTAACAAACTGGACATGTTTAGCCTCAGAAAGAAGACAGGGAAGGACCTGATAATCTTTCCAAAGTGTTCAGGTCTGTTATAAAGAGGGATTAGTGGTCAGTTGTTCTCCAAGTTCACTGAAGGTAGACAAGAAGTAATCTGTCTATAGGTTTTGATATTAGAAGCAATGTTCTAACTTTAAGGATAGTTAATACTGAATAAGCTTCAACGGGTGGCTCCACTTGTGTCAATCCACTCCTCTAGAGGTTTTTCACTAGCAGATTGGACCTGTCAGGGATGGCGAGTGTACTTTATTGTTCTTGTCTCTGCATCTGCGGAATGCCAGCGATCTAAAACTTGCATGATCTCTTGAGTCCTTTCCTGCCCTTACATGTCTGATAATTCTCATGATTTCAAAAAAATATACTTAAATATTAGTGTGTTCAAAACTCACAGTTTCAGGAATACATTGGCAAATAAAATTGACACTCAAGGATTGGAATTTTTCTCCTCTCTCAGTGCTTACCGATCTCTTTCATCTAAATCTGATGTCAATCCAATTAACTATCTTCGCCCTCAACCCTGTCTGTTCAAGCCCTTAACCCCAATTAGTTTAACAATGATTGTTATTTCGGCGAGTGGTAGTGCCATCTATTGTGAAAGTTAACCAAACATTTCATTGATAAGCCCAGATGCCCACTCTCTCTCCTTGCTTACTTTTATATTATTTTGCAAAGTCTTTTAAACGTTTGAGCTGACAATCTTCTATTGTGCCAGGTGTTCTGCCTCAGAACCTGAATTTGTTATTGGAGAAACGTAAGCTAAATGGCATCAGCCATTTTATGAGAATTATTTTTAAGGGAAAATAGCGTTAGTTTTAGATGTTTAAAAATATTCTTACAACCAAATCGCTTAATTGTTCTCTCTTTTGGCCCATAGAGACTTGACATCTGTGCCTCTGGAGTCAATGGGTTGTACCTTCGCTGTCCACCTTGAAAATTTGCTCAAATGTGGCTAAATATAAATCTCTTTGAAAAATTTCAGTCTACACGAATTGCCTCAGTAGAGTTATGTAGAGTGTGCAACTAATTCTTCAAGATGCCATCTGAGTTTCCGCACACCACGGCCTTCCCTGGAGGCTAGTGGACTTGAAGCAGTTCCAGTGGAGGGCAATAGTACTAGGCACAGTACGCTCAACGCGCTGCTGAGATCTGTCCCTTGTGCTCTCTCGCAGTGCTCTTCGTGGATAGAGTGCCTGGGTCGGTGGAGGTGTAGCAGCAGCACGGTATACGCAAATGTGGTGGCGAAGGGAGATAGGAGCCAAGGGGAGATAGAGCAGTAAGGCCCTCCTACTGCTGTCCTGTGCTTTATATCTCTTGCTCTGCTTCCTTATCTTTACCTATCTATATTTCCCCACTCCGGCTCTTTCTTTTCAGACTTACAAGTTGCTTTTGGGTTCCTTATCCTGAAAAAAAAACCCCAAAATCTCTGTCACAACAAACCAATGTATTTGCCTTCCTCCGATGTGGGGTTGGGGGGCAGGTTTAAGAGATGTGGTGGTGAGGGCAGGGTAGATGTGGCGCTGAGCTGTCACAGTGTTGCTGCGGGGCAGGAGGTCTATGTTGAGGGCTCAGGGGGCTATGGTAATCATACCATAATTGGCAGTAATTAACATCAACTGCTCTTTGTGTTCTTGCGCCCTGCGTTATCCGGCCGCATTTTATGTGGGTGTTTCCCTGGGGTAGAGGGTGCTGCCTGCAGGGGATGGATAGGGCGGAGGCCCCTGACTTGAAGGCACCCCATGTGGAGCCCCAAACTACCCGCCGTGGCCAAGGCATGGTCATGCAGAGCCCCCACCCCCCGGTTCCCCTCACCCCAGAGCAGGGTGTGGCCATGGGCACAGCCCCCCCGCACCCCTCCCCCAGAGCAGCATGTGGCCCTGGGTAGAGCCTCCAGCTCCCCCCCAGGGCATGGCCATGACCAGAGCCCCTAGCTCCCCTCTCCCCAGGGCAGGGCGTGGCCGTGGGCAGAGCCCTGAGCTTCCCCCTATAAGGGCAGGGTGTGGCTTAGCACAGAGCTGCCTCCACACAGGGGTGTACCATGCCTGCATGCACACAATGTATCATGCCCACCGCCCACACCCAGGGATGTACTGTCCCCTCTGCCTGCACCCAGGGGTGCACTGTGTCCAGTGCACACACATAGGGGCTGCACTCAGGGGTGCACCCGTGCCCACCGCTCGAACTCAAGGGAGCACCATGCCCACTGCACACACACAGGGGCTGCACTCAGGGGTATACCATGCCCTCTGCCTGCACCAGGGCTGCATCGTGTCCACTGCCCACACACAGGGGTGCACTCAGGGGTGCACCGTGCTGACGTGCGCACAGGTGTACTGAACTGACCCATGCATAGGGGCTTTGGGGGAAGCAGGGCCTGATGGGAGAGGCTTAGACCCCCCTCTGACTCTGGGAGGCATCACAACGCCATGCAGAGCCCCACCTCCCCCCCGGCTCGGGGCCACCCGGCACCGCCTCGGGTCCCTCTCGTGTGCACACCGGGCGATGCTCTGGAACTGCTCCCCACAAAGCCAGTCAGGACTTTGGGGAGCCTCCTCTCCCTTGGAGCAGACTTGTTCAGGGCAAGAAGCTCACACGTCTTCACCTCCTGGGTCTCTCCTTGGAGCATTCAGCATCCTCTGCCCCTCCGTGGGCTTCCCACAGCGAGCCCACCCAGGCGGGGTCCTGGGGAAGCCACAGGGTTCTGCACCCCCACTTTGCAGTCAGACGTGACTCTCAGCCAGCAAAACAGAGGTTTATTCGATGACAGGAACAGGGTCTAAAACAGAGCTTGTAGATACAGCGAACCAGACCCCTCGGCCGGGTCCATTCTGGGGGGCAGTGAGCCAGACCCCTAGGTCTGCACTTCACTCCTTATCCCCAGGTAGCTCCAGACTAACCTCCCTCCAGCCCCTCCTCTCTGCTCAGCTCCTTTCCCGGGCCAGGAGGTCACCTGATCCCTTTGTCTCCAACACTTTCAGCTGGCACCTTTGCAGAGGAGGGGCCCAGGCCATCAGTTGCTAGGAGGCAGAGTGCCCGGCAGTTAGGGGCACTGGCCCCTTCCTCTGTAGCAATCACACACCCTTATCCCACCACCTAGATACTTAAGAACTGCCTAGGGGACACTGAGGCACCAACACAGTATTCAGAGCAAACATTAGGAACAGTCCCAGTTCGTCACACCCGCCGGCTCGGGGCCACCCGGCACCGCCTCGGGTCCCTCTCGTGTGCGCAGAGGGTGTGTGCGAACCAGACGGGCAGTGTCCTGGGCTGATGTGCCCCTGCGTGTTCCCAGGGCCCTCCACAGGAACCCCCAGCTGGCTGCTTTGGCCGAGGGGGCTCAGGCAGTGCTCCTGCTCCAGCCCCCTGCACGGTGCCCAGCGTTTGTGAGAGGGTGGCGCCCCCCGCAGGGAGTAGGTCCCAGTGGGGACGGCCAGGCCTTGCCCTGTGCACCCCCCCCACACCAGGCAAGTGACACCCCTGGCCAGAGGCAGCTTTCGTCCCAAGGTGTGGGGCTGGGGGGCCGAATGGGGAGCTGCTGGGCCAGGTGGGGCTGGCTCTGAGTGGGGAGGGGGATTCAGAGGGAAGGGCACCTGGCAGCTGGCTGTGCCCAGGATTCCTGTCCCCCCAAAAGGCAGCTAGCTCCGGGGCAGAGGTAGTGTTTCTGAGGGCCGCTGGGGAGGGGGTGGCACCTGCTGAGTACCCCCCAGGAGATCCAGCAATCACCTCCCCCCGCCCGCCCGCCCGCCCGCCCAGCTGGCTTTGAACTTTCCTTCCTTCTCCCTCTCTCCTCACACATACTCTGGTTGCCATGACAACACCTTAAACTAACACTCGGCTCCCCAGGCTGTGAGGGGGGCTGAGTTCGCAGGAGAAATTTATCTTTCTTGTTCCTCTCCCGAATCCCTTCCGCCCCCACCCCCAGCACTCCTCGCTCGCTGGCTCGCTGGCTGGCTCACTCGCACGCTGGCGGGCTCTCGGCGCTCGCTAGCGCTGCTATGGTTACTTGGGCCCTGGCATCCTATCCCTGTGCCGTGAACAGGCTCTGCTCCAAAGGTAAGAGCTGTGCTGGCCCCGCGGGCACAGCACCGGGATCGGGGGCTCGGGCCGGCTCCCGCTGCCCACCCGGCAAACTAGTCACAAGTAGTGTTTCCTTGGCCAAGGCATGGGAGGAGGGTGGGGAGCCCTTCAGAACTAATTAAACACAGCGGCCGTAATGAACAGGGGCACGGACAGAGCGGGGAGCACATGTGCTGGTGGGCATGTGTGCCCAGGTGTGTGTGCCAGGGAATAGCCATCGTGTTTGCACATGTGGGAGTGTGGGCACAAGCGGCTAGAGGCTGTGCTTTCACAGTGCGCGTGCCAGCGGAGGGGGGCATGTGGGAGTGCTTATGTTGGTGAATGGGGGACATGTTTGCACAAGGTAGGTGTGGGAGTACGTATGCTGGGAAATACGAGTTGTGCTTTCACATGGTGGGAGTTGGTGACTAAGGGCTGTACTTTCACGGGGTACACATGGGAGTGCATGCGCTGGTGAGTAGGGGCCACCTTTTCATAGCACATACATATACACGCATGTACTGGTACATAGGGCCCGGGAATTAATAGGGTACATGTGGAAATATGTGCATTGGTGAATGGGGCTGTGATTTTATCAGGTACACATGGTAGTGTGCGTGCCAGTGAATAAGGGCTGTGCTTTCACAGCGCACACAGGAGTGTGTGTGCACTAGTGAATAGAGGCAGTTGCTTCACAGCGCACACATGAGAGTATGTGCGCTGGTGAGGAGGGGCTGTGCTTTCACAGGGAACACATAGGAGTGCTTGTGCTGATGAATTGTGGCCATGCTTTCACAGGGCACCTGTGGTAGTATATATGTTGGTGAACAGCAGTTGTTCTTGCACAGGGCACACATGGGAGTGTGTGCTGGTGAATAGGGCTGTGCACAGGAGAAGAAGCAGAGTCTTTTCTCAGTTGCAGGGTGTCCTTTGGTGGCTGTGTGTTACTGAGTGTTTGCCCTTGTGGGTTGTGGTGCACACATGACCGCCCATGCTTACTGCTGGTACATGTGTCTGTGAGTAGGTGCCTAGGGTGTCATTTTTCCTGTGAGTGTAACAGACTCCCTGCGTGCCACACCATTGCCTGCCTCAAGCGTTCCAAAATCACAGGCAGGTCCACAAACATGCAAGGTTGTTCCAGTGGAAGTGCTGGGACCCTCCTATTTGCCTGTCTGATTCTGACCCTTCCAGCTGCACTCAGGTCTCGCTTTGGGCTTCTCTCTGCAAGCGCGTGGGCCATGCTAAAGTCGAGATTCTCCTGTAATTGCCTCCTTGTGGAGCTGGGCCAGGTGCAACACAACGCTCGGCTAAATCAGTGGAGTTGTGTGTGGGCGTATGTTTGTCTGAGCATGCATGCATGCCGTTGTGTGCACATGTGTGAGTATATCTGTAATCAGACAGGAGTGCAACAATGGGGATCCCAGGCTTTCCCTTGGCCATAGACCAACACTACTGCAAATTCACTGTCCCGGTCTCTCTGGGGAAGGGGAGGAGAGAGAGATCCCAGCCAGTCCCCGTATCTGTGGTGGGAGGGGAGTGGGGAGAGGTCCCAGCCAGTCCCTGTCTCTCTGGTGAGAGGGGAGTGGGGAGAGGTCCCAGCCAGTCCGTCTCTGTGGTGGGAGGGGACGGGGGAGAGGTCCCAGCTGGTTTCCATCTCTGTGGTGGGAGGGGAGGTGGTAGAGGTCCCAGCCAGTCCTGGTCTCTCTGGTGGGAGGGGAGTGGGGAGAGATCCCAGCTGGTCCCCGTCTTTATGGTGAGAGGGGAATGGGGAGAGGTCCCAGCCGGTCCCAGTCTCTCTGAGGGGAGGGCAGGCAGGAGAGGTCTCCAGCCAGGCTCCCTGCTTCCCAGAACCCTGGGCTGCCGTCTTCTCACACTACTTCCTCCACCTCTTGTGCTTCTGGGCCTGCTCCAGAAGGAGAGATGGTGGCTTGGCGAGGACTTGTGTGGGAACGTAAAGGGGGGGAAAGGGAACGCCGTGTGCCTCCCAGAATGCATTGCATGCACACAGCAGGATTCTGCTGATGAGGAAGTTGGGACATAACACATGCTGTGACCTCTGCTACTGGATAGGTAACCTGGGAACTGCCCCTCGGACCCTCTCCTGAGGAGAATTCTGGTGGCACCTCTGATTTCAGGGCACTAGCATGGAGGGAGAACAGCCTTGAGGAAGCAGACTGGGCTAAAATAGCAGCCCAGCCTCCTGTCCCTAGCTTTTAAGCCAAGGCAGCAGCTCTTCAAAGCCTTCGGTGATGTACAGATTATGTCAGTCTGTGGCAAGGCATCATGGGAAATGTAGTTGAACATGGAGGTAATTTTTGTGGTCCTGCCTGTGGCTAGGCCTGGTGGGAAAACGGGGTGAGTAGTAGATAATCAGCGCCCTTTGCAGTCCTAGGGGGAGACTGAAGGGAAGACTTTGTGGGCAGAGGGAGGAATTGCTTAGTGGTTTGAGCATTGGCCTGTTAAATGCAGGGTTGGGAGCTCAATCCTTAAGGGAGCCCTTTAGCAATCTGGGGCAAAAATCTGTCTGGGGACTGGTCCTGCTTTGAGCAGGGGGTTGGACTAGATGATCTCCTGAGGTCCCTTCTGACCTGGATATTCTTTTCTTGGTGCAGTGAAGGGCTCAAGGTGTGATGTGACCTCTAGGACTGACCTTCCTCCAGGCATCCGCTCTTCTCTGGGTGTGTTCTACCTTTGTGTATTTCTTTTTCCTTCCAAGTGATCGCACATGTCCATTCCGCTTCAGGGGTGTGTGTGTCCAGCACACCAAAGTCAGGTACCCACCAGGGCAGCACATGCATCCTCTGCACACTCATGCCACTTGCTGATTGTAGGAAGATAGGAGCTGCCTTGACCTCCCTCAGTTCCTTCTCACTAGCCGTGATCGGTAGTTGAAGCACGTGTGTCACACAAGTTCCCGTTTCTCACAGAGAAAATGTCTTTACGCTGCTGTCAATAGTGAGCATAGTGGGTTTAGCATTCGTTTTAGGTAGTGGTGCTTGCTTGGCTTTTTGTTTTATTGTTTTGATATTTCAGCTTTTACTTTATGTCATTGACACTTGGGACCAGGAAATGCCTATGTCCCTGGAATTTAAATGCTGCTCTGTCTGTAATTAATCTCTGCCAGTCAGTGATCCCCACCTCCGCAGTCTAAAGTGTTTGGGAGAGGGACATGTTTGGGGTAAGCGCCTGATCTGCAGGAGGTTCAAGACTAGGGCCAGGAAATCCAGAGATGTGATGGTTTGGCACCCGGGAACGGAAGTGGCACTACATCAGAACTCAGCTACTCGGTACGCAGAGCCACTGACTCCACTGTGCCTCAGAGTGCCCCTCCGCACAATGCGCTTCCGGGGACTTGAGAAGGAAGCTTCATTCTCCTTCTCTGGTGCTGCGCAAGAGACAGAAGTGAGACAATCCACATTCTTCAAAGCCTAAGAGACCTTCCTCATCAAGAAGACCCCAGTGCCTGGCAAACTAGGGAAATATAGCTTAGACAAACCTGCTATAAGGTGGGTTATCATAAGCATCTTTCCCAAATCTGGACCTTAGCGTCCAAAATGTGGGTGCCTACCATGAACCTCCAAGCTTAATTACCAGCTTGGATCTTATCTCGCTGCCACCAGACAGGAATTATAGCGCCTGCCTTGCTCTGGTCCCCCAAACTTTCCCTGGGGGGACCCCAAGACCCAGAGACTCTGAGTCTCACAACAAAGGGAAATAACCCACTTCCCTTCCCCTTCTCTCTCCCACCCAGACTTTCCTCTCTGGGCTAACCTGAGAGTA
>NC_133769.1:8781314-8787216 GCF_003597395.2 Chelonoidis abingdonii
CTCCCTGACTTTGAAAAATCCAGTTTCCTGATTGGTCCTCTGGTCAGGTGTTTGGTTCCCTTTGTTAACCCTTTACAGGTAAAAGAAACATTAACCCTTAGCTATCTATTTATGACATGGGTGCATAACTGGATGGGAAACCATGCTCAGAGAATAGTTATCAATGATTGACAGTCTAGCTGGAAGGGTATATTGAGTGGGGTCCTGAGGGGTCTGTCTTGAATAATGGCATAGACAGTACACTTACAACAAGCTGGGAGGGGTTGCAAGTGCTTTGGAGGGTAGGGGATTAGAATTCAAAATGAGCCTGACAAACTGGAGAAATGGTCTGAAGTAAATAGGATGAAATTCAATACGGACAAATGCAAAGTACTCCACTTAGGAAGGAATAATTAATGGCACAAATACAAAATGGCAAATGACTGCCTAGGAAGGAGTTCCGCAGAAAAGGATCTGGGTGTTATAGCAGATCACAAACTAAATCTTAGTCAACAGTGTAACACTATTGCAAAAAGAGCAAATGTCATTCTGAGCTGTATTAGCAGGAGTGTTGTAAGCAAGACGCAAGAAGTAATTCTTCCGCTCTACTCCATGCTGATTAGGCCTCAACTGGAGTATTGTGTCCAGTTCTGGGTGCCATACTTTGGGAAAGATGTGAACAAACTGGAGGAAGTCCAGAGGAGAGCAAGAAAAATGATTAAAGGTCTAGAAAACACGACCTACAAGGACAGAGTGAAAAAATTGGGTTTGTTTAGTTTGTAGAAGAGAAGATTGAGGGGGGGCCATGATAACAGTCTTCAAGTACGTAAAAGCTTGTTGTAAAGACGGTGATAAATTGTTCTCCTTAGCCTCTGAAGGAAGCACAAGAAGCAATGGGCTTAAATTGCAGCAAGGGAGATTTAGGTTAGACAACAGGAAAAACTTCCTAACTATCAGGGCAGTTAAGCACTGGAACAAATTACCTAGAGCAGTGGCTTTCAACTTTTTTTCATTTTTGGACCCTTAAAAGATTTCAAATGGAGGTGCGGACCTCACTGTTCTAAGGAAATGACAAACGTACCAAGAATTATGAAAAAGAGAGGGTAGCTGCGTGGGTGTGCAGGTAGAAATGGTGCAGAGGAATTAATGTAAATTGCTGGATATCTTGCATGCTTCAGGGCCTGGTGGAGTAACTCTATCATCTAGTGAAGCCATCTTGGAGCTCACAAAAAAATGTGACAAACCCTGGCATCTCTTCCACCCATGCTGAGAGAACAGAGGGGAAAGATCAAGCACCATCCCACGGTCCCAAGTACTTCTACATGCAGCCTACCCTTGTTCTTTGGTGGTGACTGCACTCAACGAGAAATCACATCACGGATGTTCCAAATCTGCCCCTAGGATAAAGAGTCAAAAAAGCTTGATTTTTTTGGTAGAAAAATTTATTCATGCTCAGGGTTATAATTTAGAATTGCAAACTACCCAGCTGTCTTAACCAGGGCCAGCTCCAGGCACCATCCGAGCAAGCTCGTGTTTGGGGCAGCAGATTCTCCGGGGTGGCTTCTGCCCAATCCTAGGGCAGCATGGCTGCTTTTTTGTTGTTGTTGTTCGCTGTTCTGGCCACCTTGTAGGGTGCAGTGGTGCAGAGGAGGGGAGCGCCCTGCAGCAAACTCGGCAGGGCAGCCCGGGTCCTTCCCTCTCTGCCGACTGGAGCAGCGTGGAGCCCTCCTGGCAAGTGGTGCGGCAGTCAGGGCCGCGGGGTGAGTGCCCTGCTGAAGCGTTGGCTGCCCCCCTTCTTGCTCTCTCCCCCCGCTCCCTTCCCCTCCCCCCCATTAGACCAGGCGCACACTCTGCAGCACAGGGAGTCCCCCTGCATCCTGGCTTCGGTCGCCCTGTAGGGTTTTTTGTTTTGTTTTTTCCCCTGCTTTGCTGGCCACGCCGTTTCCCCCTCCTCCTCTGCTTTGCCGCTCCAGCTGCGGCACACTTTTTTCTTTTTCTCCTGCTTTGCCGCTCCAGCAGCACCGGTTTTTTGTTGAGTTTTTTGGCTTGGGGTGACAAAAAAGCCAGAGCCGGCCCTGGTCTCAGCCAGATATGATTTCTCCATGTGGGACAATATGGCTAAATTCATCGACAGCTGCTAGACAAGGCTAAGCAAGAATATCAGGCCATGCTGAAGGAAGGTTGTCTGGTAGCCAGAGCCTTGCCTCAGTCAGCTGTGGATGGTGCAGACTCTGTGCCAGGAGTGACCACATCGGCAGTCACGATGCGACACTCCTCTGGGCTGCAGCCTGGAACACCAGCTAAGGACCAGCGGATGAGTGAGGATTTCCCAGTGGAGGGTGCTAGTTTGTTTTGGGGGAAATGGACAAAGCGCTGCATTCCCTAGAAGGCTCTAGGGCAGCTCTGAAGTCTCTGGGTGTTTACACCGGGGTCCTAAGAGGAAGCAGTTTCATCCTCAGACTCAGCAGAGGTACCAGAGCAGCCTGAGCATATGAAGAGGTGCCATAAATCCCAAAGAGCGAGACCTTGCCAACTCCTCCTCTTGCAATAGCTCCATGGAGATAACCCACGGCAGCTACACAGTCTGTCTGACTCCTTAGTCAAGGCCAGCGTACCACCTTGTTGGGATCGGATCTCTCTCTCTCCCTCTCTCTGGCAGCAGGTTGTCCTGCTTGCTAGGTACTTGGAGCCATATTACCACTGATTATTGGGTTCGGGTTCTATCCTGCAGCTTGTCACTGTTCCCCACACCTCCCAGTTCCCTGTCCCTCTTCAGGGACTGATCTCCCAGGCCCGCTCTCATTCCAGAAGTGCAGTCTCTTTGCAATCAAAGGCTATAGAACCGGTACCTCCTCAGCACAGGGGGAGGGATTTTCCCATGTCAAAGTCCAAGGGAGGCCTCAGACCTATTCTCGATCTGTGAAACCTGAACAAATACATAACAAAGAGAAAGTTTTGCATGATTACCCAGCCTGTGTTATCCTGTCCCTAGATCCCGATGATTGGTATGCTGCCCTCGGTTTAAAGGATGCTTACATACAGCTGGCCATCCTCCAGAGTCACAGGATCATTGAGGCAAGGGATCCTTGTGGCAAGGGTCTATTATCAATTCACAGCCCCCCTGTTTAGTCTGCCCTCAGTCCCTCGAGCCCTCACAAAGTGCATGGCAGTGGTGGTGCTACCTCTCAGGAGAGCAGACAGGCAGGTGTTCCTGTCCTGCATGACTGGCTGGTATGAGGATGATCCAGGTATCAGGTGGAGATCAGTATCGAGCAGATCCAGCCCCTCTTTCATTCCTTGGGCCTGTCGATCACCAAGGACAAGCTTCCTGTGCAAACAGGCTTCTCTTCAACCAAGAGAAGCAGAGCTCTGTCCTCATTCCTGGACAGCATTGGTTCTCTGACCTCTTGAATCTTTCCATCCAGGAGCCCATGACTCTTCCTCAAGTCACAGACATAATTTCACAGAACCACAGCCAGCTAGTGCGTCCCAACCCTTCCAGTCTTCATCTGACAGCTGGGATGTTCAGTGGTTACCAGGTCAGAGTTCCCTAGAGGTTCAGAACATTCTCCTAACCCACAGAAAGCCATCCCCCAGGTCCTACCTTTCTTGGTGTGGCCCAGCAGCGGGATCGACCTCCTGTGCACTGTTCTCCTTGCTTATTGGAGCGTTTACACTACGTTAAAGTAACGCAGCTCTCTGAGGATGCAGCTGGTGGCAATTGCTGCATTCCATCCACTACAGAGGGTAGATCTGTATTTTGCAACCCTATCACTATATGATTCTCAAAAGGATTGGACAGGCACTTTCCACTGGTAGAGACCTCACACCTCCATGGGGTCTGCATTTGGTTTTGTTGGCATTAATATGTCGAGCTCTTGAACCTATGGCTCTGGGTTCATTTCTGCCTTTCTCTACGAAAGTAGCGATTACTTCCACCAGGAGAAGTAGCTGGTGTCACAGATTCACAGCTCGTCCCCACTCTTGGCCCTGTGTAGTCCCTTCAGTGAGACAGCCCTTCTCTGGGGTCCACTCTCTCTCTCAGGGTTAGGCCCCTCCACCTCGTGGAGCCTCACCTCTCTGAGCCTTGACACACCTGGTTTCTTGCCGTGGACCACCTCAAGGAGTCCACTTGCTCTGGACCCCCGGGGCCTCCACCGCCAGGGAGAATAATGCCCCCCTGTTCTCTAGACCAGAGTGACTCTCAGCCAGCATAAAACAGGAGGGTTTATAGAGCATCAGAACAAAGCATAGGAAACTCTCAGGGCGCTCAGGGCTGGCCTCCCTCAGCACAGTACATCCAAGTCCCCCCTGAATTCAGGTGGGCTCTGCCTGCTCCCCCTCTCCAGCCCAGAGTCCCCCTGCTTCCCAGCTGGGCATCTGATATCCTCGGCCCCAAACCCCCTCTGTCCATTGTCTTCTGTCCAGGTAAACAAGGTCGCCTGGGCCTCCTCTTCCCTCTTCTGTCCTCTGGCCCCTCTGGCTGGAACCGGCTAGTCAGGTCACTGGGGTCCTCTCTTCGCAGCCCATTGTCCTCCCCTGGACCGGACCTGGCTGCGACTCCTGAGCTGGGCCTATGGGTCACCAGGTCACCAGGTCACCAGTCGCTGGGGTCTCCATTCTCCAGCCCCCCTCCCAGCCTCATGTTTACGCTGGTTCTCCTTTCTCCTCCAGCTCATGTTTTACGCTGGGTTCTCCTCATGTTTACGCTGGTTCACCTTCTCCTCAGCTCTTGCCTCTTTTAACTCGAGCTTCCTCCGTCTCAACTTCCTTTCCTCTTCAGCCACGGCTGCTCCACAGCTGTCGAGCGTCGCCGGAGGATCCCCTGCTGGGGGTGAAGCTTCGCGATGCCGGGACCCCCTGCGGCCGGGGGGGGTCACGGTGCCTGCGGCATTCGCTGGGCTCCTCCCCCCCTTTCCTCTAGGGCTAGGAAGTGGGGGTCTCGGGAAGGCCCTCATCCGCCGTCTGACACTCCCCGGGGGGACAGGCCACTGTGACTGCGCTTGCATCTGCCTGCTTGCTTTCCTCGAACAGGGTTCCGGTCTCCCTCCTCCAGCTGGGCAATCAGCTGGTCCTTTCGGTTCAGTCTCCCTGTGCGCAGCCCCCTCTGCTTGCACAGCTCCAGCAGGTCACACTGCGCCGGTCTTGGCGTACATCTTCCTGCTGGCCACTCACAGGTTTTCAGGGTGCTCGCCGCTCCCCACGGTTTCCGCGGTGCGACCCCTAGTGCACCAGCCCTTCTTGAGGTCACACCTCTCTGCCGGTCGAGCTGCAGACTCCTCCGCCCTGGACCGCTCGTGCAATCCCCGGGGGACCCTGTTACTGCAAAGTCCTTTCTCCACGGGGCACACACTCCAGGGGTTAATCACCCCTTTGTTTTAACTGCTCCCAGTCACTTACTGCAGGAAAGCGCCGTCCAAACGGGGTGCAGTATCTCCCGCCGCTGCCACCAATCTGTCACGGAGTTTGCCGCCCTGCACCCCTCATTCCGGGACCCACCAGTGACTTTTATCCAGCCAGTAAAACAGAAGGGGGATTTATTGGACCAGCAGGAACAACAGGTTACAGCGAGCTTGCAGGCACACTCCCGGACCCCTCCACTGAGTTCCTTCTGGGTGCAGGGTGCTTGGATCCCAGGCTAGGATCCCCTGAATGTTCCTCCCCATAGCCCAAAACCCAAACTGTCCTGCCTCTCCTCCTCCGGCCCCACTCCAAACCCTTTTGTTTCCTCCTCCCCCGCCAGCAGCTCCCCTCCCCTGCCGGCTCACATGTACAAAACCTGACTAACCTGTCCCTCACCTACAGACATCCCTGCTTTCCCGTTCCCCACACAGACAGTCCCTACTCCATCCACAGGGAGAGGAAGTTTGTTGTTGCAGAGGACTGGCGATGGAACTTGGGACCCCGGCCAGTTGGCCTGAGA
>NC_133769.1:8787316-8803637 GCF_003597395.2 Chelonoidis abingdonii
TGTGCCTGCAAGCTCTGCTGTAACCTGTGTTCCTGCTGTCCAATAAACCTTCTGTTTTACTGGCTGGATAAAAGTCACTGTGGGTCCCAGGAAGAGGGGTGCAGGGCCAGACTCCGTGACACCCCTCACCTGGTTAAACCAGTAACACCCAGGGAAACTCAGTCCCGCCACTTCTGCATGAAAACCATTGGAAAAACAAGGGAAAAACAAGAAAATCCCCCACTTCATCACAGCTGGGCTTTGGGCAGACCCCCATATACAACTTATTATAACGACAAGTTATATTTATGTCCACATCCTAAATTTCTGACTACAGTGGGCCAGGATTTCTACCTTCATCCATCTATCTATTTACCAACCTTTTTCCCCAAAACCTCCTTCATCTAAGGAGAAAGTGAAGCTTCACAATCTGGACGTCCACAGGACTTTAGTGTTGTACCTGGACAGGACTAAGCAGTTTACAGGGACCCCTCAGCTCTTTGTTTCCTTCTCTGATCAAATGAAGGTGGTGCCTGTCCTGTCGCAGAGAATACCTTCCTGGATTGCATCCTGGCTTCTGTTGTGCTGTGGTACTGCTAACAAACCTCCACTGGGAGAGTTTCAGCGCACGCTACCAGGGCTCAGCAGTGCCAGCAGTATTGAACAAGTGCCCGTCAGTAGCATATGCAGAGCTGCAACCTGGCCACTGGGGCATATGTTCACTAGCCACTGTGCTCTCTCCCAAGCCTCGAGAGCTGAGGCTAGATTCGGGAGAGTTGAGCTGCAATCGTGGCTCTGAAACCCTCCTCCTCCTGAACTGGTTGTGAGTCATCTAATGCGGAATGGACAAGTGCAGTCCCTTGAAGAATTAAAAGAATTAAAATTAAAATGGGGAACCCATCTCAAAGAACAACAGTTACAGGGCAGGGAAGTAATCACTTTTCTTTGGGCTCTGCCTGTCCTGCTGCTGTAAGGCTGGGTAATGGCAGGCCTTGGGGAGCCTTTGGCCAAGGTGATGGAGTGCACTTGTGTGCACATTTCACATGGCTAGTTATGCCCTGGTGTGCAGCAGCATGTGACTGTCAGGGAGCCGACAGGTTGGGTGTGAATATGGGCTGTGAATATGTGTGTGTGTGCTGTTGGGAGTGAGCTGGTGAGGCATGTGTGTGTGTGCCTGCCTGCCTATGTGTGCGCCCTTGTGCCTGTATGCCCGTATGTGTGTGTGTGGCTGCATGCTGGTATGTGCATGTGCTGCAGGGTGTGTGCATGAGTGCCTGTGTGCTGAGTTGTGCTTGTTTCATGTGGTTTGTGGACTTTTGCTGGGTGTGCTTGGCATGTATGCCTGCATCTGGTTGTGCATTGTGCTGCATATGTGTGCGGTGCGTGTTGGTTGTACTTGTTTTGTTGCATGTGTGCTTTGCATGCTGGCGTATGTTGTGTGCGTGTGTGTGCCTGCGGGCTGGTTGTGCACGTGCATGTTATTTGTGAGTTCATGGTGCCTTGCTGATGCTGGGTTGTATGTGTGTGTATGGTGCCTGCGGCTGAGTTTGCCATGTGACTGTGTGTGTCCTGTTGGTTGTGTGTGTGTGTGCGCGCAGTGTGCTCCGTCTGCGGTTATGCTGGCGTTGCTGTGTGTATTGTGGCATGTGCCTGCATGTTGTTGATATGTGTAGTGCGCGTGCGTGCCTTACGGTGCTGGCGTATTGCGTGTCTTGCATGTTGTCCATGTGTGCCGGTTGTGGTTGTTGTGTGTGTGCCTGTGTGCTGGGTTATGCTGTGTGCTTGTGTGTGTGCGTGTGTGCCGGGCTGGGTTTGTGCATGTGCCGGTGTGTGTGTGTGTGTGCTATTGTTGGTTGGAAAGTGTGTGTGTGCCTGTGTGATGGAGTAGGGGCTGATACAGGTGTGGGGAATGGAGACCAGACATGGTGTCTATTAGAGTGAGGAACAGGATCTAATCAGCTGTACCTAGACGCCAGAAGCGAGGGGGCTGGGAAACAGAAAAAACGGTGTAAAACAAAAAAGGTGAGCACCTGAACTAAGGAAATGGACAAGGCATCGGCCAGCAAGAGAGGACGGGAGGTCAGAATTATGGGTGGGGCTGTGAGGCGGAATTCAGGTATCCTAGCTGGATCCAAGCCCATGACAGACCCAAAACTGCAATGGAGGAGTCACATGACACTAGTAAAGCACTGCAAAGCATCTGCTGCTAACCTGCTGTTCACCTGTTCGTCCAATAACCCTTCTGTTGATTACCTGGCTGGCTAAACAGCACTTGTGGCGTCCAGAGACGCGGAGTAGCGGATGACGCAGCCCGACTCCCCCCAACCCCACTCCATGGCACTCAGCCGTGCTTATGCTGGAAGGTTGATACGCGTCGCGGGTGTGTGCATGGGCATCGGTTGTGCATGGTGCGCCTATGATGTGTGTGACAAAGTGACAGGCAGGACTTATGTTAGCTGAGCATGAGTGAAGGTTCTCATGAGCAGTTGTTCAGGTGCATGGGGCTGTACAGTCCATAGGAGCTGGAGACTGGAAGACAGAGGCACTGGGCAGGCTCTCGGGTTGTGCATTGCAACTGGACCTCTACTTGCCAGTCAGTGAATCTCTTCTGAGCTGCTATGGATATAGAAGGGACCCAGCGCGTTAGCTTGCCACTGCACTGGGCCGACTCCCTGACTGATAGCAGGGCCGTTGAAGAGCTACTGCAACACCGAGCAAGATGGAGCCATGGAGGGAGAGCTCCTGGGTTCCTGCTCTCCTTGCAGGGCCGCGTAATGGAAGAGGAGAGGCTGTGGCAAAGGAGGTGGCTCTTCTCGCTGAGCTCAGCACGTTGTTTGCAGTACCAGGTTGGGAACCCTCTGATCTCTGGGATGGGGAGCCAGCCTGGTCACTCTGATGCCTATCTAGGTGTGGTGCTCCTCCCTGCCCTGATGTGTTGGAGTGGAAGATGCTGTGACTGACTTCTCTGGCATTATGGTTAACTGTGCTCCGGAGACGTCAGGCCCCACTCTGCAGCGGCGTGCGGATTGGAAGCTGCCACCAGCACATGCGTCCACTCTGAGAAGGGTCAGGGCAGAAGGTCGGCCTCAGAGAACGTGGGGTGGGCAAGGGTGTTCGTTTTTCTGCAAATAGAAGTGGCCACCCTAGGCTGCTGCAATGCATCTAGGCATGTGGGCTGCCATGGGCGAGGGCTGCACAGTGCATTCTGGGCGAGGCAGCGTGCCCATGGTGTGGGCTGCCGCGTGCATTCTGGACCTGTGCATCACAGATGCACCCACCTACCTGCGAAACACAAAAAAAAAAATAGGTAAAAAGGCCAATGCCCTAGTGCATTTGGGCTTTGGACAAGCTGCCGTCGGGTGAGCGGCACAATGCCACAGGGCATTCTGGGCCTGGGACAGGGCTGCTGTGGGGTGGGGGCTGCTGCAGTGCATTCTGGGCCTGGGACAGGGCTGCTGTGGGGTGGGGGCTGCTGCAGTGCATTCTGGATGGGGGTACTGCTACGGGACAGAGGCTGCTGCAGTTAGGGTTGCCAACTTGGTAATATTTAAAAACCAAACACTTCCCCTAAAGCCCCACCCCTGCCCCACCTCTTCCCTCCAAAGCCCTGCCCCATCCCATCTCTTCCCTAAGGCCCCACCCGCCTGTGGCTTGCTGCTTTTCCCCTCTCATTCCTCTTGCCCTGGTCAGGAGAGACTTCCCTGTGGAAGCATTGTTGGGAGCTGCAGCCACTGGATGCAGGCAGGAAGCAGCCCTGGCTGAGTAGGGGCTGGAGCAAGTGATGACCCAGCCGCCCCCCACGCCCCCCACAGTAACTGGTCATTGGGTGTCCTGTCAGTAGACCTGACCGGACACTGGTAGGTCCCTTTTTCGACCAGACTTTCTGGTCGAACACTGGGCACCTGGCAACCCTATCTGCAGTGCATTCTGGGCCTGGGACAGGGCTGCCGTGGGGTCAGGGCTGCCGCAGTGCATTCTGGATGGAGGTGGGCTGCTATGGGGCTGAGGTTGCCGCAGTGCATTCTGGGCTGCCATGTCGTGGGGGCTGCCGCAGTGCATTCTGGATGGGAGTGGGCTGCTACGGGGCTGAGGCTGCTGCAGTGCATTCTCGGCTGCGGGGTGCTCACCATGGGACAGAAAGCTTGTTTGAGCTCCTGCTGCAGTGTGTCCGGGGACACTGAGCCATAGTGTGGGGCCAGCACAAGCAGGAGGTTAGGCAGCCTCCAGTACAGCCAATGTTTATCTCAGGACTGGGTGTTTTTGTAAGAGATCTGGTTCAAAGAAGTATTATTTGGAGCAATCTCTGGCCTGTGTCACACAGGAGGTCAGACTAGATGATCACAGTGGTTTCTTTGGGCCTTGGAATGCATTAATAATCTATGACAGAGCTGGAGCGAAGTTGCTGTCCTGGCCGAAGATGCAGCTGAGTCTGCGTAACTCTGGCAACAGGCAAAGACTCTGGTTCAATGGCGGCTTGGCTCCCGTCAGCAGTGTGGCACCAGAGATCCAGCTCCACAGGGTTGATTTAAACCCTTCCTGAGAGTCAAATGTTTGTGCAAACCCTTACAAATAATCTGCCCCAGCTCCCTGTCACAGGTGGCTAGGGGGACGGGCCCCACGTAATGTGAGAAGCAGGTTAATCAGGAGACTCTATTGTATCATTAAATATTGAAATAGCCTTCTCAGCTTCAGTGAACTCTCCTCTCAGCAACAGTGTCACTCTGTGTTCGTGACTTGGGGGAGTTTGGTACCGCCCAGGCTGCTGGCTGGGAATGGGGATTGTGCTGAGCTTGTGACTGTATGGTAAGGAGGGTTCTGTTGCAGGGAGTCCTCTCCCTATGCCATGCGGCGTCTTCCAGTCCAATGGGCTAGATGGTTCCCCCACAGCAGGGACTCTTCATCACAGCTTTCCCTGGGTGGGAGGAGCGTTCCTCTTTCAGCCCCCCATTTTCAGGAGGAGCTTGTTCTTGGGCTGCTCTTTCTCCACTTGTTCCCAGTCCAGGGCAGGGCAGTGGAAAATGGCTGTGAGGAGCAAGGGGTGTTTCCCCAGTGGACTGACCCGGCCCCTTGGGTTCTGGGCTGTGCTGCGCCTTCCCGAAGCTCACTCCCAGCCCTGGAGCCTGCAGGTCTCTCGCTCGGGAAGAGGCTGATATTCTTAGCTCATTTAAGGAGTGGTTTGAATTTCCGACTGTATCCATCTGCTTTGTATAGACCCCCTCGGGGAGTGCAAAGAATGGCAGGAAAAGCTGCAGATCGGTAAGCGCGTCGCCCAGAAAGCTATTGTTCAGGTTGTGACGGAAGCCAGCTCCAGCCAGACAAGGCTGGGGCAACTCTTCTGGTTTGGGGGAGGGTAGTGTCGGGTGCTTGTAGCACAGATTTCTGCAGCCCACAGCATGCCTTGCCTTGGGTACAGAGGTGCGGTTTACCAAGACTTCAGTTCCCAGCCTGCAATGCAAAGGCAGGACAAGGTGGTGCACTGCATGCTGGGACTGTGGGCCCAACCTCTGGAATGTGAGGGCAGCTGGAGTGCTCTTGGTTTGACACGTCATGGGTGCACTTCAGAGGCTGCCCATAGGTTGCCAATGAGGCCCCGGGGGCCGTGGCAGTCACTGCCTGATGGCGCATATTAGTACCGTTATACAAGGCACTGGTGAGACCTCATGTGGAATACTGTGTGCAGTTCTGGTCTCCCATGTCAATTGAGGGCGCCGGGGGCCGTCTCGGCCGCGTCCACAGCCTGTTGGCCATATTTCTGAACCTCTTGTCTTCTACTCGAAGGATCTCTCGTGGCGGTAGGAGTTTTACCGGTACATTTGAGAATATACTGTCGATTAGGCGTTCTGGTTTGCTCGCTTATTATTTATAATAGATGGATAAGAATTCTGCTACTGTGTAGCACAGGGTTAGAAGGAGAGGGCTACTGTGTTAACCCTTGCTTGCCTCCTCTCATCGTCTTGCTCTCTCTCTCATGCATACACAGGTTTGCTCGTTCTTAGTATCCAGGAGAGGTTCTGTTTACACTCACACATTACATAATGGCGCTAACCGCTTCGCTCTCTCCATTCCTCTCATCACCCTCTTAGTATTGTTACATACTTCGGTGCAGAACACTTACAATCTCTCCACGAAGTGAAAACCTATTCCATTTGCTGAGTTGTCGCCCTTGCTAGAGTGATGCTTACAACTTATACCTCACTCTCTCGTCCTAATGTCACTCTGGGTGGTCTCCATGGAGTTGTCCTGTATATCTTTCTTTATGAAGAATACACTCTCTCAATGACGGATACATCTTATCTAGGACTGATCAACACCACAAACACCAGCTGGTAGGTAACTACAGACCATAATAGGCCCGCGGGCGGCCGCAAGGATGTGAAGTTATGATGCAGATGTGCGCTATTGCGCCCCTCTCTGTGGGATCTCTCACTCCCATATACTCCTGCGTACGCTCTGTCTAGCTCAAAGGTCTCTGCTGCGTCTCTTATGTACACTTACGCATGGGAGCATTCATTAAGAGCTCCTTAGTCTGTTGAGGACGTTCCTACGCCCCCAAGCCTGGGTTGAGAGGGCACGGCTTAGGCTAGGTGCCTCAGGTGCAACTGCCCTTCGTCCCTTTCTACCGTTTCCGCTTTACTGGGCTAGTGTTTACGGCCTTTCTCTTCGCTCGGAATAGCTCAGCTCTGTTCTCAAATCTGAATAGAAGCGACGTGACATGAGCTGACTTCATAACACATATTTGCATGTGCACGCTCTCTATCTTCGGTGAGCGCAGGAAAGCCATTTTTTCCTTCTCATTCACGCGCGGAACTAGCTAATTCTGGACATACGAGCTTTGCACACGGCGTCTATCGCCAGCTTCGTTTGAACCTGAGTCGCATGCTCTTCTCTCAGACTTCTCAGACCATTTAGCTCAATGTCTACGTCTCTACGTATTCCGCTTCTGTAGGGCATCAGCGCCAAATTTTGTGCACTCACTAGCTTACTGCCCGTCGTCGCCCTAGCCCGCTCCCTTCCATCAGCATGTCCTGGTGCCAACCGATCAGCCTATGTCCTATCGCGAAACTGCTGCCAAGACATACTTTACACAGAAACTTCTGCTGCAAATTCATACATGTTTATAGTTCTTGCGCTCCTCCCCACTAGTCTAGCACAGTGAGCTGCGCGGAAGGTGGGGCTTGCTACTTAAGCTCTCTGGCATCACGCTCTTTTGTGATTTCCAGTCTCTTAGTCGATTCTTCAGCATCATAGTCAGGAGAGTCGCCCAGTTGCTAGGGATGCTTCTATATGCCCTACGAGTGTGAGGCTCCTCCTAGGGAACTTCAGCACCCTGTGTAATATCAGCGTAGGTAGTCTCTCTTAAGACATAGACAAGAAATCTAGACTGCTTGACATTCCAACAGTGGATGATAGTAGGAGGATCGCAGGTGCACACAACTTGCTGCTTCCTCTAGGCTTCCAGAACGAGCTGACGTTCCACCTAGTAGCACAAAAAAGTAGCTGGTCCCTCACCGTTCATCTCGTGTCACAGGGTTTGGGCATATCGCCCACTCCTACACCTTCTGCTCTTAAATTCCTTAGTACGACCGCAGCTGAGGGTTGAAGTCATGTTGCCTGTCACCAGCAGTCCATCGCTCGTCGGCCGTCTGGGATGGGGCAGGGGTGCCTATGCAAATATTTGATGGATTTCGCATTGCAGACATTCTTTGTCCACCCACTTCCCATACTTCACCAGCCAGATTCAGGGTACGCTCCATCCTGACTCTGCTGCGTGGTCTTCCCCCAGCCGAGATTGTGTATGCGATAAGCAAATTCATCATTCTTACTTTTACCCAATTTCTCATTCTGGGTGCTTCATAAGGGCCCACATAGCCCACTTAGCGTGTTCACAACCTGGGTCTCATGTATTGGCTCCTCACTAATCAACCCAGGGTGATATAGTAAGTTACCGTTTCACTGGTCTTATTACCCTGTCTTTGCCTATGAGGAATCTCTGTTACTGGGTAAGGGGACATCCTCTTGAGGGATGGATGGGGAGGTTCCTGTGATTCCCCCTCGGATACTGGCATAGGCCCCTGCATTTCTAGTTCTAACAGTGGAGGGTCGAAGGTGTTCAGGTCATCTTCCATCTGTGTGTCACCACTGTCCAATAACCTGTGTATGTCATCACACGGTGGTCCCACCAGTGGCTCAGGAGTGTCAGGAATGGGCCTAAATACTTCTGCCATAGGGTTTAGGGCTCCAGAAGAGGAGGTGATCTC
Organism: Chelonoidis abingdonii; assembly: GCF_003597395.2. Classification (NCBI taxonomy): domain Eukaryota; kingdom Metazoa; phylum Chordata; order Testudines; family Testudinidae; genus Chelonoidis; species Chelonoidis abingdonii. Next base: position 8,795,554 of record NC_133769.1, read on the forward strand.
TTTTTGAACTTCAGCTGATTGAGAACTGGAATTTGTCTTTATCCCCAGGATACACCATGGTTGTGTCTTTCTTCCTCAGAACTCACTGTCAGATGTGCTGAGTAGGGGTAGGTTATTGCAGGAGGAACTGGTGTCCACGGTTGGAAGAGGCGGCTTTGCGTACACAGCACTTCGTTCTGCCCAGTTGTCCCTCTTTGTGACCATCTTATAAGGGCTGCCTTACCAATTTCCCCCACAGGAGCAAAAGGTTTCTATGCACGGTTTTGGTCTGCCTGGACCCTCTTCAGGTTTGATCTTGTAGACCGGCAGGTCTCCTAGCTTTTCCATTACCAAGTAAGGTTATTGCCTTCCAGCTGTCAGCTATCTTGTGTTTCCAGCAACACCCAAATTTCGCAGCAGGACTCGTCCCCTGGCTGGAGCTCTTGCAGGCGCACCCTAGCATCATATCGCTGTTTGTTGCGGTCTGCGTTCTTCCGAGCTGCAGACGTAGCTAAGTGATAAGCATCCCGCAGCTTTTCTCGTAGTTGGGGATACATATTGCTGATGGGTTTCATAGCTATCGCCATCCTCTGATACTCCAAAGCACAGATCTATGGGTAGTCTTGGTTCTCGCCCAAACATCAAGAGATATGGGGTGACTCCCGTAGCATCGTTCTTTGGGCGTTGTAGGCGTGCACCAGAAATGCAACATGTTGGCTCCAGGTTGCTTCTGCTCTGGCCGCAAAGTCCCTAACATATCTAATAGGGTTCGGTTGAACCTCTCTGGCTGAGGGTCACCTTGCGGGTGGTAAGGCGTTTGTCCTCGACTTTTTAATACCTGCTATCCTCAGCACCTCCTTCAGAAGGTGACTCTCAAAGTCTCGTCCCTGATCTGAGTGTATCCGGGCTGGGAATCCATAAACTGAGAAATATTTTTCCCACAATACTCGAGCGACAGTGGTGGCCCTTTGATCACGTGTGGGATATGCCTGCGCATATCGCGTATAATGGTCAGTCACTACTAGGATGTTCCCAATATTCCTCTTGTCCACTTCTAAAGACAAGAAATCAATGCAAACCAGCTCCAGAGGTTTGTTGCTGGTGATGTTCTTCAGATATGCAGCCCTCGTGGGCAGAGTTTTCCTTTGAATACATCGCGCGCAGGTCTCACATTTCCTGCGAACATCTTCAGCCATCCGGCCAATAGAATCTACTGCGGATAAGTTCAGGGTCCTCTCCATCCTAAATGTCCAAAGTCATCATGCAGGGCCCTCATGGCCAGGGCTCTGTATCTTTCGGCAGCACTAGCTGATTCCGTTGCTTTTGTAGAGGGTCTGTGGTTGTGCGGTGTAGCACTCCCTGAATCAGTTTTAGTTTGGTCCATTCTCTCAATAGTAGTTTACCCTCTGGGTAGGTGGGACAACCGCAGCTGGGCTTGCCCCTCCCTTTTGGCAAGTAGTGTATCACGAATGTCAATATCTTGCAGCTGGGCTTCCTGCCAGTCAGCCGCATTGAGCATGGGCAAGGGAGATTGGTCCAAAGCAATATAGTTTACTGAAGCAGAAGGCACGCATTCAGGGGGTAGGCCCAAAGTTTCAGCAACACATCCATGAAGGTCTCATGGGCCTCCGGCCTCGGCGACTCACACTGCAAATAGCTCTCACTCCATCCGTGGGTATCACAGCAACTTCTGGTGCCTGTGGACGCCTGGACAATGCATCTGCATCTACATTGCTTCTCCCTGATCGGTACTGAATGCTGAAGTCATAGCTAGCCAAAGCGGCCACCCATCTTTGCCCTGTAGCATCCAGTTTAGCACTTGTTAACACATAGTCAGTGGGTTGTTGTCTGTCCACACCTGAACTGAGCCCCATACAAGTAGTCTCGAAATTTCTCAGTGATGGCCCATTTCAAGGCCAAGAACTCCAGCTTGTGGGTGGGATAGCGGGTTTCACTATCAGACAGTCCTCGGCTGGCAAAAGCTACAGGTTTACGCTTGCCTTCCACCTCCTGGTACAGTACTGCCCCCAGACCCTCCAAACTGGCATCAGTATGCAGGATAAATGGCTTGCTTGGGTCAGCAAAGACTAGGACTGGGGCGTGAGTTAGGCAAGTAATGATTTCTCGAAAAGCCCTTTCACATCTCTCATCCCACCGTGGCCCAAAGGGTTCGAAGGGGCCATAGTGTCTCTGCATGGAAGGCCTTTTATTCTTGGTCTTAGATTTGTCCTTGCTGGACTGATTTCCCCTGGTAAGATCATTGAGGGTTTTTACAATTGTAGCATAGTTTTTCACAAATCTGCGGTAGTAGCCACTAAACCCAAGGAAGGTCTTCAGTTCTCTGTAGTTGCTTGGGCGTGGCCATGTAGTGAGTGCTTCTATTTTATCAGGATCAGTACTCACCCCCTCTTGGGACACGATGTGGCCCACATACTTCACCGAGGTCCTGCAGAACTGGCATTTGTCAATTGAAAGCTTCAAACCATAATCCTCCAGCCTATCAAGCACTTTAAGAAGTCTTTTTTCATGCTCCTCCAAAGTTCTTCCAAACACAATCAAGTCATCCAAATAAACTAACACTTGCAGTAAATTCATGTCTCCCACAACTTTCTCCATAAGACGTTGAACGTGGCAGGTGCTCCAGAAATCCCTTGGGGCATGCGTTCGAACTGATAAAATCCTAATGGGCAGATGAAGGCTGTCTTCTCCTTATCTTCTTCCCCCAGGGGGATCTGGTAGTATCCACTCCGAAGATCCAACACAGAGAACCACTGGCTTCCCAGCAAACAGTCTAAGGCATCTTGGACTCGAGGCATTGTGTACTGGTCAACCACAGTACGGCGGTTTAGGGTGCGGTAGTCAATACACATCCGGATTTTCCATTCTTTTTACGAACCACCACAATGGTGAGGCGTATATGAGCTGCGGGACTCTGTAATGATGCCATTTGCAACCAGCTCTTGAAGATGTTGTCGCACGTCTTCCATCTCGGAGAGAGCAAGCCTTCTAGATCTCTCTCTGAAAGGTCGAGAGTCATGTAGTCTGATGTTGTGCTCTACTCCTTTTGCACATCCCACATCCCACTCATGCAATGAGAACACCTTGGCTCTTTCACAGAGTTTCCTTCTCAGGCGATCTTTCCACCCTCGGACAATGGAGAATCTCCAAAATCAAACTTTGCTGGGTCTATAGTCGGTACTTGAGTCTCACACTGGGGTTTTACAATTGATTCAGGCTCAAAGAGGTCTGCTATCTTTTGTCCTTGCCTCACAACAACATCCTTACTTGTTTCATTAGCAATCAGTATAGTCACCTTTTCCTGGGCTTCAGCAGGTAAGGTTATGACTCCACTGGGGACCAGCACTCCTTCGGAAGCTCTCCTTCAGTCGGCTGCTCTATCATTGCTAATGCCCTTTACTGCCTTTCAGCTTGGTACTCATGACAAGTACTTCTTGCTCCGTCCTTGCAGGCACTACTAAGGGGTTGGACCCATGTACTTCAGCGCCCCAATTGGTAGCTCAGATGTCTCCTTTTTAGCGCTCTCGATCTTCCTATAGGCTTCAGCACAAAGCGTATGGATCATCAGGGTACTCAGGTACTGGTCCCAGCCCGTCGTCTGCAGTAATCCGCGAGAGCACCTTGAAGAGACTGGAGTTGGTCCCTATCAGCACCGACACATCAGAGGTCCCTTTTGGGTCAGGGCATATTAAAGCAGCTGTGTCTACCTCTTGCTTTACTCCAGCAACCTCCTCTGGGAATTCCAGGTGCACTATGACATACCCTTGATAGGGGTATTCATCCATGCTGAGGCCACACAGACCAATGCCAGTCAGTGCCTGTATAGGCAGGTGCCTAAGCATCTGTTGGTAGAATGACTGAAATATAATAGTCACTTGAGATCCAGTGTCCAGCACGGCTTTACACTCCGCCCCTTCGATCCTCACCATGACCTCTGCTCGAGGCCCTATCAGTCCTGCAGGAATCCCAGCTGGATGGTCTCTTCTGGGGGAATCTTCAAATCCTGTATGCCTAGGTGGTCTCCGTCCCCAGACCTTCTGGCCGCTACTGGGTCTCTCCCAACTGATCCTCAGCTTTTCATACACTAAGGAGGGGTTCTCTTCCTTATGGCAGTTAGCAGCACTGTGCCCATCCTGACCACACCGGTAGCAAAAGAATTGTCCTTTCCCCTTCGCCGGGGTGGGACAGTGGCTCTGGATACTGACTTCTCCCTCGTCACAGCCTGAGGCTCCTTATTCCTGGAAATCTTAGCTCGGTCAATGATGCTTTGCAGCTCAGCTATCCGTTCCGTCAGGACCTGCATTTGTTGGGCAAGTTCCTCTGTGGTGCTCACCATCAGTACACTGGCCATTGGCAGTGGCGTTGTGCTGGCTGGTTCCAATGTTTGGGCTTCCCAACACTCGCTGGCCGCCTGCCTTTCTTCCTCTTCCCTGACCTCCTTTATCAGCTGGGAGTAGCTCGGGGGATGTTCCTGCCGTTCTCTTAGTCGGAGATGAAGTAGGATTGGGTTCTGATACTGAGTCCCTCTTACAACTTGAGCCAGTCTGGTCTGATCCATCTGCTCAGCAGTCACTGCTCCCCTCATAACAGCTCTCTGAAGCAGTCTCTCCAGCCTCTGTATATAGGCTGAAATTTTCTCACCCCTTTGCTGTCGGGAATTAAGGAATTTACAGTAACTGTCCTCAGGGCCCTCTACACTCCCAAAGGTATTATCAAGGGCCTCTAGACAGTCCTTCACACTGACCCCAGGATCAATGAGCTTCAGGGTGCGAATTACATCTAATGCTGGGCCACTAAGGCTCTCTATTAGACATCGTCGCTTTTCTACATCGGGTACGGCCCACTCCCGCAGCATTTCAGTGGTATGCTCCAACCAGGGTTCAAACTCCTCTTCCCCAGCAAATAACCTTAACTTACGACAAGAGTTTGACGTAGCATAGGCCAACACAATCTTTTCCAATATATGTGCCAATGTGCTTTGCCCAATCATAGGCTGCGTCTGCCCCCTGAGCTAGAGGCTGCAGGACTGGGGCCAACAAATCTGACATATTAGCCATTGTACAAACAGCAATTTCCTCAAAATACAAACACAATATTTCCCAATACAGTGGAACACTCCATTTAAGAAGGAGAATTCAATGGAACAGTTCAGACAGCGCTAACTGCCGAGCTGAACCCTTCTGCCCCTCTGAGTTGGCAGCAACAAGCGGCCAGGCTCAGTATCTACAGGGGTTCCGTCCAATAACACAAGGCATAACCGGCTCAAGCCTCCCCACCCAGTGACCTGGTGACACTCTACAATACCCTCCTGGCGCCTCTAGAGGCAATACTTCCCTCTCGCAAGCACGGAGTTGAGTGTGTGAAATCTTTTAATAAAGGAAGGAACCTGCGGCATCCCATGGGAAACACCACAACACGTTATAACACAAACCATAACCACCCCCCCAAGTATATTTGGCAATGTCCTTTTCCCTTAGGTCTTAAGTCCAATTACTCCCAAAGTCCCAGCAAACCAAAGTCTCTGGTCGATGCCACCCAGAATTCAAGAGTCTATTGTAAAGTCCCTCCCCCCCAGCCTGGGTGAAAGGGGCACCTTACGTGGTCCAGGCCAACTGCCCTGCCTCTCCGTGGGTTCTGCTCGCTCTCCACGAACTGCTCCGCCTTACCAGCCCCCGTCCACTCTGCTTCCGCGTCCGCCTCTACAAACTGCCCGCTCTACCAGCTGCCTCATGACGCTGCTCCAGTTGTCCCAGCCACTGCTCGGCTCCGTTCGCTCTGTGGCTGCTCCACATGCCCCACAGCTTACTCCGCTCTGCCGCTCCACTCCACCAGCTGTCTGTGCCACTCCAGCCATTCCACAACTCTGCCAGGCAGCTGCTCTGTTCCACGAGTATAGTTCTAGCTCCCACTATTAGACCAGTACTCAGTGCTCCCAGCTCAGTAATTTCAGCTCTTTTGTGATTTCAGCTCTTAGTGATCTCAGCACATAAGGTGAGCCCAGTGCTAGTGCACCATTAGCCCAAGTGAGTTCAGCTCAGCAACCTGTATCTAGAGTCTTAAGGGAATAAAAATGACTCTGACATTCCACAGTGGAGAGCAGGAGGAGGTGCAACTGGTGCATCTCTATGCTCCACAGAGGACCCTGCACACCAGCCACAAATACCTGTCCCAACCTCTCTCCTCACAGGGTTGTGAACCCATTCCCTTGTCTAGCAAGTACACCAACTGAGGTTGAGTCATTTCTGTCACAAGCAGCCCACGAGCTCGGCAGTCTGGGATGGGGCAGGCGTGCCTATGCAAATATTGAGATTTCGCATTCCAGACATTCTTTCCACACTTCCCTACTCACCAGCCCCAGACTGTCAGGGTACACTCATTCATGACTCGCTTACACTCCCCCCCTCCCCCACAGCCCGAGATTTGTCGTCCGACAAATCACATTTCTACTTATACCACTCACGAGCGTCCCCTTCAAAGCGCTGAAGCCCACTTAGTTACATGTGCACTCTTCAGCTATTTCGCAGGTTGTCCACATTTTCACGTTAGGCTGCTAAATGTATTGCCTCTCACTACACCACCGGCCATTTATCAGTTACCGTTTCATTGCGTCTTATTACTTTTTCAAATCTGTCATTGCCTATTGAGAATCTCTTTACTGGGTGTAAAGGGGGGTACATTCTTTGCCGGGATCGATGGAGGCAGGTTTCCTGTGAGATGATTGTTCCTCGGATACTTGGGCAAGCGCCCTGCATTCTAGTATCTAACCAGTGGAGCGGTTCGAAGGTGCCAGCATGCTTTCATCTTGTGCTGTCACACTGCTCCAACTAATCCTGTGTAGTCAATACGACGGGCAGTCCCACGTGTCAGAATGTCAGGATGGGCTAACTTACTCTGCCATAGGCCGTATAGGGCAGAAGAGCGAGGTGCTCTTTGATTCAGCTGCATTGCCACTGAATTTTGTCTTATCCCAGGATCACACCATGGTGTATCTTTCTTCCTCAACTTACTGTCAGAGTCTGATATATGTAAAGTAAATAAGGTTTTTTAAATGTTTAAGAAGCTTCATTTAAAATTAAATTAAAATGCAGAGCCCCCCAGACCGGTGGCCAGGACTCGGGCAGTGTCAGTGCCACTGAAAATCAGCTCGCGTGGTGCCTTTGGCACGCATGCCATAGGTTGCCTACCCCTGGTTTAACTGATTGCCATATTTGGGGCCGGGAAGGAATTTTCCTCCACGGCAAATTGGCAGAGGCCCTGGAGGTTTTTCACCTTCCTCTGCAGTGTGGGGCACGGGTCACTTGCTGGAGGATTCTCTGCACCTTGAGGTCTTTAAATCATGATTTGAGGACTTCAATAACTCAGACATAGGTTAGGAGTTTGTTAAAAGAGAGGGTGGGTGAGATTCTGTGGCCTGCACTAAGCAAGGGGTCAGACTAGATGATCATAATGGTCCCTTCTGACCTTAAAGTCTATGAGTCTATGTCATAGGACTTGCTGGTGCAGGTCAGTCATTTGCTCCTCGCCCGTCTCTGGGGAGCAGCAAATCTGGGAACTGAAGCAGAGAGGCTCAAGGTGTGGGCTGAGCAGTCTGGGAGGAGGAGCTCTAGGGGACGCCAAACTGGGGAGAAGATCTGAGCTGGATGCTCCATGGTGGTGGTAAGGTTTGTGCTCCTAAGGCCAGGCCCCGGGCCTGGGGAGTCTGCCCCCTGCCTGGAGGTGGGGAGTGGCTCCTGCTCCTGGGGCTTGGCTTAGGGCATCAGCTTTTAGTTTTTTCCTGGAGTGTTACCGAAAGTGTCCACTTTCTCTCTATTTCTAGTGACCTGGGCCTGTGGGGACAAATGGGCGGCATGGAGGCCCAGTCTTCATTGGCCTGCCTTGCTCTAGGGAGTAGCTGGAATAGGGGCTGAGGGACAGGCTAGTAGCTGGCCAAGATGTTTCCTCTGATGTTCTGAGTGCTGGGAAGGCTGCTGCATGTCTCAGGGAGCGCGGGGAGGTTCCTGGGTCTCATGGGGCCACAGGCGGCCCCACTGGCCACACCAGTCACAGGCAGCCCAGCTGTTCCCCACTGGCCGCACCAGCCACAGGCG
>NC_133769.1:8805708-8817677 GCF_003597395.2 Chelonoidis abingdonii
CCAGCCACAAGTGGCCCAGCTGTTCCCCACTGGCCATACCAGCAACAAGCATCCTACCTGTTTTCCACTGGCCTCACTAGGCTACAGGTAGCCCAGCTGTTCTCCACTGGCTGCACCAGGCACAAGCGGCCCAGCTGTTCTCCACTGGCCTCACCAGCCACAGACAGCCCAGCTGCTCCCCACTAGCCGCACCAGCCACAGGTGACCCAGCTGCTCCCCACTGGCCGCACCAGCCACACGTGGCCCAGCTGCTCCCCACTGGCCGCACCAGCCACATGTGGCCCAGATGCTCCCCACTGGCCGCACCAGCCACACGTGGCCCAGCTGCTCTCCACTGGCCTCACTAGCTACAGGCAGCCCAGCTGCTCCCCACTGGGCTGATGAGCCACAGGCGGCCCAGCTATTCTCCAGTGGGCAGATGAGCCACAGGTGTCCCAAGTGTACACCTCTCCCTGTGGGTCTGACCAGCTTCTGTTCTGGCCTGAGTCTGCTCGGGTGAGAGCTTTCCCCAGGGGAGGCATGTGGGCCGCAGTGGGCCCAGGCAGTCCAAGGTCCATGCCCTGGCATAGTGCCACTGCCAGGGTTTATTGGCTGCGTTGACAGAGAAGAGGGGTCAGTGCTCCCCTTGCAGGGATGCCCTGGGTTACTGAATCAGAGCTCACACTGGGGATAGATTCGGCTTTCCACAAGGCGGGTGAGAAGTGGCTGGAGTCCCCGTCACTTGGAATCTTTGAATCACACCTGGGAGTATCTGAAGAGCAGGGGCAGCTCTAGGGATTTTGCCGCCCCAAGCACAGCAGGCAGGCTGTCTCCGGCGATTTGTCTGCGGAGGGTCTGCTGGTCCCACAGCTTCGGCATGCCTGCGGGAGGTCCGCCGAAGCCATGGGACCAGCAGACCTCCACAAGCAAGCCGCCGAAGGCAGCCTGCCTGCCGCCCTCGCAGCGCCGGCAGAGTGCCCCCCGCCGTCCCAGGCACGTGCTTGGCATGCTGGGGCCTGAAGCAGCCCCTGCCAAAGAGCCGCTCACTCGGCCAGGAGCTGCGGGCTGTGTGGGCAGCACTGGATGGGAGGGACAGTCTGGTCTGTGGGAGGATGCATGGGTCTGACCGGATCCTAAGGAGAATGGGACCCAGTGCACATCTCATGCCCTGTGCACTGCTCTCTCCGGCTCCCTTGCTCCAGTAGGTGTAGGTGGTCTGGTCTGGTCAGCATGGCCCCTTTTTGGCAGTGTTGGAGGTTGCTGAGCACTGGGATCTGTGGTTTAGGGTTGGGGGACAAGCCTGTTTGCCCTGCATTCTCCCTCTTCTCATGATGCTGTTCTGAAGAGGTGCTGGTGGCTGCCAGCAAGCCTGTCTGTGATATACGGGCAATAACAGAAGCTGATGGGCGTGCTTGCCATCTTTCATTCAGGTTAAATGGAAGAAGTAATTAGCTCCTTTATGCAGTAAAAGAGAAGAAACAATAGAAGCCATCACCCAAGGGACTGGCCACAGGGTTAGTCCTGAGCAAGAGGTGTCTCTAGGGACTGACCCTGAACGCAGGGGCTAGGGCATTGACTGGTTGCAGTGTGTGTATCTGTGCTGGTGTCAGGGAGGAAGGCAGAGAAGCTGTCAGGAGCATGGCCCTGTAAGGGATCGGAGACGGAGTTCCTTGGGGCACAGGACAGACTGGTGAGGTAGGCTTGGAAAGTGCGAACCTGCCTGTTGATTGTAAACAAACAGGCTTGCATCAAAGAAATACCTGGCTCATATAATCAGTTTCTCTTCCTAATGGAAACAACCCGGCAAGGCCCAGGATTTTGGCTAATGTCTCAGGCCGAGGGGCAACAGTACTAAGCCAGCACAGCGAAGTCACGGGTCCCAGGGCCTGCACCTGCCAGAGGTGAAAACAGAGGCAACTGATAGTGGCTGGACTAGGATCCTTCTCATGTTGAGCACCTGTATTATTGTGTCTGTCTCAGGGGCTCTCAAACTTCCTTGCACCGCGACTCACTTCAGACAACAAAGTTATGACATGACCCGGGGGAGAAAGGGAGACCCAAGGGTGGGGGAAGAGGGGGCTGGAGCCTGAGCCCCGCTGCCCTGGGTGGGAGTGGAGCTCAGGCTTCAGCTTCAGACATGGGTCCCAGCAAGTCTAATGCTGGCCCTGGCAACCCCATTAAAATGGGGTCGCGACCCACAGTTTGAGAACCACTGGTATCTGAAGCCAATGCAATGACACAGAGCAGAGCACGTCTCCTAGGGTAAGTCTACATAGCAGCAGCGAGTCTCAGAGCCCAAGTCAACTGACTTGTGCTGCAGAGGTACACATAGCAGAGCAGGTGTCCCTGCTCCTGCTGGAGCCAGGCTCTGACACCTGCTGAGGGGGAGGGGCATAGGCCAGCCTCCAGCCCCAGTGAGACAGGCACATGGCTAGTTGTAGCCTCATAGTGCGAGCCGCACAAGCCCAAGCCAGTTGTCCTGGGCTCTGAGCCTTAATGCCGTGGGTTTTTGTACTAGGTCACTCCCCCCATTCTGTGGCAGGGACAAGCTCTCCATGTGCTCTCTGCTGGATCAGAGTCCTTGATCTCTTTGCCCACTGCTGAGATTGGGTTTCTGGGGCTCAGTGAATGGCACAAGCTGCCACAGTTGCTGTGAGTGTGCAGTGCCAGTGTCATATCCCAGAGGGGGAAAGGGTGTGAAGGAAGGCAGGAATCAGGGTGCTGAAATGCCTGACCCTGTCAGGTGCCATCCAGTGAGGATATGTGCTGCAGCAGCTGGTGGCTCTAGCAATCCCTGGGCAGATGCTGTCAGCAGCCAGCTCAGGCCACCTGCCTCTTGTGCGTAGTAAAGGAACCACTGAACTTAGAAAAACTCCTGGTAAAGTCTGTGCGAGAACAAAGTGGTTCTTCTCTGCTGCACCAGCCTGAGCTGGCCTGCAGGCCAGGGCTGCTGGTCTCAGCTGACAGGCCCATCCTTGCAGATTTAAAGGTATAATACATTGAAAACAAAAGCATAAGTTATAATCAAAATACATCGTAGCTCATCTGCATAATTTATTGTCCTCTGAAGAGTTTAATCTATCAACTCCAATAATAAACTCATCAATCCCCTTCACTGGTTGGCAGGCCTGCATTTTGTGGCTCTGAGGAGACGCTAATGTTATGAGCATTGAATTTATCTCTGGAATCGCCTCCTCTGCAGATGAATGCCTTTGACAACATTGAATGCATATTTAGCCAACGCCACATTCTGCAGGGCCAGACATCTTCATTTGTAACTTGGAGCCAAAACCTGGTGCCTAACTGGGCCCAGCTTGTCAGAGGAGTCCAGAGCCTGGGGCGAACGTCGGGGAGGACGCGTTAGTTGTGCTGCGCCTGGGTCATTGGGAAATGGGGACTGAGGGGTAAAAGCAGTGGGATGTGTCAAACTGGATGGGATCCCCATCCACTGGGGCATTTAAAACTGGTCCACACACAAGTGGGGAACCTTCCGTTAGCAATGGCCAGGTTGGATCAGACCCCATGGGCAGATGCTGCAGAGGAAAGTGTGAGAACCCTGCAGGAGCAGATAAGGGATAATCTGCCCCCCATAAAGATCTCGCCTTGGTCTCTAAAAGAGTTTGGTGGAAGCCCTGAAGCAGGAAGTTCAATGTCCCTTCCAAAATTTGTTGTCATTAATTAAGAACCTAAGAACAGCCACACTGAGTCAGACCAGAGGTCCATCTAGCCCAGTGTCCTGTCTTCTGACAGTGGCCAGTGCCAGGTGCTTCAGAGGGAGTGAACAAAACAGGGCAATTTATTGAGTGATCCACCCCCTGTTATCTGGTTCCAGCTTCTGGCAGTCAGAGGTTTAGGGACACCCATAACATGGGGTTGCATCCCTGACCATCCTAGCAATAGCCATTGATGGGCCTATCCTCCAGACACTTACCTAGTTCTTTTTTGAATCCTATTATACTTTTGGCCTTCACAACATCCCCTGGCAAGAAGTTCCACAGGGTGACTGAGTGCTGTGTGAAGAAATACTTCCTTGTGTTAGTTTTAAATCTTCTTCCTATTAATTTCACTGGGTGACCCCTGGTTCTTGTGTCATATGAAGCAGTAAATAACACTTCCCCAGTCACTCTCTCCACACCAGTCATGATTTTGCCAGAAACAGACAGGAGTGGAGGAGCTTTGTCGCTGCCCTAAATGCCAGAGGGGTAATGGGAACATGATGATAATGATTCATGATTTTATAGACCTCTACCATATACCCCCCTTAGATGAACAGTCCCAGGCCTTTGTAATCTCTCCTTATATGGAAGCTGTTCCATACCCTTAATCATTTTTCTTGTCTTCTGTACTTTTTCCAATTCTAATATATCTTTTCTGAGACGGGGTGAACAGAGCTGCACACAGAAGTCAAGGTGTGGGCGTACCATGGATTTATGTAGTGGTATTAGTATATTTTCTGTCGTATTATCTATCCCTTATCTAACACATTGTTAGCTTTTTTCACTGTTGCTGCACTTTGAGCAGATGTTTTCAGAGAACTATCCACGATGACTCCAAGATCCCTTTCTTGAGTGGTAACAGCTAATTTAGACTCCATCATTTTGTATGTGTAGCCAGGCCCAGTGCAAAGAAGTTTTGCACCCTAGGCGAAACTTCCACCTTGCGCCCGCCACCCCCAGCCCTGCGGCAGCTCCCCCCCATGCCCTGAGGTGCCCACCCCGCGGCAGCTCCCTCCCCAGGGAGCCATGCAGCACCTCCCCACCCCAGCTCACCTCTGCTCCGCGTCCTCCCCGAGCATGCCGCCCCCACTCTAATTCTCCTCCCAGGCTTGTGGCACCAAACAGATGATTGGCGCTGCAAGCCTGGGAGGCAGGAGAAGTGAAGCAGCGACCGCGCGTTCCGGGAGGAACCACTGTAAAAAAAACAAAAATGGAGGCACCGCCTTTTGGTGCCCCCAAATCTTGACGCCCTAGGCAACTACCTCGTTCGCCTTAATGGTAGCACCGGCCCTATGTGTAGCTGGGATGATGTTTTCCAATGTGCCTTACTTTGCATTTATCAACAATGAGTTTCATCTGCCATTTTCTTTCCCAGTCACCCAGTTTTATGAGATCCCTTTGTAACACATCACAGTCTGCTTTAGACTTAACTAGCTTGAGTAATTTTGTATCATCTGCAAATTTTGCCATCTCACTGTTTACCCCTTTTTCCAGTTCATTTACAAACATGTTGAACAGCACAGGTCCCAGTACAGATCTCTGGGGAACTCCATTATTTACCTGTCTCCACTGTAAAAACTGACCATTTACTCCTATCCTTTGTTTCTTCTTTGAGTGCTGTCCCTGTGGGTGCTCCACGTCAGATGTCAGTGCGTCCTGGCACCACTGATTGGAGATTTTCGGTAGCAGTGCCTGGTCAGGACGCATGTGCATTGGTAACCGTCTCATGGTGCTGTTGGTGATTCAGCTAGTGCCCGCATGTCCCGTCTCCCTCAATTCCTTCTCAACTATCCTCAGCTGCACATGGAACTCCAACGGAAGTGTCACAAAATCATCTAGAAAAGAGTTAGAAATAGTTATTCGTTAAGTTTAGTTCTCAGTTACTTCATGCATCTGACGAAGTGGGTATTCACCCACGAAAGCTCATGCTCCAAAACGTCTGTTAATCTATAAGATGCCACAGGATTCTTTGCTGCAGTTACTTTATAGTTAACCTAGGTTTCCATTTTAACCAGTTAGATTCCCTAACAAAAAAACAAAACAAAACAAAAAAAAAAGCTTTTGTCACGCAGTTTACAACAGGGACGTTTTCAGATATGCCTGTCTCCCAGGTTTTAAAAGGTGCACTTCTTGCAAAGATGCAATACCAATCTCTGATGGACACTCTCTTTGTGTCCGATGCTTAGGTGAGTCACACATACCACAGAAGTGCACTCACTGCAAAAATCTGAAGGCTGGGGCAAGGAGAGATAGGGACCTCCGACTCAAACTCATTTTAATGGAGAAATCTCTAATGCCTACATTTGACCCTGGACAGACCACGACAAGGAACTCTCTGGGCACAGCCTCCATTGACAGACAGTAAAATTGAGGAAAAGGGCTACATCATCACCAAGCTGAGAATTGTTAAAAAAAAACAACATTCTTTGGCGAGATCTCTGCCCGCAGTGCTGATCTCATCCAGAGGAAGCACCTTTGATGCACTGGGCACTTCTGGCAGGATGAAGGAGTCGAGTGGCAGGCACAAAATGGCCTCCTCCTCCACGGCACTGACTACCCCTGCAAAGGGCTCAGTACCACAACCTCTACCACACAATTGCTCCCCCTCCGGCACCGAGTTCATTGGTGCCAACCACGGAAACGCCAGAACCAACGATTGTGGCACCTAGGAAGGCTACGCACCAAAGATCTTCACCGACCTCACTTCCACATGAGGAGGCGACACAGAAGGATATGGCACCATTTATGTTGGCACCGATCACCCTAACACAGACATCTGACGTGCAAGCGTCATCTACACCCGGATCTCCACTACTCGACACTGTTTGCTCACTGGTACTGACGGCACCAGGCCAACCTGATTCTCCCATTGGCACACCTTTCTCAAGTGATGAGAATGATGACGCAGAGGAGGCAAACTTCTCTTCGGGACACTCCTCCCCCACAGGCACTGAACCTCATTATAGACCCAGGGAAGAGAGCACCAGGGACCTGCCACCATGGCTCGCTAACCCCTGGATATGCCCTCCCATGCCATTTCCTGGCCAATGGCCACAATAGGATCCATGGGGAGCCTACACATCTTAATTCCACAGTCTTCCCTCTTCCCACAGGAAGCCTGTACACTCTGCACCAATGTCAGTACCCAAACCCTCTGAGGTAGCAGAGGAGGGAAAGGAAGAGAGGAATGACACTTCAGAACAGGAGGCCTCCCCAGAGCACAACTCCTCTTCTTCCCCTGACAAAGCAATTATGCCCCCACCTCCTGCTACTATAAATGACTTTAAACAATTTCAGGAGCTATTCCGGTGGGTGGCTCAGAATCAGAACATTCCTCCTGAAGAGGTACAGGAGACACAACGCCAACTCCTTAAGATCCTACACACTTCCTCCATGTCGAAGATTACATTGTCCATCAACGACGCCTTGCTGGAATGGGCAGACATAGTGTGGCAAATCCTGCCACCGTTCCCCCAACCAATAAACGTACGGACAGGAAATACCACGTACCAAATAAAGGAATGGATTTCCTGAACTCACACCCAGAACCAAACTCATTCGTAGTGGAGGCAGTTAACCGATGGGGCAAACAATCTCAATTCAAATCCACATCCCTGGACAAGGATTGGAAGAGATTAGACTTGATAAGATGCAAAGTGTGCACTTCGGCGACCCTACATTTCTGCACAGCTAACTATACAGCACTACACTCAAACTATGACCATGACAACGACACCAAATTGACAGAATTTGTACAGGATGTCTCTGAGGAAAAAAGAGAACAATTTTGGGCCATTGTCAATGAGGGACAGCTTATTGTTAGAACAGCGCTTCAGGCATCCCTCAACGTGGCAGACACAGCAGCGCACACGACGGTGACAGCCATTGTCATGCACAGAGCATCATGGGTTTATTCATTGGGCATCTCCAGAGAACTGCAACACAAGGTTGAAGACCTTCCCTTTAACAGAGATAAGCTCTTCTCTGCTAAGACGGATGTGGTCCTCCACTCATGAAGGACTCTAGAGCGACACTAAGAACCCTCGGGATATACACCCCTCCCCAACTGGAGATGCTGATATCAACCATACAATCAGAACAGAGACAACACGTTGCAGCGCCATATGATGGACAAAGACAAAGAAACAGACCATAGAGATGTCTCCATAACCAATCTCAGACTGCGACCTCCCAACCGCCACCAAACAAACTGCAGTTTTGAAACGTTGGTTGGGGGTCTGACCGACCTCCTGCGACCAGCAGCACCACTAGAACGAAAAACCCAAATTTTTGGTCATCGACTCCAACCATTCTACTATATGTGGAACACTATCACCATGGACCACTGGGTTTTGGAGATCATCCAGATGGGTTGTATCATCCCCTTTACTTCCATCCCACCTACCCTCTCCTCCCATGTCCCTCGTCAGGGACCCTTCTCATGAGCACCTATTGAGAAAAGAAGTAGATCACCCCCTCTACAATTAGGGGCCGTGGAACAAGTTCCAACACAACACAGAGGGAAAGGGTTTTACTCCCATTATTTCCTGACTCAAAAGAAAAACGGAGCTTAGAGACTCATACTAGATCTCAGAAAACTGAACAAATTTGTCCGCACCCACAGATTCAAAATGGTGACACTGAACTCGATCATCCCAGCGCTGGGAAAGGGGGCTCATTCTCAGCCCTTGACCTACAAGATGCGTATTTCCACATTACCATCCATCCTGCTCACAGACGATTCCTACAATTCACAGTGGGACAAGATCACTTCCAATACAGAGTACTGTCATTCCGACTGTCGACAGTTCCATGAGTCTTTGCCAAAACCCTTGTGGTGGTAGCTGCTTATCTGCACAGACAGGGAATATTGAAATTCCCATACTTGGGGGATGATTTTCTCATCAAATAGAATGCTCCTTTCCAATACACATGCCTACCGATAGCTCTGATCTCCAGAGTGATACACAAAACATGAAACAACAAGCCAAAATAATACTCATAGTACCAACATGGCCCAGACAGACTTGGTTCCCTTACCTGACGACACGCATGGTGATCTGCACACCGTTCACTCTCCCTCATCTACAGAATCTTCTCTCTCAGGACAATGGTCAAGTCCTCCACCTGAGACTTCACCTGAAGGTATGGCTTCTTCATGGCGCTGTCCCAACGAACTGGCTGCTCAGAACAGGTAGGACAAATGGTAATAAACAGTAGGAAGCTCAACACACGTACTACCTACCTCCAAAAACGGAAAAGATTTTCTGTGGTGCCAAAACAAACAGATATCTGCAAGTCAGGCACCACTTCCACTGATCATGGATTATTTATTACCCTTAAAGAACTCAGGGCTCGCTACGAGTTTACTTAGAGTTCACCTTGTGGCCATCACAGCTTTCCAACAGATAGACGGGATGTCAGTATTTGCCCACCTGATTACTAAGCGAAAAGACCCAAAAACACCTGACCTGAGCCTGAGTGGGACCCAACCTGAACCAGACCCGACCCTTCCCCCAGTCCTGAGTCAACACCACCACTGCCTTGTCCTTGGAGCTGGGCCTGGAGGCTGGGCCATGCCACAGGCAGGAGGCTGTGAGCAGACACCGCTCAAGCCAAGTGGGTCCGGTTGTTTTCTGACATGACCTGAACCTGACGCTTGGTGTTGGGTCCTCTCAGGTTGGGTTGCTGAGCCCTAAATCACAGCCCCTGGCCCTGCCTGGCATGGGGCCACCACAAGCCCTCAATGCCTGGACACAGGAGAGCTGCCTTATTCGCTGGTGCAGCCGTAGCTGCTGGGGCCCAAGCATTGTTTTTGTTAGGTCCTACATAAATAGTGGTGGGTGTTTTCCTAAGCTATTGCAATGTATAGGTTCTGGTACTCCCAAGGGCTCTTCCTTGGGATAGCAGTAGGACGGGAGCAGGGGGTCACAGCTGGGCTATGTGCGGGATGGGGGTCACAGCAGGGCCATACATGGGGGAGCTCACAGCTGCGCTGTACGCGGGGGTGGGAGGGTCACAGCTAGGCCGTACATGGGGGGGATCACAGCTGGACCATATGTGGGGGTGGGAGGGTCACAGCTAGGCCGTACATGGCGGGGGATAACAACTGGGCCGTACGCAGAGGTTGGGGGGTCACAGCTGGACTATACACAGGATGGGGATCACAGCTGGAGCATACGTGGGGGTGGGAGGGTCACAGCTGGGCTGTACACAGGATGGGGGTCACAGCTAGGCTGTACATGGGGGGGATCAGAGCTGGGCAGTACGTGGGGGTGGGGTGGGGGTCACAGCTGGGCTGTATACATCATGCTGCACACAAAAAGAGGGCACTAAATATTTCAGAGGAAGGAATCTCAGTTCATGTGATTTCTCTGCCAGTGGATTCTAGAGTGAAACTTATAAATTGTTAAAGGCCTGGAGAACTGAGCATCCGCACTGAGCCCCTCAAGGAGCCTCTGAGAGTCGGGCTCCACCCCCACCCCTCTGCTGACTGTGCACTCTGGAGCCAGGACCCTCCCACCCCCCGCTGACCCCTGGCAGTGCCAGCCTGTTTGGTCCACGAGCTGGAAGGTGTTTGGGGAGCCCCAGACCTGTGAGCTCGAGCCAGGTCCCTCTGCTGCTGCCCGCCAGTGTCTGTGTCCGTGCAATGCTGCAGGCCAGGCCCATTCGGTTGCTCAGTCTGTCTGTCTCAGACATGCCCTTCGTCGTGTCTTTCTCCTGCCCCCTGTGCCCCCATGGCGGCTGAATGCCCGGCCCTGCCTGGGGCTAACCTGGGACTGGTGATGAGTGACAGTCCATGCTGATCCCTCTAGATCTGCCTGCTGCCAGGGATAGCCCAGGACTTCTGCGGGGGCCGTGCAGGTTCCAGACGGGGCTGGGCTGGGGGCTCTGTCCGTCCCCGGGGGGTCGGTGCAGGTTCCAGACGGGGCTGGGCTGGGGGCTCTGTCCCTCCCCGAGGGTCAGTGCAGGTTCCAGATGGGGCAGTGCTTGTTGCCTTGAGAAGCGGGGGCGGGGGGGATTGCTCCCACCTCCCTACGCTAGGGACACCCCAGCTCTGCTCTTTCCCCACCGCTGCTCAGTGCGCAGGTGAGGTCCCTGGGCAGACAGGGGGAGGGGCTGGGGCTAGGTGCTCAGCTCCTGTGTGCCAGTTCGTCCTATCCACACTGCTGCCCGACGGAGCCCCTGCTTATCTTGCCCCTGTCTGTCTGCAGTGCCCTCTGGCTCTGGGGTGGGTGCAAGGGGCACTGCATACTATTGACCTCCTGCCCTCTCTGTGTGTTCTCACTCCTAGGTAGATGAAGAGGGATTTCCATGAATCTCAAGCCTGTGACGTTCTCATCAGGTAGGTCCCCACCTGTAACCCTCTGGGGAGCAGCCCTTCGGGATGGCACAGACCTCCCAGGCGGGAGTGAGGGGGAGCCTGGCGGGAGCCTATGGCAGAGCTCAAGCAGGCAGCTGGAGAGGGATGGAGAGATGTGGGTGGGTGGGACAGTGCAGAGCCTAGAGGGGAGGCTGGGGGACGTGAGCTTGCTGCAGTGGGGGAGTGGGTGGCTGATGAGGACTGGAATGGGGGGTGGGGATGGACGTGCCCGGAGCAGTGCTGGGAGGGAGATCCAGTGAAGGGTCTGAAGAGGAAGCAGATGGGCAGGCTGAGATGGGGCCAGTGCCGGGGTGAGGGAAAGGGCCTGGCCTGGCCCAGGCTCTGAGCAGCCAGGAGGGACGGGATGTGGTGGTATTTGGGCGGGTTCTAAAGGAAGCAGAGATGGGATCTCTGCATGTTGCACGTACACGATGGGAACTGACTGCCTAGGAAGGAGAACTGCAGGAAGGGATCAGGGGTCAGAGGGGTCACAAGGTAAATAGGAGTCAACAGTGTGACACTGTTGCAAAAAGGCAAACATCCTTCTGGGCTGTATTAGCAGGAGTGTTGTAAGCAAGACTTGAGAAGTAATTCTTCCGCTTTGCTCCGCGCCGATTAGCCCTCAAAAGGAGCAATGCCAATGTTCTCAAACTGTGGTCCGTGGGCTCCGTTCCATTGGTTCATGGACAGTTCCCTTTAAGCTGTGCGCCTGGGCGGCCACACATGAGAGAATGAAGGGCCACTAGTTAGGTGCCTGGACCCTGGAGAAGACGCACATGTAAGGTCAGGTGGTGGCTGTGACGATGTGGTTCTGGCGGGACCCAACTGAGAGTGCCAAATCAGGACCAATTGCTCAAACAGGGCAGTCACAGCCCAAGGCTGGGGTTTTTCCACCTCTAAGGCAAACCAAA
>NC_133769.1:8820321-8852045 GCF_003597395.2 Chelonoidis abingdonii
TATATGACCCCCTTTACACAGGATTTGGTGCCACTACAGAACCTTGGTTGCAACCTGTGTTCTATATGGTCCCAGTTTATATCAATAACGTCACAGTGGCCTTAGGGGATTAGGGGGTAGGTGGGAGGGGACAGGGGGTGAAAAGGGGGGTGGGGAGAATTTGGGACCTGCAGGGCTGCGGTGGCGAGAGAAAGAGGCGACTTTCCCCAGCTCCAAGGCTACAGCTGCCGGGGAAAGACCCCCCCTCCTTCCCAGCCCCGGCTCTGTGACTGCTGTGGTAGAGAGACCCCCCCTCCCCCCCCTTCCCAGCCCCAGCTCTGTGGCTGCCGTGGTGGGGAGAGACCCCCCCCTTCCCAACCCCAGCTCTGTGGCTGCCGTGGAGGGGGAGAGGGGGCACATCCCTCACATTAGAAAGGTAAGACGACTGATATTAAAATATGAGTTGTGGGCTTTTAATTGTAGAACAAAAAAAGTTCATTATTATTAAGGGTTTTTTATATAGCACTTTATCCAAAGCCATTTACAATAGTTAGCTAACGGTACAAACAACATTTGGAAAGTATCAGGGGGTAGCCGTGTTACTCTGTATCCACAAAAACATCTGATGAAGTGGGTTTTTTACCCACCAAAGCTTATCCCCAAATAAATCTGTTAGTCTTTAAGGTGCCACCAGACACCTTGTTGTTTTTGTGTAACATCTGGAAAGATTAAGTGATCCACTGAGACCTTCAGCAATTTTCAAGTGGTCTGCGAAAAAAAAAGTTTGAGAACTGCTGGAGCATTGTGTCCAGTTCTGGGTGCCACATTTCAGGAAAGATGTGAACAAGAAGCAATGGGCTTAAATTGCAGCAAGGGCAGTTTAGGTTGGACATTAGGAAAAGCTTCCTCACTGTCAGGGTGGTTAAGCACGGGAATAAATTGCCCAGGGAGGTTGTGGAATCTCCGTCATTGAAGATGTTTAAGAGCAGGTTGGACAAACACGAGTCAGGGATGGTCCAGATAATACTTAGTCCTGCCTTAGTGTAGGGGACTGGGCTAGCGACCTCTGGAGGGCCCTTCCAGTCCTACAATTCTATGATCTGACAGGTGCCTGGATATGTCTCACCCCAGAGCAGAGTGCAGGTGTGTGCCAGCCCCACCCCGAGCAGCACCCGCAACCAGCAGGGAAGGCGGAGGCAGAGGGAGCCGCCTGGGCTGTGCTGGCAGGAGGGTGTAACAATGCTGGTTCTGGTGGGACCCAACTGAGAGTGTCAGTTCAGGACAAATTGCTTAGAGCAGGGCAGTTACATCCCAAGGCAGGATTCCTTTGCACACCAAGGCAAACCAAACCAGCCAGACAGAGAGGACTTCGGTTTTACCCCACTGGCTAACCATAAGTCACACAAGCAATTCCCTTAGACACTCCAGTCTCCCAGTATCCCCAACAGTGCCACTCGTCCTGGGGATGAATGGTTATGAAAACCAACACCCCAATAAAAGAACACAGTTCTCTCGATCCCAAAGAATCAAGCCGCAGACTCAAGTCAATATACACATCAGATCTTACCCACAAATCACGCTGTTGCCAATCCTTTAGAATCTAAAATCTAAAGGTTTATTCATAAAAGGAAAAAGAGAGGTGAGCATTGGTTAAATGGAATCAATTACACACAGTAATGGCAAAGTTCTTAGTTCAGGCTCATAGCAGAGATGGAATAAACTGCAGGTTCAAATCAAGTCTCTGGAACATCCCCCGCTGGGATGGGTCATCAGTCCTCTGTGTAGAGCTTCCGTTTGTAGCAAAGTCCCTCCAGAGGTAAGAAGCAGAACTGAAGACAGAAAGGAGGAGCTGCAGCAGCTTTTTATAGTCTCTTGCCCTATAGTCTCTTCTCTGCTTTCTTTGTTCCAAAGACAATCATTCCAGCACATGGCATGGAAAAACCTCAGAGTTCTGTGCATAGGCAAGTCCCTGCATTCCTTTTGAGTCACAAGGTGTACCTGCCTTCTCTCAATGGGTCAGTTGTGTAGCTGATGGTCCTTAATGGGCCATCAAGCAGGCTAAGCAGAGCTAACACCAACTTGTCTGGGTGTCACCAGAAGCACAGCATAAGTTTGAAATACAGACAGTATAGAGCCAATATTCATAACTTCAACTACAAAATTGATACACACATATAGACAGCATAACCATAACCAGCAACCCATAACCTTGTCGTAGACGCCTTATTTGACTCCCTTTATACAAAGGGTGCCACTACAGGACCCTGGTTGCAACAATGATCATCCCAGTTCATGTCAGTAACGTCACAGAGGGGAAATGTGGGGCAGAGCTGTGGAGGTGGTAGGGGATGAAAGGAGATATGGGGAACTGAGAGCGGTGCCGGGGGGGTGGTATGTATGTGTGTGCTGTGTGCTGGCTGTTACAGCACAGGAGCCAGCGGAGAGCCAGTGTCTGATCTGATTTGTGAGGTGAGCGTGTATGTCTGTTTGTGTGTCTCTGTGTGTCTGCCTGTGTCTCTGTGTGTGTTTGTGTCGCTGCCTGTGTGTCTGTGCGTGTGTCTCTGTCTCTGTGTGTGTGTGTGCCTGAGTGCGTGTGTGTGTCTCTGTGTGTGTGTATGTCTCTGTTTTTGTCTGTGTGTCTGTGTATGTCTGTGTGCATGTGTGTCTATCTGTATCTCTGCCTATCTGTGTGTGTCTGTATGTTTGTGTGTTTATGTCTCTGCATGTGTGTCTGTGTGTGTGTCTATGTCTCTGCATGTGTGCGTGTATGTGTGTCTGTCTGTCTATATCTTTGCATGTGTGTCTGTGTGTGTGTCTGTCTCTGCATGTGTGTCTGTGTGTGTCTATGTCTCTGCATGTGTGCGTGTATGTGTGTCTGTCTATGTCTCTCCATGTGTGTGTGTGTGTGTGTGTTTGTCTGTCTCTGCATGTGTGTCTGTGTGTGTGTGTCTATGTCTCTGCATGTGTGTGTGTGTGTCTGTCTGTGTGTGTCTATGTTTCCGTGTGTGTGTGTGTTATGCATGGGGATTAGGGTGTGGAGTGTTTGGGCAGATTTAGGAGCTGACAGGTCCAGCCCCGCTGGTTACACTACGCCAGCGGGATTTGCCGTTGCCTGTGTGTTCTGGGAGACGGGATGAGCAGCAGCGGGTCTGCCCTGCGCTGTTTGTTCCTACGTCCCCTATCCTTGCGTTCTCCGTGGACATTGTTACTGAGTCTGGTGTACTCTTTGTTCCGCTCCTTACGCATCCTCCTGCTCTGTTTGCTTTTGGGACAGCACCGTTGCAGGCTCTGTGCTGTCCAGCTTTTCAACGCGGGCCTCGAAGGAGCCCTCCAGGGGTCCCAGTCTCCTTAAGAGCAGAGCCACAAGCCTTAACACCCCCAAGGCTGAGCACTGGGCTCCAAGCCCTGCTCTTTCACCCCATGAGCTCTGCCAGCAATTCCAGTGAGACAGGCTCGGCTCAGGGACCCTGTCACGGAGTCCCCGGGCGATGCTCTGGAACAGCTCCCCACCAAGCCAGTCAGGACTTGGGGTAGCCTCCTCCCTTGGAGCAGACTTTTCAGGGCAAGAAGCTCACACGGCTTCACTCCTGGGTCTCTCCTTGGAGCATTCAGCATCCTCTGCCCCTCCGTGTGCTTTCCCACAGCGAGTCACCCATGTGGGGTCTTGGGGGAGCCACAGGGTCCTGACCCCCACTTCGCAGTCAGATGTGACTCTCAGCCAGCCAGTAAACAGAGTTTATTCGGTGACAGGAAACAGGTCTAAAACAGAGCTTTTAGGTACCCCAGCCGGACCCCTCAGCCGGGTCATTCTGGGGGCAGTGAGCCAGACCCCCAGGTCTGCACTTCACTCCTCATCCCCAGCAAGCTCCAGCCTGACACCCCCCCAGCCCCTCCTCTCTGCTCAGCCCCTTTCCCGGGCCAGGAGGTCACCTGACCTCTTTGTCTCCAACACCTTCAGTTGGCACCTTTGCAGAGGAGGGCCCAGGCCATCAGTTGCTAGGAGACAGAGTGCCAGGCATTTAGGTGCACTGGCCCTTTGCTCTGCCAGATACTTAAGAACTGCATGGGGGAAACTGAGGCACCAACACAGTATTCAGAGTAAACATTAAGAACATTCCTGCTTCCTCACAGACCCATGCACCATAACAGTGACACCAGGCAGCCTTTCCAAACAGAGGAGGGTTTAGGGGTCCCCTGGAACACGGCGTGGGGAGCCCGTAGACCAGCGTAGGGCAGCAAAGACACAGTCCAGACCGGCTTATGCCAAGGCTCCCTTTTGCTATAAGAAGCACCTCGGTTTCCATTCTCTGTGTCTGGTCCATCGGAAGAGCTGTGTCTTTCCAGGGTGTGCAGATCCACATCTTGGAGAGACATGGCTGCTCCAGCCTAACCCCCAGGGAACCGAGCTATGGCCTCTCGGGGAAGGGGAGTACCTACGCCAGAGAGAACCCCTCCCATCAACCTGGTAGTGTTGTGAGTGCAGACATACCCACAGCCACCTCCCCCATTGTCCTCCTCCTGTCCACCTCTTGTGCTCACATGTGCTGCCTGCCAGAATTGCCCCTGAATGGGGTCAGTAGCTCAGTCCTTGGGGTTCCCACGGTCTTTCCGCAGCCTCCATGGACCTGGGTCAGTTCCGGCCAGTCCTGAACAACCCCTTCATACCATCCCAGACAAACATCTCCTGTCTTCTGCTTTCCTCCAGGGGCAGCATTTTAACCCTTCGACTCCTAAGTCGCTGTCATGTGTCTCACTGTCTGGAGTGGTTCACAGCTGTGAGTGCCAGCCTCAGGGCAGACTGGTGGAAGCTGGGCAGACGCCCCAAACCGGTCGTGTGTTCTGTGATTAGATTTCACCAACCCAGCAACAAGTCTGAACTTCTGAAGCACTGGAACAGTCTTACCATGGAGTCACAGACAGGCCCCGGGGCCCTCCAGTCTGTCTGCCACCCACATCTCATACCAAAGACAACGCTGGTAGCCAGTCCTACAGCAAACTAACGCAGGATTTATTAGCTAGGGAAAAGAAACGAGAGCGGTATTTACACGTTAAAGCAGGCAACATGTCCACACCAATGAGTTACAGTCTCTAAGGCGAGAGAGAGTTGTAGCAATCTCTCAGCACTGATAGGGCTAAACCTGGTTGACCCTGGGGATCTCTTCTTCCCTTCCCTAGCTCCAGCCCTGGGAGAGTCCAAACAGCAAAGAGTGACATAAACAATTTTCTTGCGGTCCTGTTTTGTTCCCTTCTTCTGGCATTCAAGCTGATGGGACAGGCTTTCCTGCACCTAACGCCTGCATGGGTGTGAGAGGGCCCGTAACCAAGTCTTTGTATCCTGATGTTCTACAGGGGCCCATTGAGTTCTGATCGTCCTTTCTGATGGGCAGTGGACCATTCCTCCTGCCTGGGTTCACAGGCATTTCTGCAGTTATAAAGCAAAGCTTGCATATCACCTTGTAGCATGGGATACAGACATTACCAGAGAGATTAACTCAGGCAGCAGCGTACGAGCGTTCCACGCGATCTAAACGCTGAACACATTCTTGTAAGTCTCACTCCTAACTTGGACAACACCAACATACAGGAGAGCTGCACTGGTGTCCAGCTATGAATTTATCAGTGCTCAGCTGATACCTGCAGCCTTGGCACGAGCTGGTACCTGCTCTGCCAGCATCACACCCTGCACATCAGTCATAACAATATTACAGAGAATTTCCACTTCATCCCACTCGCCGTCACGTGTTGCTCTGTTTGCTTTTGTGACAGCCCCTCCCCCTAGCAGGGTTTTCATGGAGCTCTCCACAGAGAAGCCTCTGGTGATGGGGAGGCAGTGTCTCTTTCCTGAGTGGTTACAGTGTCTGTTTCCTATAGGCCCAGGCTGAGGGTGGTCTGGTGAGCCAGGTACTGGTCCCCAGGAAGCTGATGAGATGCTGCCCGAGGGCTTGGGTTGACAGGTACTTTGGGGAGGCTTAAATAGCCAGCTGGCCCAGTGAACACCAGTCTCCCAGTGAGAGGCCCTGGGCTCTGCTGTGTGCATGCTCCCTCCCATAGGAGACTTCCCCGCTCCCTGACCCCCCCAGTAGCGCTCCCAGCCCCTGTTCCCCCATAGGAGAGCTCCCAGCCCCCTGTACCTGAGGTCCCCTGTCTCCGTTGCCTCTACTCCCCATAGGAGAGCCCCCCACCTTCTGGCTCCTCCATCCAGCAGCATCCCTCTTGTTCCCATGATAAGCAGGTAATCGATTCTGCCTCACGCAGGCCCAGGCCAAGGGAAAGGGTTAGGGTTTGGGCGAGCTTGGCAAAGGCTCCCCAGCCATGCACAGGGCAGTGATTTCAACCACAACGGTTGTTAAAAGCAAAAGGAAAGTGATGTTAAGGGGAAAACTGCTTTGCTTCATTCTTTCCACAGCTCTGGACCCGGCAGGCTCAGCTCAGCTCCCTGGAGAGTGTCACAGGACCCCCCTCCCTTCACCCCATCACTGGGATTAATAGCTGTCTTTCAAAGTCTTACTGATCCTGGCCAGACCAGCTTGTTTGGCTGTAGCTCCTTTTAGTCAGGCCTCAGAGCACTACCCTGCTGCCCACCACTGAAGTATCTGAGCACGGTCCCAGAGCTTTTCACACCCCTCTTGGCAGAGGGCCTGGGCGGGGGATTGAGGCTCCATCTGAACAATGTGGCTTAGTTAATGCCTCTGTAGGAACCTTAACATTTGCATGTATCCACTTGTTTAACTGCCTACCTGCAGCGCTGTTTGCAGAGTGAGAGCTCTTGGCTGGTTAATACAGTGGCCATTGCAATGGGCTAGGCAAGGTGCTCCAGCTATTCCCCCTCCCCCAGCCCGCTGAGATCACTGGGGGCAACAGGCCTGTTACCCCCTGGGCTTCTCGCAGTGACTCGCTGGAGGTGGCAGGTTTCTGCAAGACTGGATGGGCCTAGCATGGGGCTAGCAGGATCCTGGGCACCGCAGAAGGAGAACTTTAAAGCTTCGGGCGTGCAGCACATGGCAGATGGAGAGCCCATGCTGCCTACCCACGCATGTATGCACAGCCCAGAACCACCCCGAGTTTAGCTGGGAGCAGCCACCATCTCACGTTCACACTGGAGTGCATCTGTGCCAGGGACAGTTTGCAAAAAGGTACCTTAAAAGTGTGCGAGCACAGTGATTCAATGTGCAAATACAGCAGGTGCCTTTGCTCACTCATTTCTGTTTGTGCACTGCTGAGAATCAGGCTGAAGCATCTCTTCCCTCTGTGATCTCCTGTCTCTGAGGTTATGGGAGGGGGAGGGTCAGGGCAGCTGGGTCCCAGTGAGCAGAGAGAGGGGGAGGATCAGTGCAACTGGGTCTCAGGGAGGGGAAAAGTCATTACAGAGGGGTCCCAGAGAGGGGGAGGGTCAATGCAGCCAGTTCCTAGAAAGCAGAGGGAAGGTGAGGGTCAGTGCAGAGGGGTTATCTATTATTTCATAGACTCATAGAATATCAGGGTTGGAAGGGACCTCAGGAGATCATCTAGTCCAACCCCCTGCTCAAAGCAGGACCAACTCCAACTAAATCATCCCAGCCAGGGCTTTGCCTTAAATACCTCTAAGGATGGAGATTCCAGCACCTCCCTAGGGAACCCATTCCAGTGCTTCACCACCCTCTTAGTGAAGTAGTGTTTCCTAATATCCAACCTAGACCTCCACCACTGCAACTTGAGCCCATTGCTCCTTGTTCTGCTATCTGCCATCACTGAGAACAGTCTCGATCATCTCTTGAACCACCTTTCAGTAGTGAGAGGAGCTATCCAAATCCCCCTCATCTCTCTCTTCTGCAGACTAACGAATCCCATTCTCTCAGCCTCTCACATAAGTTCATTGCTCCAGCCCTACATCATTTTTTTGTGGCCTCCACTGGACTCTTTCAATTTTTCCACACCTTCTTGTAGTGCGGGCCAAAACTGGACACATACTCCAGATGAGCTTCAATGTCGAATAGAGGGGAATGATCACATCTCTCGAGCTGCTGGGCAATGCCTGACTTAATACAGCCCAAATGCGTTAGCTCTCTTGGCAAACAAGGCACACTGTCAATCATATCCAGCTTCTCGTCCACTGTACCCTAAGTCCTTTTCTGCAGAACTGCTGCTGGCCATTCAGTCCTAGTCTGTAACAGTGATGGGGATTCTTCCGTCCAAAGGGCAGGACCTGCACTTGTTCCTTGTTGAACCTCATCAGGTTTTCTTTTGGCCCAGTCCTCTAATTTGTCGAGGTCCCTCTGTATCCTATCCTACCCTCCAGCGTATCTCCACTCCCCCTTTGTGTCATCTGCCAGACTTGCTGAGGGTGCAGTCCACGCCCATCCTCCCAGATCATTCATGAGAATGAACAAAAACCAGCCCCAGGACTGACCCTTGGGGCACTCCGCTAAAACCAGCTGCCAACTAGACATGGAGCCATTGATCACTATTCTGAGCCCAATGATCGTAGCAGCTGTCTATCCATCTTATGTCCGATCAATCCAGCTTCATACTTCTTATAACTTGCTGGCGAGAATACTGTGGGAGACTGTATCAAAAGCTTTGCTAAAGTCAGGGAATAACATTGTCCATTTGCTTTCCTCTCATAGCAGACCCAGTTATCTCCTCATAGATAGCCAATTAGGATAGTCCAGAGCATGACTTGCCCTTGGTGAATCCATGCTGACTGTTCCTGATCACTTTCCTCTCCTCTAAGTGCTTCAGAATTGATTCCTTGAGGACCTGCTCCATGATTTTTCCAGGGACTGAGGTGAGGTGACTGGCCTGTATTCCCCGGATCCTCCTTCTTCTCTTTTTTAAAGATGGGCATTACAGTAGCCTTTTTCCAGTCATCCGGGACCTCCCCCGATTGCCATGAGTTTTCAAAGATAATGGCCAATGGCTCTGCAATCACATCCGCCAACTCCTTTAGCACCCTCGGATGCAGTACATCTGGCCCCATGGACTTGTGCTCGTCCAGCTTTTCTAAATAGTCTCAAACCACTTCTTTCTCCACAGAGGGCTGGTCACCTCCTCCCCAGATATCAGCAGATTCTCGTCAAACCATCCAAGCAAATCCCCCCTGTGCTGTGTCTGAGACATGAACTCATCCCGAGTGGGACCCAGGTGGTCAGCTGGCCTGTAGCCTTTGCTGTGAGTCCCGGCAGGGCAGCCGGACTGTCATGGGCATTCTGTGCCCTGCTGTGCTGGTCCCTGGATGGTGAGGGCAGAGGACAGGCCCAGGCTAACCGCCCAGCTGTGCTGTGTTCTGCCTGGCTCCGAGCACGCCTTTGGCTCTAATCCACGGGATTGTGGTCTGGAGGTCCTTTGTTATATGTGTCACAGCGAAGTGACTTTGTACCCCAGGCCAGGATTGGGTTCTCCTATGATTGCCCAGTGTCCCAGGAGTCTCTGCAGGACCCTGATTTGTGCCAGTTCTTCATTCCATAAAACTGCTTTGTTCTGCCCGTTGAAGGGGTGTTGCTGCGGTGAGTCCAAGGCACCAGGGGTCTGCTGGGACAGCCGGCCCCAGGGAGGGTATTCAGGGAGAGGAACTGGGTTTGGTGACTGTCTGAGCTGTGCTGTTGCTCCAAGCGAGGGTTGACAGCACTTATTCAGTGTTTCCTTCAGATGTGTCCTGGGAGAGAGCCGCCATCCCAGGAAATACCCCGTGTCACTGCTGGGTCAGCTGGTGGCAACTGGCACACCAGAATGTAGTCCCTGGCTGGCTAGCTTGCAGCCCTGAGCATAGAAACTGGCCTGACTTTTGACATGGATGGTCTGGTCACCTCTTAGTGCAGCAAGTGGCGAAGGTTGCAGCCCCATGGAACAGGGAGTCGCACAGGCCCTGCCCCAAAGGGCCTGCAGCCAGAACAGTTTTCCCCCAATGTCACCATGGGAAACTGGGGCAGAGACACACAGGGACTTGCCATGTTCTGCCTGGCAGGGAATTGAACCCAGCTCACCAGGCCAGTGCCCCAACCACATGGCCACCCTCCCTGTCAGCCAGGCTCCCTGACAGGCCCAGTGGGCAGCAGAGGGCAGAGCCTGCCCCAGAAGTGCCAGGTCATCCTAACAGTCCCCCTGGGGCTGGTGCAGGCTGTCCTTAGCAGCTGCCCTTAAAGGGGGCCATGCCCAGGTCAGGGATGTGAGGGGATGATCCCGCCCCTCCTGAAGGGCTGGTAGCTGGTACGTGCAGGGAGGGACAGGGACAGCACGGCTGCAGGGGGGTAGATTAGCCTAGCAGGCCTAGATGAACAGATGGAGGCAGCTTGATCCTATTACAGTGGCTAAGCAGAGGCAGCCGTGCTGAGGCTCTGCTGACTGACTGGCCGGTTCTCTGGGCTCCTGTAGCCGCAGCCACCTGGTCTCTGCTCTGGCTGGAGTCTCAGGAGCTCTGCATCTCAGTGACACTCCTCCTGTGAGTACAGGTCAGAATTCCTTTCCTAGCACACTGTACAGGCTGGCCAGCAGCACCCCAGGTCCTTGGCTCTGCCACCTGGAGCACTGGAACACTGCAGCTCCCCCAGCTTCTGGCATTGGCCATTGGCCATCCAAGGGACTCTGGGAGCAGCAAACCACTGGCTCTGGGACTTTGCTGGCTGAGGTCACAAGGCCGCTGTGAGCCATCAGCAGTGGCATTCAGCTAGCAGTTGGCATGAGGATCCTTCCAGCCTAGGGGTCTTGGTCCCTGGGTCTTGGCCAGCTGGTGTCACCAGGAATTTTCTAGCATGAGCCCTGGAGATTGGCCAGCCAGGAACTCCGGGACTTGGTAGCTCCAGTCACTGAGACCCAGCAGGATGTGGAGAGTCATGGGCCAGGGACCATGGGGGCTCTGCCAGCTCCAGCTATGGGCGCTGGGAGTTTGCTGCAAACATCTGCGTGACTGCTGCTCCCATTGCATGGCAGCCTCATTACTCGTACTGTTCTGTATGACACGCAGTGGTTCCTGGCTCTGAGGCTGGGCACATTGCAGCATGGACCATGCCCTCTGCCCACATGGCTCTGCGAGCTTCATGCTGCAATGTGCCCATGTGGCTTGTCAGCCAGGGTGGTCCAGTGCCCCATGCCCCTGTCTCATCAGGCTCATTGGCCGGGGACTGCCGGGGCA
Organism: Chelonoidis abingdonii; assembly: GCF_003597395.2. Lineage (NCBI taxonomy): Eukaryota > Metazoa > Chordata > Testudines > Testudinidae > Chelonoidis > Chelonoidis abingdonii. Next base: position 8,831,405 of record NC_133769.1, read on the forward strand.
GGGCTCTGTGCATTTTGCTTACAAGGGAAGGCCATGCCTATGCCTGCACAGGGCTGTTTGCACAGGGGTTGGTGTGTATCTGGAGGTCTGAGACTCATGTCCCATTTCTGTGCTGGCCCAGGGTGCATCTCACGCACGCGTGGCTGTGTTTGGGTAGGAGCTGTGCCCTGGGGCTGGGTGGGGAATGTGCCTTATGCCCCATGTCTGTGCTGATGCAGACTGCTCGGCCTTACCTCTGCACCACATGGGCACTTCATGTCCCAGGGAGAGTAGGTGGCTAACTGAGGACCTGCAGAGCGTGCCTCTCTTGCGTGGATGGCTTGAAGTAAAGGCCTCAGATCCTGCCTGCATGGTAGGACTTGGCGGTGGGGCCAGGGGTTCCCTCTGGGCTGCACGGGGCATCTTAGCTGGAAAGGAAACTGTAGCTGATTGTGGGGTGCTGCCCTGGCTCCCTCAGGACTGCTCGAATGCAGGAGTGACTCTATGTGCCCGTGCAGCTCCAACATGGCCCTGTGGCATGGATGTGGTGCAGACAGGGCTGTTCAGAGGGGCACATGCCTCCACCCTGACCACTAACAGGCGAGGTGCTGAAGAGCTTCTGCAAATGCCCAGTGAATTGGCTTGGCTCCTTGAGAAAGTGACCCATTGGGCGTGCTCCAGCCAGCCCAGAGGGACTCGGAGCCTGCTCCAGGGTGAAGGGCTGACAGAAGGTGGGTAAGGCCCAGGGCTAGGACTCCGGGGATCTGGTTTCAGGTCCTGGCTCTGCCGTCGACTCCTGTGCACAAGAGCCAGGTGGGAAATGCCAATGTGCCAAACTTGAAGCCGTTTGCAGGGAAGGGTCGGTGCTGATAGATTTCTCCATTGTCAATTACTGAGCGTTTTTCCCAGGATGTGAAACTATTTACTGCCCCATCTGCTACACAAATCTGGCTGTCTCTGGCCCCTCATTCCCCATCTGTTACATGGGCAGGGTGATACTTCTGTTTGTCTGCCTTGTCCTTTTAGGGTACAAGTTCCTGGGGCCAGGGCTTGTCTTTCACTGTGTGTCTGGACAGCACTTGGTACAACAGGGCCCTCATCTCAGCTGGGCAGGGCTTGTCTCCCTCTGTGTGTCTGGGCAGCGCCCGGCATGATGGGGCCCTGGTCTCAGCTGGTCAGAGCCTGTCTCCCTCTGTGTGTCTGGGCGGGACCCAGCATGATGGGGCCCTGGTCTGAGCTGGGCAGGGCCTGTCTTCCTCTGTCTGTCTGGGCATTGCCCACCGTGACGGGGCCCTGGGCAGGGCCTTTCTCTGTGTGTCTGGGCAGCGCTCGGCATGACGGGGCCCTGGTCTCAACTGGGCAGGGCCTTTCTCCCTCTGTGTGTCTGGGTAGTGTCCGGCATGACAGGGCCCTGGTCTCAGCTAGGCAGGGCCTGTCTTCCTCTGTCTGTTTGGGCATTGCCCACCTTGACGGGGCCCTGTTCTCAGCTGGGCAGGGCCTGTCTCCCTCTCTGTCTGTGCAGCGCCCGGCATGACGGGGCCCTGTTCTCAGCTGGGCAGGGCCTGTCTCCCTCTCTGTCTGTGCAGCGCCCGGCATGACAGGGCCCTGTTTTCAGCTGGACAGAGCCTGTCTCCCTTTCTGTGTCTGTGCAGCGCCCGGTGTGACGGGGCCCTGGTCTTAGTTAGAACTTCCAGAAGCTCCTGTAATACACACAGTAAATAACCATCTCAATAGCCTGACCCCATGGGGCTGGCCCAAAAGATGTCATTTCCCTATTAGTGCAGGGAAGATGGGTGAGAACAGGGTCAGTGGGCCTGGAGGCCAAGGAAACACCAGGTGAAATTGCGGGGAGTAGGGAAGCCCAGCAGGTGCCCTAAGAGAGGGGCAATTGAGGGCCTCATGAAGAAGGGTCTGCCCTGGAGGCCCTGCTGGGTGCAGGGACTGCAAATGGCCCCACTGCTTGGTCAGGGCCCAGGACGCCCAGTGAAGGCTCCGGATTGCCCAGGGGTTTACACGGGGCTCTGTTAAACCATGTGGCTGTGGTTACCGAGGTTACTGTGTTAACTGATGTTCCTATGGCTACGAATATTCATGATGCTCTAGTGCTGAGCTGTATGGACCCGCCCTCTCCCCCGCAGCCCTGGTGATTCCCGGTAATGCAGCAACGCTGGCTGTTACTGTAGTGACTGGGCGGGAAGTGGGATGACCAGAGTGGAGGCTGTGATCCATGGTACTTTGTACCCCATCATAGCTGTAGACACACAGCCCCCACACACTGCCCACTCCAATGGCTGGACCCCCACCCCAGATCCCACATATGCATCATCTCTGGCGAGGAACTGGGGGCTTGGAGGAGCAGATTCAGCAGCTGTGTCATGCCTGGGAGGGTGAGCCCTCAGGGTCTGGCTGGGGCACAGGGGCTGATTTCTGCATTCTCTGTCATGCACTGATAGCTCCCTGTGCTGTAGGGACCTGTGTACCCGAGCACCTTTTGACAAGGGCCTGTCCCCTCCTCACAAGGCCCAGCCCGGCCCCTCCAGGACAGCAAGCGCCCCCAGACTCACTGTCCCCACTCTACCTCTTGCTGCTTTCATCTCCACCACCTCCTCTCTCTCCTCCCCAGAGCAGCCAGCTCCCTCTCCCATCCCACTGCAGAGCAAGTGAGCTCTCCCTTGGGGCTCACTGGGGTGTCAGAGCGCCAGGCGGCCCATCAGCTCTGCCATGGAGAGCCGGAGCTTTGGGTGCAGCAGGAGGCTGTGGGACTCTGTAGGGTGACAGTCCAGAGCACAGGCGGGGTGCTGCTGCTGCAGTGGATGCTGAGGGTGGCTGCTCTCTGCACTGTCTGGGCAGGTAGGGGCACCCTGGGCTGGCCTGTCGGGGGGCAGATGTAACGCAGTAGGGAGTGAGGTGGAGTGACCTGGGAATGTCATCTAGTTTTACTGGGACTGTCTGCATGGGGGCTGGGAGAGCAGGGAGTGACTTTATGTGAGGGACGGTACCTGAGCCTGTAACGTGAGCCAAGAGGGGGATGGGGCCAGGTGACACCTTTTCCCAGGTAATGGACAAAGGGAGAGGAGGAGCTGGGGGGAGGGGAGTGAGTTGGCTGGAGGGGGGTGGGGTCAGTTTGGGGCTGGCTGGGAAGAGGCAGGAAACCCCACAAAGCCAGTCAGGACTTTGGGGAGCCTCCTCTCTCTTGGAGCAGACTGTCTCCAGGGCAAGAAGCTCACACGTCTTCACCTCCTGGGTCTGTCCTTGGAGCATTCAGCATCCTCTGCCCCTCCATGCGCTTCCCACAGTGAGTCCACCCAGGTGGGGTCCTGGGGAAGCCATGGGGCCCTGCACCCCCACTTAGCAGTCAGACGTGACTCTCAGCCAGCCAGTAAAACAGAGGTTTGTTAAAAGGCCAGTGCACCTAAAGCCTGGCACTCTGTCTCCTAACTGATGCTGGCCCCCCCCTGCAAAGGTGCCACTGAAGGTGTTGGAGAGAAAGAGATCAGTGATCTCTGGCCAGGAAGAGCAGGCCGAGAAGAGGGAGTGGAGGAGTTTTTCGTTTGGAGCTGCGCTGGGGGACGGAGGGAGTGGCAGACTGGGGGTCTGGCTCACTGCCCCCAGAATGGACCTCCGAGGGTCGCTTTGTGTTACCCATGGATATGTCAGGAGAATCTGTCGTAGCAGAGGCAAGTGAGAGTGGTTATGTTTTACTCGGTGAAATTTGGCCCTGAGTGAACCACTCCATGGCAAGTCTAGTCGCCGCAGCTCTGGTGTTCGCGCAGTTCAGTAGGCCTGATATGATAAAGTGTGCTGGAGGAGGTCAGATAAGCCCTCGAAGAATGGTTAAGGACTTAGCGAACTGCCTTAGATTGATAGAGTCGGCGTCTGCCAATCTGATAGTATACGAAGGTAAAGGGTGTTTATCGCACCTACTTATAGCTACGTCACCTAGGGAACAAGATATTATAGATAACGAGCTATCTCAGCTCATAGCCAAGACCAGGGGCCTAAACCATCAATAGCTGGGAATTGATGCTAGTGTGTTCCGCCTGAACATTGAACGCCCTAATTTTCAGGCCTGAAAGAAATAAGGCAGAGTAAATTGTAATCGCTGAGAGTAAATATAACCAGCTGCACAACTTTACCAAGAGCTGGGATTTATCTCAATCACTTGGACATATATTTTAAACACAAGCTCTGCTTTGATCTAGCTCTGCGCTGAAATGGATTAGTGGAGAGGTCGACTCCTCCAGACTAGGGCTATGTGGAGGTCGACTAGCCTGTCACAAGAGCATCTTGTGCTTCGTGAGTCGCATACAGAGTACAGGGAGTAAAACTTGAATGCGTCCGCAGACCCAGGCATGGTTCTGGACCGAGAGGCTGTAATGCGTAGTTGGCCATAAAGAGCATGTCGTGTTCCCTCGGTTGGCGCTCTGAGCTCACCACGGATGGAGGTGCGAGTGGATATGGAGAGGTATCAGGTATTGTACCCATATTGACGGTGCTATGTGGACTCCGAGCACTCCACTCTCGACCACTGGCTAGGACAGCAGCGCTGGATCACAGATTGAGATAGCGGTCCTCTATGCTTCGCCGTGTATTCTGCGAGGTATCTCTCCAGGTTCTTCATCCATTACTCAACTTCCTGACGACTGCCGTGCTGTGCAGGTCTCTTACGTCCCATGTCAAGGGAATCTTGCTGAGTCAGCGCCAGAAGCATAACATGCTGCTCACATGGAGACTGCAGGCGATCAGGCTCTAGAGCAAAGCTCAGCCCCTGCGTGCAAGACACTCTGACCCAGGCCCTGCTAGGTCACATACGCCTGGAGATGTCTCACAATCTATCCTCTGCTCCCCTGCCACACTGCGAGAACTGGACCGAAGGGTGAGCCTGGCCAGGGCAGAAGGTCTCAGCTAGTCGGACGGGGACACACCTTGTACTCTGAGGGCTCGCTCGGCGGCTAGTGATACAAGGCTTCAGGACAGCTGGACATACCGAGTCATATGCTGTCTGGGATTTTCAGACAGAGCCCTGAGGCAGTAGGCTCGAGCGACGAGTCCGTAGTCCAGTACTGTAGGTGACGTAGGCTGGCGCAGACAGCAAACACTGTACCATTGACCGGTGTCTGCCCGCCGTTAGCACGGCGATATCAGTCTCCAGTCCCTGGGATAGGCCCTCGCACTCAGTAGCCCTGAGATGTATGCTTGATGTGTTGCCTCCCCCTTTCCTGCCTAACTTGTTCTCCACCTAGCATCACTCGCTACCGCGGCCTCGCTCTTGCCCTAATACCCATCTAGTGTTCGCCCTCCCCGCCTGCTCGAACTCCCAGCACGCCAGCCAGAGCTGTTCCTGAGCCCTTTGTCTCCTGTTAGCAGCCTTGATCCTGTGTCCAGCGTGCTAGGCTTCCTTTCTGCTGCAGGCACCCGAGTTCTCCTTTGAGCAGCTCAGAGCGTAACTGGCTCTGTCTTCCTGGCAGCTCTTCGTGTACTTTTTGGCACTTCTGCCGACTTGGCTTGTTCCTTGAGCCCCCTGTCCTATTGGACAGATTCTTGAAGCCTCCCTTAGGGTCCTATTATCTTTGCATGACATTGTGGGGAGACATCCCATCAAATTCTTAATGTCTCGTAGTGTTTAATCTCATTTGGGGCCTGGGCTTTTAAATGTGTCCTTATGCTTTGTGGGTTTTTATATTCATCCTATAACTTTACCTCAGTTTCACTTTCTCAGACTCTGAGTTTCAGATCATTTGAAGACTCTGGTAGCCACGTGGTCTCTTGCCATACTTTCTTTTTCCGCGCACAGTGGTGACTTTGCTATTGTGCCTTAATATATTCTGTTGACTGCCAAACTTATTTGCAACTTCTTTACCTTAGACTTCTCCTGGACTTTAAAAAGACAGTCTCTGAAAATCCAGTATCCTTTATTGTTGCTGTTGTCCTCTACCGTCCTTAGAATCATGATCACTTTTCACACAAGCTCTTCATTTTCAAATTCATATCCTGTTCCTCTATTTATCCTGTCTCTTGCTGTAGCGTCCGGGGCTGTGAGTTTTTATAGCAGAGGGGATTGCAGATGTTTCGCTGCTGGAGGTGCTGGGGGCGGGCTCACTAGCTTTCGGGACCCTAAGCAAGCCAAGTCTCGGGGCGGGAGCTGACCCCGCGGTCCGCGGGCTGGCTCGGGTGGCAGAGGGAACACCCCAGCATCACTGATGGTGGGTGGGGCCAAGTACAGCACTTCTGCCACTGGGGGTGTAGCTGACTGCAGAGAGCTCAGGGGAAGTGGAGGGGCTGTGGGCGGACAGGGCAGGCAGAGCTTTGGGGAATGGATTGGAGTGGGGGTGGGCTGGGGTGGAGCGGGCAGGAAGAGCCAAGTGGGGCGTGAGTGAGAGCAGGAGCTGGCAGCAGCACGCAGCTGCGCAGAGGACCCAAATTTCCTGGTACTACATAGCTGCTATTTATTGGCATATCAGTAGGACAGCCCTCTGTGGGCGTTGACGTAGCCAAGGGAGCAGTGTGTCTCGGTGCGGTGGGGGGTCCTGGGGTGTGACGTAGCAGAGGGGGACTCAGTCGTGTCTCAGTGTTGGGTACACGGGGAGGTGGAATTGTAGCTGAGGGGGACGACAGTCGTGATTCACTGCTGTGAGGTCTCGGGGTGTGACGATGGGAATGTTCTAATGTTTTCGCCTGAATACGGTGTTGGCTGCCTCAGTGTCCCTAGGCCAGTTCTTAAGTAAGTAGGTGGGCGAATACGGGTGTGTGATGCTGCAGAGGCAAAGGACAGTGCTGGATGATTTTGTTAGTTGTTTAAAAAAAGCCTCATCCACCTCTTCCACCTGGTTAGGTGGCCTGTAGTAGACTCCCAGCATGACATCACCCTTGTTTTTTACCCCTTTTATCCTAACCCAGAGACTCTCAACACTTCCAAACCAGTAATAAATATACTTGGTGCTTTAAAAGGGCTAATTTCACAAAGCTGAAAATGATTATGAGCCAAATCAGCTGGGAGGAAGAGTTTAATCAGAAAAACGTGAATATTGTTTGGCAATTGTTTAAGAAAACTTTATTAGGTGCCCAGAAAGCCAAAATTTAGGAAGAAGGTCATGTTGGTAAGAAAAAATGACTTGGTTTAGAGGGGGAGTTAAAGTCTGTCTAAAATAAATGGAATGAATGAGAAGTTGATATTAATGAATATAAATCAGAAGCTAGGAATGGTAGAAAGTCTATAAGGGAAGCCAAGGGACACAAGGAGAACTCTATGACCAGTGGCATTAAGGACAATAAGAAGTTTTTAAAATATATTAGGAACTAAAATAATCCTGAGAATGGTACTGGTCCTCTATTAGATGGAAATGGTAGAATTATTAATAATAATGTAGAAAACATAGGTGTTAAATAAACATTTTTGATCTATATGTGGAGGGAAAAACCCTCTGTAGCCTCATCATATGAAAACACAGTTTCTATTCCACTAGTACCTCAGGAGAATGTTAAACAGAAACTACTAAAGATGGACATTTTTAAATCAGCAGATCCAAGTAACTTGCATACAAGAGTTTTAAAAGAGCTGGATGAGGAGTGCACTGGATAATTCATCTTGTTTTCCAATCTCTTAAAACACTGGAAGAAAGCTAATGTTGTGTCAATGTATAAAAAGAGTAAACAAGCTGTCCTGGGTAGTTATAGGCCTGTCAGTCTGACATCGATCTCCAGCAGTAGAATGGATCAGTTTATACCAGACTCAATTAATAAAGAATTAAGGGAGGGCATATAATTGATTCCAGTCAACATGGATTTATGGAAAATAGATCCCGTCAAACTAACTGGATATTTTATTTTGATGAGATTACAAAAATTTGGCTGATAAAGGTAATTCTGTGTAATATACCTAGACATTTGTATGGTATTTGATTTGGTACTGCATGATATTTTGAGTAAAAAACTGGAATGATTTAAAGTTAGAATGACACATATTAAGTGGATTAAAACTGACTAACTGATAGGTCTCAAAATGTCATTGTAAACAGAGAATTATCATCAAGCAGATGCATTTCTAGTGGGGTCCTGCAAGGATTGGTTCTTGGCCTTTTGCTATTTAACTCTTTTCTGGAAGAAAATGTAAAATCATTACTGATAATGTTTACAGATGACACAAACACTGGGGCAAATCATAAAGAGGACAGGTCACTAATACAAAGTGATCTGGATTGCTTGGTAAACTGACTGCAAGCAAATAATATGCATTTTAATACACCTGAACATAATTGTATCCATCTAGGACAGTGGTCAGCAACCCATCAATCACAATTGACTGGTTAATCCTGGAGACTTTCCCAGTCAGTCATGATCTCCAGCTGCGGCTACGCAGTGGGGCTCCCTGCCTGCTGCGGCCCCACTCTGCTCCCGTGGGGGGGACAGACAGGGGTTTCTGTGTGCTGCTTCTGCCTGTAAGCACCACCACCGCAGCTCCCATTGCTCAGGAACAAGGTTCTGTGGCCAATGGGAGTTGCAGGGGTGGTGCCCGCAGAGAGTGGCAGCGTGCGGGACCATGTGCCCTGCAGGGGCGTGTTGGCCCCTTCTGAAGTGCACTCCTGGCTGGCAGGGTGGGGGATGGCCTGGCTCATGATGGGAAGGAGGTGCTGATGTGCCTGAGTGGTGCCAGGGCAGGCGGGGAGCCTGCCTTAGCCCTGCTGCGCCACCAGCTGGGAGCCACCCGACATAAGCGCCCCCCAGCAGAAGCTTGCAACCCAGCCCTTAGCCCCCTCCTGGAGCCAACACCCCATATCCCCTCCTGCACCTCAAGCTGCTGCCCCAGCCCTCAACCCCTTCCCAGAGCCAGCACCTCAAACCCCCTTCTGCACCCTAACACTCAGCCTGGAGCCCCCTCCCACATTGCGAACCCTTGGCCCCAGCCCAGAGCCCGCACCCCCAACCAACCCCCTGTCCCAGCCCAGTGAAAGTAAGTGAGGGTGGAGGACAGTGAGCGGGGTGGGGCTTCGGGGAAGGGGCAGGGTAGATCCTGGGTTGCCCTTAAATGCAAAATGTGATCTTGGGTATCAAAAGGTTGGAGAGCACTGATCTAGGAACAAAGAATGCAGACCATATTCATGGGGTGAGAGGCTCTGTCCTGGAAGCAGAGACTCTGAGAAAAGATTTGGGGATCATGATGGATAATCCACTGAACATGACTGCCCATGTGATGCTGTGGCCAAAAGGACTAATGCGATCCTGAGATGATAAACAGGGAAATCTCAAGCAAGAGCAGAGAGGTTATTTTACCTCTGTATTTGGCACTGGTGCAACCACTCCTGGAATCCTGTGCCCAGCTCTGGTGTCCGCAGTTCAGGAAGGATGTTGATAATTGGAGAGGGGTCAGAGAAGAGCCATGAGAATGGTTAAGGGATTAGAAAACCTGCCTTAGAGTGATAGACTCGAGCGCAATCTGTTTAGTTTAACGAAGGTTAAAGGGTGGTTTGATCACACTCTATAGCTACCTACCTGGGGAACAAATATTTAATAACGGGCTCTTCAGTCTAGCAGAGAAAGGTCTAACCCAATCCAATAGCTGGGAATTGAAGCTATTTTCAGCCTGAAAAGCCATTGAAGCTATTTTCAGCCTGAAAATAAGGAGTAAATTGTTAATGGTGAGAGTAATTAACCACTGGCACAACTTACCAAGGGCTGGAGTTTATCCTCCATCACTGACCATTTTTAACACAAGCCTGGCTGTTGTCTAAAAGCTCTGCTCTAGAAATGATTTGGGGGCAGCTCCCCAGCCTGTGCTATGTGGAGGGTCAGACTAGATGCTCACAAGGATCCCTTCTGGCCTTGGGATCTATCACACTAAGAGGGGGGAAAACTGAATCGTGGCCAAGCAGCTGGCTTCTGGGCCAGAGGCTGAAGTGGGGAGCAGCAGTTCCCCTGGCAGTGACAATGTGGGGGGGGATTGGAGGGACCAGGGATTTCCCATTGCGGGGTGCAGGGATCCAGCACTACACCCAGACCTGCTGGAGGCAGGCAGGCTGGATGCAGAGCTGAGATGCGATCCCTCAATGCTACCCTGTATTCACTGCAGGTTCTCCTCCCTTCTCATCCTTCTCTTCCTCACGCTCCGTGCTGTGGGTCTCTCTTCCCATGTCAGGATCCTTGGCTGAAGTCAGGGCCAGAAGCATAACATGCTGCTCACATGGAGACTGCAGGGATCAGGCCTCTAGGAGCAAAGCTCAGGCCCCATGCAAGACACTACTGCCCCAAAGCCCTGCTGCTCACATAGCTGGGTGCCACAACTTTCCTGTCCCCAGCCACTCAACGACCAAGGAGCCCAGTGCAGATCTCAGAGTGGGGAACAACCTTGTCTTGGGGGCTCCCGGGGGCTGTGACATAGGCAAGGGGACACCATCATGTCTCGGTGCTGGCGGGTCCCAGGGACTGTGACGTAGCCAAGGGGACACGGTCATGTATCAGTGTTGCTGTCCTGCCACTTCCCTCATAGTGACTACAGCCTCTTTGCCCTTGCCTCAGGGCCTCGGTCTGAAAATCCCAGCAGCCAGCCAGGAGCTGTCTCCTGAGCCCTTGTTCCTGTTAGCAGCCCTGATGTGTCCAGCGTGCTAGCTTCCTTCTGCCTGCCAGGCACCCAGTTCTCCCTTTGAGAGCTCCAGAGAGTAACTGGCTCTGCTCTATCCTGCAGCTCTTCTTGTATGGGCCTTCTGGGCCCCGACTGGCTGTTCCTTGCAGCCCCTGTCCTATTGGAAGTTTCCTGCACAACCTCCCTAGGGTCCTATTAATCCCTTGCATGCCATTGTGGGGCAGACTCCCCATCACAACTCTTTATGTCTCTAGCTAGTTTAATCTCATTTGGGGCCTGGGCCTTTCAAATGTTGTCCTTACATGCTTGTGGGTTTTTTATATTCATCCTTCATAATTTGACCTAGTTTCCACTTTTCTCAGACTCCTGAGTTTCAGATCATTGAAGACCTCCTGGTTAAGCCAAAGTGGTCTCTTGCCATACTTTCTTTTTCCCGCACAGTGGGATGATTTGCTATTGTGCCTTTAATAATATCTTGTTGAAAAACTGCCAACTCTTTTGAACTATTTTACCCTTAGACTTGCTTCCCTGGACTTTACAAAAGGCAGCATTCTTGAAATCCAGTATCTTTATTGTGCTGTTTTCCCTCCTACCATTCCTTAGAATCATGATCACTTTCACACAAGCTGCCTTCACTTTCAAATTCTAAATCCTTTCCTCCCTATTTATCCTGTCTCCTTGCTGAGAGTTCCCGGGGGCTGTGATGTAGCAGAGGGGATGCAGTCATGTTTCAGTGCTGGAGGTGCCTGGGGGCCAGGGCTATCCCTAGCTATTCGGGGACCCTAAGCAGCCCAAGTCTCCGGGGGCGGGGAGGCTGACCCCAGGCGTCCGCGGGCTGGCTCGGGGGCAGGAGGGAACCACCCCCCAGCACTCACTGATGGTGCGGCTGGGGCCAGGTCACTGCACTTCCTGCCACTGGGGGGTGTAAGCCTGACCCTGCAGCAGAGCTCAGGGGAGTGGGAGCAGGGCTGGGGCGGAACAGGGGCAGGGCAGGAGCTTTGGGGAATGGGTGGAGTGGGGGTGGGGCTGGGGTGGAGCAGGGGCAGGAAGAGGTGGGGCTGAGTGGAGCAGGAGCTGGAGCAGCACGCAGCTGCGCAGGGCACCAAATTTCCTGGTACCCTACATAGCTGCATACTTGGCATATCAGTAGGGACAGCCCTACTGTGGGCTGTGACGTAGCCAAGGGAATGCAGTCGTGTCTCGGTGCTGGGGGGTCCTGGGGGCTGTGACGTAGCAGAGGGGACTCAGTCGTGTCTCAGTGCTGGGGGTACCCGGGGGCGGTGATGTAGCTGAGGGGACGCAGTCGTGTCTCACTGCTGGAGGGTCTCGGGGTGTGACGAAATGGGAATGTTCATAATGTTTTCGCTGAATACGGTGTTGGTGCCTCAGTGTCCCCTAGGCAGTTCTTAAGTATCTAGGTGGGGGAATAAGGGTGTGTGATTGCTGCAGAGCAAAGGACCAGTGCACCTAAATGCCTGGCACTCTGTCTCCTAGTAACTGATGGCCTGGGCCCCCCCTCTGCAAAGGTGCCAGCTGAAGGTGTTGGAGAGAAAGAGATCAGGTGACCTCTGGCCCAGGAAAGGGGCTGAGCAGAGGAGGAGGGGCTGGAGGGGGTTTCAGTCTGGAGCTGCCTGGGGACGAGGAGTGAAGTGCAGACTTGGGGGTCTGGCTCACTGCCCCCAGAATGGACCCGTCCGAGGGGTCCGATTCTCTGTACCTACAAGCAGGAGTGGCGCCAGGGTTTCTGGCGCCCTAGGTGGGGGTCCTTCCGCACTCCCAGCAATTCTGTGGCGGGGGGGGTCCTTCCGCGCTCCCGGTCTTCAGGGCACTTGGGCAGCGGGTCCTGGAGTGAGTGAAGGACCCGCTGCAGAATTGCCGCTGCCGACCCAGAGCGTGGAACGACCCCCCCCCACCGAATTGCCGCCCTCCCAAATCCTGGTGCCCTAGGCGACCGCCTAGGTCGCCTAAATGGAAGCGCCGGCCCTGCCTACAAGCTCTGTTTTAGACCGTGTTCCTGTCATCAAATAAACCTCTGTTTTACTGGCTGGCTAAGAGTCACGTCTGACTGCAAAGTGGGGGGGCAGGACCCTGTGGCTTCCCCAGGACCCCGCCCGGGCAGACTCGCTGTGGGAAGTACACGGAGGAGCAGAGGATGCTGAATGCTCCAAGGAGAGACCCAGGAGGTGAAGCCGTGTGAGCTTCTTGCCCAGCATACAGTCTGCTCCAAGGGAGCGGAGGCTCCCCAAAGTCCTGACTGGCTTTGTGGGGAGCAGTTCCAGAGCATCGCCCGGTGACTCCGTGGCACGGGGGCTGTGACATAGCAGAGGAGACACAGTTGTGCCTCGGTGCTGGGGGTACCCGGGGGCTGTGATGGAACAGAGGAGACACAGTCGTGTCTCGGTGCTGGGGGTATCCAGGGGCTGTGACGGAACAGAGGAGACACAGTCATGTCTCAGTGCTGGGGGTGTCCAGGGGCTGTGATGGAACAGAGGAGACACTGTCGTGTGTCGGTGCTGGGGGTACCCGGGGCCTGTGACATAGCAGAGGGGATGCAGACATGTCTCGGTGCTAGGAGTACCCGAGGGCTGTGACGTAGCAAAGGAGACGCAGTTGTGTCTCGGTGCTGGGAGGACCCGGGCACTGTGATTCACTAGAGGGGATCCTGAGGCCAGGGTAGAGATGTGCTCTCACTGGATGCCTTTAGTTGGCTTCTGGTCTCCCTTGGGATCTGTGTCCCCTTTTGTGGTCGTGCTGCTGGGACCCTTGTGACGAACTGGGAATGTTCTTAATGTTTTCTTTGAATACTGTGTGGGTGCCTGTGACACAGCAGGGAGAGGGGAGCATTGACCTGGGAAGGTTGCAAGGGGATTTTGCAGGGATTGTCTGCCTTGAGGATGGGACTGGAGGGAGTTTCAGTTTGGAGCTGGCTGGGGGCATGGAGTGAATGCAAACATGATTGTCTGGCTCACTGCCCCCCAAAATGGACCCAGCCGAGGGGTCCTGTTGTCTGTACCTGCAAGACCTGTCTTGGACTGGGTTCCTGTCATCTAAATAAACCTTCAGTTTTACCAACTGGCTGAGAGTCATGGTGAGTCACAGGAAGCTGGGCCTTATCTCCCCCACACTCTGTGACAGCCCTAGAGTTCTCTTGGGAGGTTCTCGCACAGAAAGCACCTGGCTTTGCAGAGAAGAGATTCCCCTGGTCTCTCCTCGCCTGGCCTGGCCTTCTCAGCGGCACCGCGGAACTGTTGAGGCCTCCAGTCCCCAGCAGCAGAGAGCGCCTGGTGGCTCACCCAGGGCTTTGTTGCCTTCAGCTCCAATGAGCCTGGCCAGTAGACATGCTTCACTGAGCGGAAAGTGACAGGACTTTCCCTTTAATCAGCCGCGTGTCCCTGGCGACCTCCTAACCTTGGCAAGGAGAAAGAAGGAAAATCAATTGGCTGTGGAATTACCCATCAGGCCTTGGAGGATGTTCTGTAGCTGGGAGTAAAGGCTGATCAATGCTCTTGTTGATCTGCTTTCATCTCCTCTCTCTGCAATACTGCTGAAGTCGCTGTGGCCGGGCGGTGTGGGAGGGATGGCTCAGAGCACTGGACAGCCCAATTAGCTATGGCATACAGCCGCCTTCTCCAGAAGGGCCAGGAGAATGCAGCCCCGGCCTCCCCATCCCACACAGACCCACCCACCAGTGGTTCCCCAGGCAATGCTGCATGCACCCCACTCCAGCCCTGAGTTTTATCCCTAGCTCCCCTGACAGGGCTCCCCTAGTCCTCGGAGATCCTCAGTCACATAACCTGGAGTGGGAGCCCATCTGTCTGCAGCTCAGCCATGGGGCCAGCAGAGATGGCGGGGAAGGGGGGAGGTCGTGGCCATGCCTCTGGCTGTAGATTCTGCCAGGAGCCTGGAATCGTGGTGCAGAGTGGCTTCAGAGAGTGATGAGAAGGAGTCTGAGCTGCCCTGGGACTCAGAAACAAGAGGATCCATCATGCCAAGGTGCGCCGGCCAGTTCAATACCAGACAGAGCATGGACACCAAGACCTTGGCATCCTGCAATGGCAGGCCTGGCAAGAGGATGGGCTGCTGGGGGAGGGCAGGTAGGTGCCAGTGTCCCTTGGCAGCGGGAAAGAGTGCAGGTTCAGGGCCTTACCCACCAGGTCAAGTCTGGCCAAGATTGCAGCTGCTTCCCTCATTCTGCTGCTGTTTCTAGGGCAGTCACCTCATGGGCCCAGCTGGCCAGGGAACAAACACCTGGTGGAACCGGGCCCCTAGCACGAAATCATCCCCTCTCTCATCCCTGCTGCCCCTAGGCAGTTCTAAGGGAGTTAACAGGGGGCAGCCTCGTGTGATGCAGGAGGCCAGGCTGGGTGGTCCCTGCTTGCCTAGTGCATGGACTGTGCCCTCCCTCCCTGGCCTCCGGTGCAGGCAGAGTCTGCTCAGCTCCCCTCCAGTTCTCTTGGAGCCAGGCTAGACTGGGCTGGATCTCACTCAGCCCCCGGCCCGCAGCATTCCTAGGGCTCCTCTTGGCTCCCTCTCCAGCTGGTCAGTCTGTCTGAGACGGAGAAGCCTGGAGCTGAGCACAGAGCCTGGGGAAGTCTGGTGGTGTCTCCCCAGAGCTGCGTAGCTAGGGACCATCCCTTTGCTGCTTCACGATGCAAGGCCCGAAAGCACAGTGCCCCCTCTGTGAGCGCAGGTCTCTCCTCCCTGCCCGGCAGAGGGTCCGTTTACCTCAGGCATCTTGGCCACCCGGTTCTGTCCCGAATCTCGCTTGGTACCCAGCTGGCTTGGTCCCTGGTGGACTGGTGCTTTTCAGACTTTGTTGGGTGTGACTGAAGGACCAGACTGTGCCCAGAGCAGGGTGTCCCTGACCCTGCAGACCCCAGCCCGGGGCTTGCAACCCTCCACCCTCACAGACCAGCCTGCAGGAGAGGGGGAAGGTGCTGGGGGCATGAAACACACTTCCTTTCCTGTGTGAGATGGAACCTGGAGAGCCGTTACCAGCTTTCCCCAGCCATGTCCCTCCTGCCACTGCAGAAGAGGCTCGGGTTCCCTGCTCAGCCTGCGCCCAGCCACGCAGCCCAGGGAGCCTCTCATGCTGCTAGCACCCCCTGCTGGGAAGGGCAATGCCCAGCTCGCTCTAGGTGATTCCTGCCCTCTGACAGGGAGCTGTGTACAAGGGCAGGCAGGCGCATGCTTCTTGCTGGGACACAGCTCACGTGGAGCTGGGCTGGTGCCACAGCAAACAGCCCCTCTCCTGCATTGTATTCGTCCTGATACAGAGCACAGCGCCGGCTGCTCCGTGTGCCAGGGCTCCGTCTCTGCCCCAGCTGAGTGCGGAGGTGCCCTTGGCCCACCAGCTGACTGGGCGGCTGGCAGGATACGCCAGCCCCGAGCTCTTGGATTAACAGGAGAGTGACAGAGGAAAAGCCCTTGAGTCCCAACGACCACGCAGTGTCTGTGCTTAGAGGGGAGGCGATCGTGGCCGCACACCCTCAGTCCTCCCCACATGTGGAGACACTGCTACCAGGACTCCCACGCCTACCTTCCACCCAGTCTGAAGTCATTGACCTCACCACCCAGCCTGGGCCCCTTGGCCTCCGGTAACTGAGTGACGTGCTCGCCCAGGCAGGGACGCCAGGCTGCAGCCTGCCCTGGCCCAGGTACAGAGTGCAGTGGATGCAGGCCTTGGTCCTGTGTGGCAGGATTTGGGGGCTGGGGGGGGGCGGGGCTTTGCCTGCCAGTGGAAATGTGGCTGGGGAAGGTAGGGTATGATACCTGGGGCTGCGGGGAGCTCTTGGGGACAGCAGGAAGCTGGGATGGTGAGGGGCTGTCTCTGCTTTGTGCCTGCAGGGTCTCAGGCAGGCTCTCTGGCTGGCGCTGACTGGGCGGGGGTTGTTGGTCTCTTCCTGTCCCCCTGGCACTAGGTGCCAGCTGGGCGGTCAGAGGGGCCAGCCTTGAGGAAGGCTCTTTAGGATGGTGCTTGCAGACAGGAAGCTCCTTGGAGCAGGGCTTTATGTGGTGCTTGCACTGGGCCCTTGGCCTGGCTTGTCTTATGGTGTTACTGCAATAGCAGTGCCCTGGCGCAGAGCCCCCCGGTCCAGGCATCCCCCTGCCGAGGAGGCTGGCTGCTGGAGCCTGTTTAGGTGCCCAGGTGAGGTGAAGTGTGGGGACCCCAGGAATTCCCCTTGCCAAGGGGCCTGGCTGCACAGCTGGAGCCTGCTCGGGTGCCCAGACGAGGCGAGGTGTAGCCCAAAGGATGGCCTGTTAATAAATGAGGATGGAGGCCAGGCTGAAATCACAATGATCCTAGAGGGACTGCACTGCTTTAGCAAACTGGCCTGCACAGAGGAAAAGCAGTTTGACCAAAGAGGCCTGGTCAGCATGGCTGTTGGTGAAGGGCATCTAAGGGAATACCTGGGGATGACCAGGGCCCATCTCCCAGCTCACAAGGCCCAGCACCAGCTGCTTCAGGGGAAGGAGCAAAAAATCCCTTAATGGGCAATGCTGGAGTAACCACCCATGGGGACAAGTGTCAGGGGGCAGCTGTGTTAGTCTGTATCCACAAAAACAACAAGGAGTCCGGTGACACCTTAAAGATTAACGGATTTATTTGGGCATAAGCGAAGTGAGTTTTTTTACCCACGAAAGCTTATTCCCAAATAAATTTGTTATTCTTTAAGGTGCTGTCACAGAGTGTGACGGAGTCAGGGCTCTGCACCCCCGGCTTCCTGCGATTCACCGGGACTCTCAGCCAGCCAGTAAAGCAGCAGGTTTATTCAGATGACAGAAACACAGTCCAAGACAGGCCTTGCTGGTACAGATAACAGGACCCCCTCAGTCAGGTCCATCTTGGGGCCCCAAGGGCACCACAGCCCCATTGGGGGGTCAGAGCCTCATCTCGGCTCCCCTCCATTACACCAGCCAGCTCCTGAAACTTAACTCCCTCCAGCGTCTCTCACCCTGGCTCCTCCCCCCGCCTTTTTCCAGTTTCCTGGGCAGAGGTGTCACTTGGCCTCCAACCCCCTTCCTGGGTTCTCGTGTTACATGCTCAGGTATCTTCCTTCAAGGCCAGTCTCCCGTCCCCCAATGCAGACCGTCCCAGCCAAACTCCCCTGCAACCCTCCCCAGCCAACACTCCCCACTCAGCATTCAAAGACCACATTAAGAACAGTCCCAGTTCATCACAGGTGCCACCAGACTCCTTGTCGTTCTTTGTGCACCCACGGGGAGCTTCTCCCAGCCTAGCAGCCAGAGGTACGTTTCATTACATCGTATGTAATGTGATCGAGGAGGGACCCATTCCCCATAAATGGCTGGCTCGCTCTTGAATCCTGCTGATTCCTTGGCCTCAGTAATGTTTTGTGGCAGAGAGGTCCTCAGGCTCGCTACGCATTGTGTGAGAAATACTTGTACCACTTTTAATGTGCTGTCTTTCCATTTCACTGGCTGTCCCCTTTGTGTCAGAGAGGGGGCAGCCAAGCAGCCTTTTCCAGCCCAGTCATGTTTTAAAATTCCTCTAGCGGGATCCCTTACCAAGGTTCTCTCCCAACTAAATATTCAGTATTTCCTCTCCCATTCCTTAGACAGCCTCATATGTCAACTGTGCTTCAGGCTGTTGCACTGCACCTTGAGCAGATGTTTCGCTGAGCTGCCCCTGGTGTCAGGCAGGTCTCTTTGCTCTGTGGTGCGTCAGAGCCCAGCCAGGTGTGAGTGTTTGAACGATTCCTTCCAATGTGCATTGCCAATACTGAACTCCCATTCCGCTAACTCAGTTGGGTGCTTGTGACAAGAGGGCCTCACTCCCCTTGACTTCCAGTCATGCATCTGCCTTGGTTTCTCTCCTCTGGTCCATATGCTATGCCCACCCCAGGCCATCCTAGGACTCATCATTAAAAATTATTTTTCTCCCAGGGAATTCCTTCCTCCCTCTCTGCAAGCTCCCAGCCTGAGACCTCCAGCCCACACCAGTGCTGTAATCCAGGAGGTCTTTCTTAGTCTTTGGCAGACGTGCTCAAAGAATTGTAACAGATTAGTGAGGCGTGAGTTTCCTTTGCATAACCATTCTGGTGAACCTCAATCATATCATGTTCATCATGATGGTTCATAAGTCTCTATTTTTCAGCCTGTTCTCCTGGTATTGAAGTAGGCTCACTGGTCTGTAATCCCCAGGATCACCGTACCATCTTTTTTAAAGATAGTTAAGTTTGCTTCCCTCTACTTCAGTAGCTGATTTTAATGAGAGAAAGGGAACATATACAAAGCAGCAGGCCTGGATTCAGAGTCTTCTGGGAGTTATTGAATATATTTACTGAGCCATTGGCAGTTGTATTTTAAACGTTGGGGGGGACTAATGAGGTACCAGAGGATTGGTAAAAGAAAAAGTGATCCTGACAATTATCATCTGGTAAATCTAATGTCTCTCCCCAGTGAAATAACGCAACAGCTATGAAAAGAAATGAAATCTGTAAGTGACATGAGGCAGACAGAACCATGCGCAGTAAGCAGCTGACTCAGATAGAACAAATCTGCTCAGATGTCACTGCCTTGTCAAACTAAATGACAGTTTCAGTGAAGGAGGGGAGCCCACTTGGTGTCATGTCTCTGAACCTTAATAATGCATTTGATACAGGCTCCCATGTCTTCTCACGCGCTTAACTCCAGCCAGCTTGGTTATGAATCTGGGATGGACGACTGGGTAGTGCCAGAAGATAGCAGGCAGCCAGGCTGGGGGCAAGGGAGCCAGGAAGTGCAGGGTCCAACTTTACCATCACTCTTGCCCAAACCTCTCATTAATGGTCTGGAAGCAGTGGTGACTAGACTGTTAGTGACATGTCTGGATGCTGCTACACACTAACAGAAAAGGGCATCAGTGGGCCAAGCGATTAGAGGTGTGGGGCAGAAAACACCATGGGGACCCTCTCATGGGGCAGTCCCCATGTCATGGTGGGTTTGCCCCCACCCCCATGGACTGGGTAGTGACTCCATGGCACAGCCCATTGGAAGTGACTAGGAGAGCCCAGAGACCTGGTGCCTCAGTGCAGCCTGTCTCTCCGCGGTCCAAGGATCCGGTGTGTCACTGTCTCTCAGCTCCCTTCGATGTCTAATGCCATTCCAGGCAGGGCCGTGCCCAGAGCAGCGTGCAGTGTCCCAGAACAGGAGCCGCATGCAACCTAGGGGTCCTGGTGCCACGGGACATCCCTCCCTGCTCCATAGCTTGAACCCATCAGCCCAAGGACCTGCTGGGTTTCCGTAGCACACAGCAAACAGGTCTAATTTGCTGCCCACTCTCATGCCTGAGCCTCTTTCAGCCTTCCCTCCCCCCCAGGGTGTGAGCACACCCAGCGCCTGCCTTGGCAATCATTTGTCTTTCTGATTATTTCCCCCCTGAGCTATTAGCTGCATTTTTCCAAGCTGAATTTTGTGCTGTTCTTTCACGCCCTTGTTTCCAAGCTCTTTAGGGCCTTTTATATTAATTTTCCTGCCTCTTTGCTGGTTACAGCGCTTCCCAATTTAAGAGCAACTGCAAATTTCATTCATGTGCTTTTTACTCCTTTCCGTCAGATCATTAATAAAAAATCCAGCCTGGGCCCAGAACCGCCTCCCTGACCCCTGCCAGGCATCTCCTCCCAGCTTCACCTGGTGTGTTTCCTGGGAGGCTGCATCCCTCCAAACAGCAGGTTCCCCTAGAGTCTCATCGCACGGTGAAGGTTGCCTGCCTGTGTGTGGAGTAGTGACACTGCTAGCGCCAGGGAGAACTTTCAAATGGGATCCTAGCCCCTCTTAGGGTGCATTGCTGGGGGACTGAGATCTCCACCGGGGATGCATTACTAGGGGGCTGGAATTCCCCTGGGGGTGCATAGCTGGGGGTCTGGGATCCCCCCTGGGGTTGTCGTAAAGCATAATTCCCAATTCTGAACCTTAGCGTCCAAAAGTGGGTGCCTGCATGAACCTCCAAGCTTAAGCACCAGCTTGGATCTTATAGCGCTGCCACCAGACAGGAATTACAGTGCCTGCCTCACTCTGGTCTCCCCAAAACCTTCCCCGGGGGACCCCAAGACTCAGATGCCCTGAGTCTACAACAAAGGGAAATAA